>NC_136615.1:11614079-11619079 GCF_933228915.1 Telmatherina bonti | reverse complement strand
AACTAGCCCAACACAGCAGTTTCTCCTGTAATTGGAAAGCTCGGGCGTCTGACTCGTAGGAACGGGGGCCCCGTGGAGGTGGACTGCTGCTTTGTGTTTTATTTAGATCACATCTTAAAGACCAATGCTGCTTTTCTTTTTAGGTTTTAATCTAATAAATGAACCATGCCGGATTCTCCATCCCTCATTATCCTGTTAAAAATGCATCTGAGAGGGAGATGAAGTAAGAAACCCAATTACCTCACTGTATCTTTTCTGGAACAAGAAGTTATCACATAATTACCGACGGGCTACAAATCATTCAAAGCTCCAGCATAATTATCTCTCATTTGATGCGTGCTGGGGGCCACAGGTTAGTCGCACGCAGACTCAAGTTAGATTGTGTGAAAGGTCTTCTCCTGCTTGTGTTTTTGCTTTCTCACAACCTTCTTTGTACCCACAGATGAGATTGAAACTGAGGCCTGCACCACAACTACAAACACCAAATGCAAGTGCCGACCAGGTACCTTCTGCGCTCCAGATCAGGCCTGTGAAGTCTGCAAACGCTGCGCCAAGTGAGTCCTCTTCCAGCTGATCTGCAGGGGTTGGCAGCGGCTTTTAAAACTAAATATCACAATAAAAAATACACTAATGGAAACACTTACGGTTTGAAAAGTCTCAGATATCGCTGAAAAGTTTTTGAGCTGGTTTTTCAGATGTTTTGATATAGAAAAATATGACAAAAGTTGCAATGAATTTTGGGTGTTTCTTCAGTTTTTGCTGACGTAGGTCAGGTTTAGAAGAATGAGACGTCTGCAACGAAACCCGCTTTGTTTTTATACGTTTTACTGACACATAAAATGTCCCATTTCTACTAAAATCCCAGGTGTAAAGCAGGTGAGGAGGAGGTGAAGAAGTGCACTCCTGATTCTAACACGGTGTGCAGGAAACGGGATCCGTCTCCGACGGAAACCCCCCCAGCAGCCCCGCCACCAACCTCTGCCTCTCCCACCAGCATCGGTACTTTTAATGCATCCTGTTGCTAAATCAAAAGCTGAATTTAATCTAAGCCTTTGACTAATCTGAGTTTATTTGTTCAGGCATTCCAGTTTTCATAACCCTGATCATCATTGTCCTCGTTGTGGTTGTCTTGGCTGCGTGGTGGTTCAAGCAGCATCCATGTGAAGTACCATGTGAGTTGGCATTTACACACTGAAACTTTGCAATCGTTTCCCAACGAAATGTTTTCCTCATGCTGTTCTCCTGCTTTCAACAGGGTCAAAGAGCCCCAGTGTCGTCGATGAGACAGTGAAGATTCCCATTGTGAGTTAGAACTGGTTGTTGTTTTGTGTTACTGGTAGCAACTGATATAGATGATCAATAGAACAACAAGTCACTCGTTTCCGTCGTCCTAATTTCTTTTGGTCAGGATGAGAGTGGAGCCACGGCGGTGGAGAGAGACAATGCCCAGAACGCTTGCCTGGAGGGGGAAGAGTCCCGGCAGGAGTCCCGGCCACTGCTGCAGGAGACTAGCAAGGCTTCCCCCCCCCTTGAAGATGAAGACCGAGGACTGGGAGACAGCTTGCCCAACACCACCAGCTCATCTCAGACCAGTCTGTCAGGCCTGCCCACGGCAGTTTCCTCCAGCAGCACCCCAGATCCAAGTCCTGCTGCTTTCAGACTGCTGCCTCCAGACACGGTGAGGAGGAGAGATGTCACAAATTTCTCACATCATTTCTCACATTTTTTTTAACCTTCTCCTCTTATGACAGGATGATCCTCTACAACATCGACTGGTTCCACTACAAGGTAAGAGTCCTGCTAGAAGAAGGGAAGGGGAGACTTCCTCTCTTCTCTTCTATTTCTTAAGCTATCTGAGTTTTCTCCCTAAAAGGCAGATAAAGTATCTGCACACAGACAACGACAAAGTTCACTGCAATTCATTTAGAAACCACAGCGAAGTCAAATAAACCTCCACAAGATCTCACATTTGGTGCTCGATAGATTACTAATCTCATGATAGTCAGGCTGGATCCGAGCCTGCAGGGCGCTGGAACACGCAGTCTATTTCACTGTTGTTTGTTTCTCATGCTGAATTTGAAAGGACATGGCTTTGCAGATTTGTCTGATCCTCTAAATGTTTAAAGTGGATGTCCCCTGAAGGGAACACACTGAAATGTACTGTTTGTTTACAGACTCCTATAGAAACAAGGGCGATACTGTTCACATGTGGCACAAGTCTGAAGATTTTAACTGCAGATGAGCTTGTGTTAATAAATTATTATAGATCAATGGAAGGAGAATGATAATTAAACCATAATTAAATAAACATTGGTGGGTTTATTTGTATTTATCTCTGTTTTTTTTTTTTTTTTTTTAAGGGTCTGAAAAATCCCTCAAGAAGAGCTTTGACTTGTTCGACGAGTATCTGGATGTTCGGATCCACAACAAATTCTTCAGAATGATCGGCATCAGCGACAACCACATTCGGATTGCCGAGAATGGCCCTCCTGGAGATAAAGTCTACGAACTCCTGAAGAACTGGATGCAGAGGCAGGGACTAAGAGCAGACATCAATGACCTCCTGGAGGCGTTGCTAAGCATGGACCAGCGGCGCTCAGCCGAGTGCATCGCATCCGCAGCCCTCAGAAAGGGCTACTACAAGCACGTACACACACCCTGAAAGCCCAAGCATCAGGGACTGCAAATGAAGTAAACATACTTGTCACAGGAACAACTTTTAAAAGAAAAAAAACAAAAAGCACATAGACACTGTGTGTGGACGCCGTGTCTCTTGAACGGGCTGACCTCTCTGTGGCTGATTGGCCATGCTTTTAAAGCCAGTAGTTTTGAAAAGAAAAAAACACAAAAAGGGGAAAGTCGTGCTGGATTGATCGGCGGTCTGACGATTTTCAACACTTGCCAAATGCTGACGTTTAGTGACGTAAACAAAGCAGAAGTTTCCTGTTCAGGTTCAACGACGTTACCACTGACAACGACCATCCGGATGTTTTTCTTCATTTGAGTTTTTTTTTTTTTTTAAAAAGCAGCCATCGGTGGACCTCCACAGGCAGACCTGGATGCATGTTTTAGGCTCCCGTGCAGCCAAATACTGAACGCCCAGAAGTCTCCATCTGCGTGTCAACTCAGCTGGTCCTCCAGCCACGTCCTAAGACACTACCAGGAGACGAGGATATACACTGGTTTGTAGGAGTGGCATTAGCTATGTCACTACTGCTGTGCCTCTTTGATGCACTGACCTCTGGCACATGTAGGATTTAAAACGAGTCATGTTTTATTTGTTGTTTTTGTAGATTTAGCTACATAATATACATCAGTCTACACATGTTTTCCTGACTGATGAGAAAATATTGACAATTATTAATATGCATCCCTACTAATTCCTCCTTCATTCTTGTTTGAAATTCACTTAGATATCTAGTTTTTCTACAACTTCATTGTGTTCCTCGAGCTTACCGATTCAATAATGTTGTAAGTTTTGTACACGGAGGTCACATCAGTCATGTTCTCAGTCTTTCCGGCTTGTATATGTTCAGTGTTGTCACTCCCACGCATCACCGTCGAAAGATTTTCCTCTGTTGGAGCAACTGTTAATAGTTTTGTGAATTGTTTCCATAATATTTCCTTGTAGCTTGGAGAACTTCAAAGGTCATTTTATTTATTGACATATTTATTGAAATGAATGATACTTATAGTCTCATTATTTATAGCATTGAAAAAAAAAAACGACCCCGGACAGCACGCACGCACACACACACACGCCCACATTGTTTGTGTTGCGATGTTTAGCTTCAGGGCAAAATGACTGAGATCCAACCTTTTCAAGTTATACTTGCAGCTTGTGGCGTTTTGTTGGGCTCTGCTCCCACTCGCTGCTCTGAGTTCAGAACAACGCTCCGGTCAATCCGTCAGCGATCCATGTGCCATTTGGGACAATGCCCAAAGCAGAATCTTATCTTTCCCAGTCGATGAAGTGAAATTAGTGAACCGACCGACCAAATAGTCCTTTTACACATGTCTGCAGTGACATGGGTGCAGGTACGGATTGTTTTGTCTTGATTAGACTCAAACGGGATGAAAGAAACTTTTTCTGGATTTTAAAAATAGAAGCTTCAAATTTTTCTTCCACATCTGCCCCATGTGCACGTGTCCTGAGAGTATTTACCCCTCAGAAAGTGTATATGTACATATACAGCTGTATGAAAAAACCAAATGAATTTAATGAGGCTAATAACAGCAATATTTGTTTTGTTTTTTTCTTCTGTGCCCATTTTCTGCATCTTTTTATGTATAAAGCAAAGTTAGAGTTTTATATTGTTGCTGAAGAGTGATGCTACAGTGCTGGCACTGCCATCGACTGATAGACAATAAAAATGCAGCCTGCATCGATACCTAGGGACCTTTTTTTCCTCCATTTTTCAACTTGGCCTGAAGCAGCACAGCGGTAATTAATCCTAAACGCATGTTTTGTTGTTTTTCTGGCAACATGTGTGTACATCTTATTTTATTTTAATTCTAATACTTCCATCACAAATCTAAGCTGTTTGACTTCCACTTGTTTTACAACTTTGTTTGTTGTTAAGCCATTTCTACCGTTGTCGTTGTTTGCTCGCCATGGATTTCAGATGTAAACCATGCAAATACGGCAAAGCTGTTTTTACATCCATTTCAAATAAATCTTTTGTACAGATATTGTTAGCAATGTTTTTATTTTTTGTGAGCAAAAAATAAAATTCAATCAATATGTGAAATTATTTGAGGTGGGACTTGATTATAAATAAAATTAACCTAATTGATTGCATTTTGATCTCATAAAATGTTCCCAAAAAAAGCTAGTTTTTTTTTTTTGAAAAAATTTATTTATTACAATGGATTTTAGTGTATGACCCGAATCCCATCATGTACACAGACATTAATAATGTAAACTCATGTTCAATTAATGTCTGGAAAAATACAGTAAAGTGTCATTTTAAATACTGTTTTATGTAATTGTGAGTCAA
>NC_136615.1:11259775-11612275 GCF_933228915.1 Telmatherina bonti | reverse complement strand
AACAGTTTTCCTCTTCAGGGCCACTACGCTGTGTTAAGGCAGAAATTTTACGTTGCCGTGATCACTCCTGCTAGAATGGACTGGATGGGAATGATGGAGCACAAAGCCTAGAGTCCTCAAATGAAGTTCGAGCACATCCCAGTTAACTTTGCAGTTGCTTTATTTGACTGAGTGAAAGTGTCATATAAGCTCAGAATAAACGTGGAGAATGGATTTTATACTCCACTGCTCCCACTGCATGCACACTAGGCGATCTTCTACTGATCACTGCAAACAACTGCAGCAAGTAGAATCTGCTGCACTGCTCTTATAAATATATTTCCCAAACTATCATTTGGATTTAAAGGGAAAATGTAACATTCAGACATTTAATGTCAACAATAACCAGTATGCATAAATATTTAGTATAAAATCTAATGCCAAAGGGCAGCAAACCATATGTATATATATATATATCAATCACTTGAGTATACAGACTGATGGTTTTATAATATAAAACTGCATAAGAAATTACAACAAAAACAACATATCACAATAGAAAAACAAGTTAAGAAATAATTAATTGTTCTGTTAAGCTCTGTAAACTATCATTCTTACATTTAATGAGCCATTGAACGTGGCTGCATTTCATACACTTTCCTGTAAGTGTCACTGTTGTTAACACGAAACTTTAAAAATAAAAAAAGATTAAGTAACCTAAATAAAAAACAAAAGTTTCATTTTCCCTTTTAAATTGAAATGTTTAAGTGCTTTAGTTTCATCTCGTTAAGACAAATGATTATGTTTGAATCACTTGATGTTGTTGAGTTTATTTCTCCCAGTAAGATGACTAAAGTACCTGAGAAGATTGTTTCCTTCTTGTGTCTCTGTGTTAAAACTGTCTGTTGTTTTGCCATGTCTCTTTCGTCTGTGTCTCTGCCTTTTATAATAAGGGTGAAAATTATTCTGGACTCTTTTCAGTACTCCATTAAAGTAATAGAAGTGATCATTTTCATCATTGTTGAGAGGGTTGTGGTCACTGATGGGCTCTTTCTCCAGTTCTTTTGCTTCTGGAGCTTCACTTATGGAAAATATTTTGGAGACCTGTCCTCCAAGTCTGTCCATGCAGTGTTTCCATCCAGATTTGGTGCGATGGATCAAACCTCTGCAGACTGGTGCTGTCACTGTGTCAGCTGTTGTCTGTGGAAAGCAGCTTTCAAGGGTTATTTCAGCCAGATATGATATTTTACATTTTTTAAAAAAGGGGGGGAAAAAGGTGAACATTTGGAAAACTTGATTATTGAGTTTCTGGTGAAAAGTGGAATATGTAGCTGTTAGCGTAGCATTAAGCTATGCTACGCTAACAGCTTTATTCAGAGGTAAAACCTGCCTTCCAGCACCTGTAAACCTGCTAAATCTACACAGCAGTTTAGTTCTTGCTAAAACAAACTATTAAACCATCAAATTAACATTTTAAAGGGAGGCTTTTGGTTTCTTTGCTTTAGTAAGCAAATAGTTTAGAGTTCAAGAAGAGAGTGGGTCTAAGACCAAGAAATAAAACATCTTACAACTTTTAAAATGACACAATATTAAATTTACACTTTGGTTTTCATAAACAAATACATAACAATAAAACATGCTGAGTAAAACCTTTTAAAAGTGCTGGTAGGCCTCTATCAACTAAGTTAAGCTAACTGGCTGCTAGCTATTTCCAGAACACTTAAAAAATGAAGAAAGCCTTCTGGCCATTGCGAGGTGAAGACAGTGTGCTTCATTCCTCAAATAACCAGTAACGTCCATCTCTTGTGATTGTAAAAAGAGCTCAGATGGTGCAGAATTAGACAACTTAGATAGCCCCACATTGGACAGAAGCTTGTGAACACTAATATATGGACTTGCCTTCAGTTGGAAACTATATCTGGTCTAAAGTCTAAACAAATAGTGGCTTTACAGCAGATACAGTTATAGCTTTATTGCCTCCTGGTTAGAGGCCAGCCAGTTTCAGCCATTAAATTTGAGAATAATTAGTTGAGAAGTAAATCGACAAAGCAGCTGGTCATTCAAAGGAGTTGTATCTGTTGGTCATGTAAACATGGCCTCGTAGTGGAGAAGCTAGTTTTCATAGAGGATTCTGCAGACTTGGAAATAATAGTAACCATTTACCTAAAAAAAGCCACTTTAGTTTTATGTCCAAAACAAGGAAGTTGGCCATATTTGTCATGAATATCTGGATTTACAGCATTACTTACCTCTGGATGATTGTCTGCAGCTTCTTCTTGGATGCCTTCTGAAGGTTTTGGCAGCATCACTCCAGGCTTTTTTGGATCTTTCTTTTCAGTTTCAGCCCACTTTGTTGAAACTTTGTCTTCATTATCCATGTCTTTGTGAACTTTTGTTATTATTGAGATGTCTTCTCTCATCCTGAAGCCCCAGAGCAAGCTTTTAGTCATAGTTTGTGTACTTTCTGTTATAGAATTTAGTAATTTTGGACCATTGTTTGTCTCGAGTTCTGTGTTCCCTGTGGTTGTTGGGGTCTGGTCTCGAATCGGCTGTCCATCAGCTGTCTCTGTGCTGATTTCCCTGATTGCAGTGGTTGTTTTTTGTATCTCTGTGTTTACTGCAGTTGTTTCATATAAAACTTCTGCTGCTGTTGTTTCTGTTTGCATTGTTTGATACCAGAACGTTGGAGGTATTACAGATTCTGTTGATGTCATATTTTCATCTATTTTGTGATTTATGCTCACGTTTTTCTGAGGCATATTATTAATTTCTGAATGTTCTGCCGGAGCAACCGCTGTAGCTACTTCATTTGCACGTTTAGCTGATCTTAAACCCATCATTTCACTCCTGTTCATTCTGTATAATTCAAATAAGTAGCTTAAGCATTTATATTTAGATTGGTCCTCTTCATTAATGAAGTCCTCTGCGGCTATGGTAACAGGTGGGGGGTCACCCAGTTCTTTTAAGGATATAGTTACTGTTTTCCACTTCATGTCTGTGTTTGGAACCAGATTTCTTTTATTATCTGGTTCTGTTTGTGTCTCTTTCTCAACATCTTGCAAGAATAACACGATTAAAGTTTCTTCTGTATAAGACAGCTTGTGCTTTATGTTGACATCATCATTATGTGTTTTTTGTGGACCGCGTATTTGCTGTATGTATGCTAATATCTTTTGGCTCCTATTTCCTGCCTCTAGGCATATGAGCTTTGCTTCTTTCATGATTTTCTTCCAAATGAAATATTCATTGTTTTCCTCTTGAGCAGGCCTTATTGCATATTTTGGCCTACTTATGGGTCCTTTATTCTTGCTCGATACCAACAGGGGTTGTCTCTGAACATAAGATCCAAATGCATTCCCAGCAGATGTAGCTTTTAAAGAAAGTTGTTTCTGGAAACTTTTTTGTACATGAGAGTCTTTATCTGAGTTCAAGCGTTCATTTGTCTTCATAACAGTGGCCGCACATCTCTGTACCTCTAACGGGGATAAATGGGACTTTTTCCTGGAGTAAGTGCCAGAGTGCAGCCTTGCAGGTTTGAAATTATGCTGACTGATTAAGAACCACTGCCCATCATGTTGCACGAGCACTTTTATGTCCACTGCTTTCTGTGTGCTTTGTTTTTGTCTTCCTTGTGGCTGCACGGCCTCCTGCGGTGGTGCTGCCTCGAGGTTCATTGCTGATTTTATTTCCCCATCTTCTGCGCAGCAGGAAATCATCACAACTGCTGCAGTGCCGTATCTTTTTGTCAACATTTTCTGCAGCTGAGCAACATTGAACGGTGTCCATCTCTTAAATTTCTTCAACGAAAAAGCTGGAAAATTGTTGCCAGGGGCAGTGGACTGGTGATGCAACCGCGACGACCAAGCCTGGATGCAATTCCTATTTGCATCCAGAGCAATGTCACTAATTTTGCAAGTAACATGTAGGGCTGGTAGATTGTTTGACATTGCTGGAAAAGGTGGGGCATGATATCCCACTTCAGATGGAGACACAGCCTGAAGTGACAGGAAAGGAAGATGGAAATAGTCACAAAACTGCAACCAGACAAATGCATTAGCCATGAGCTATAAAAACAGCCATTTCAAGCTCACTAGCGGCGCTGCTCTGGGATCAACCAGAGTCCAGACTAAAATATCTATCTACAAGACAGAGTGGCTGGAAGCTACATCTTGCAGAGGCACTCATGGTTTCCAAACGATAAATCCTTAATGACTGTGGCGATCCCCTGACTTTTCCTCTATTCTGGCACCAGCTCTAGCTTTGAGTGAAATGTAGAAAACTGGAACTTACAGCAAATGACATGAAGGTTTTTTCCCCCAGATGGATTAAAATAACATTTTTCAGCCTCCGGCTTTATTTCAGTGCAGTCATTTGGTCAAAAGTTTTGCTTGTCCAACACTTTGCAGTCAAGCAACAAATTTAAACCCATTAAGGAAGACTTGTTTCTTCCCATTATGTCTGTTTCTTTCACTCCTTTATTTTTCTATACTGCGTTGCTGTTTACCGCATGTTACCAAGTAAATCAGTTATTTTCTCCTTTAACTGCGATCAAAACCGAGCTAGCCTGTTGCTTGCTAATTTATGATTTGCTTCAACTCTGATAAAGTTGAATAAATGTTGGATGAGGCTGTTTATTGTCGTAGTTTTAAGGTTTTAGTTTTGCTAAACCTTAACGCAGAGATCGACTTAACCTTGGTTTAGTGTTGCCTTTTCATTTAAATGAACCCCCCCCCCCCCCCCCCCCCAGTATACATAAACCAGGTTTCCTTCATTGCTTGCTTTATCCTTGTTCCTATTTGCTGTTGTTTGGTGCTGCTCTCACTCTGATTTCACCTGGATTCTGTCATTTGAAAGTCTATTGAACAACTTCAAAAAGTTTCATCCTAACATGCCATTTACAGAACATGTTAGCATGTTAGCATGTAGAAGTTAGCATTCAAGGCTAAGCGCAGACTAAAAGCAGCAGAAAACCCTCTGAGTAGTTCCAGTTTTAAGCTTTTTTGACTGATTTTAGTGAGTTGTTCTCCAACCTCAACCTCCTCTTTTTTTGTATTAGGCTGTGTGATAGATGCAGGCACATAAATACTTAAACACACTGCCAATCATGCATAACATTTCTTCTTATCCAAAAGATTTATGTCTTGACTACAATCCCAACAGTAACTTGCTATACCAGGAAATGTTACTTCGCGTTTTACTATTTATGTTCTGCCTGTTTTATTGTTTCATGCTGTATTAAAAGCATTCCCTGGAAGCAGCTTTATGCTTCATTTCTCACAAATAATTATTCCAAACAGATGTGAAAAAAAAAAGATGCTGCCTGCTACATTTGTCTTATTTATGCCTGTGTGAAACCAGTAGGAACGCAAACCAGGCTGTGACTAAGTGATTAGCTTCCTGCTTGTAGGTAGGGTGATTTGAGGATTGCTTGGCTGCCTTGCTAAATGTCCCACCTGGAATGCTCAGCATTTATGCATACTGCAGCTAGAGAGCAGCAAAACAGAGAAAAGAAAAAGCAAGATAGAAAGAGACGGCATGAGTGTAGATATCAGCTTGTGGAGGTTGCAGATCACTGCAGCCTTAGTTTCTATATATTACTACTTTGATTATGAACAAGACACAAACATGGACATGTTTGCTGATTGGTAATAACATTTGGTGTGCATCTGCATTAAAATGGAAAGAACATACCAATGCAAGAAAGTGAATCCCATGAAAAATTTCTGCCACATCCTGGTCATTATGGACTCTGCATGTCCAGTAACGCTTCTGGAAGCATGCAGAGCTGAACTCAGTTTGCATCAGAAGAGTCTCCAGGCCTTTACTGGGAGTTTTCTGCCTCCTGAGAAGTAGTTTGCAGCAGCAAGGCCTGCTGAGGTGGTCCATGATCCAGTCCCGGTCTCTGAGGGGACTCAGGCCAGAGACGAGCAGAGACACCAGCAGCAACCACGTCCTCATTGTGTTGGGAATAAGAACTGGAGGCCAGCATAGACCCAAGTGTAAGGCTTTTATCTTTTATCAGCTTTTTTACTTTGAATATGCAAACCTCCCAGGAAATAAAAGGCTGTTATTTCTAACAAGATGTCACTATAAAGGCCCAGTTGGACATGCTGCTAACACAGGCCATCTGATCACAAATGGGTAGAAATGCTTCATACCCAATAACTCCAGCTAAAGTCAGAGGTGGTCTGGGACACTATTGTCCTTCCTTGGCCACATTTAGGGACCACCTACGTAATTATTATAATTGCATAAACTGTAACTATGATTTTTGTATTTTATGATGGCTAACATTGTTGTCCAATACATATTGGAACCTTTTTATTGAATGACAAGGTTGATCTGTTGCATGACATGGCATGACTCCTGCAGTTTGCTCAAAGTCCACAATAGATCATTTTGTGTCCTAAATATATTCATTACTCAACTATTTATGTATTAAAGCAACACTACATAGGTTTCTGATCTTAAAACTGCGAGCTTCAGACATGTTTTGATGGCACACTGACATTACCAGCCTTCTTTTCTCAGCTCAGTGCCTGATGTGGTGGCTACATTTCACTTCATGCACTTCATACATTTCTGCCTCACATGCGTGCAACTTGATGTCAGCACACTGAACATTATAAATGCACCATGGTGGATTCTGGGAAGAAAGCACATTATCAGAGGATACAAAAGAATAAAAGAGAAAAAAAACACAGAACATGAGGTAAGACCAGAGTCAACACTCGACTGACTTTTAATGGCTTAAGAGAGCTTAGAGAAGAGACTGGATGCAGTATTATGTTGGGTTAAGGGCACCAAACTACAAAAATCTACAAAAAAATCAGTAAAAATTCAGAAGTGTTGCTTTAAATGTTCTGTCCTTTTGCAGCTCAGCTGGAGACATTGCTGTGTTGGAGAAAACATTCAGGCCTTTATTTTGATCAGTTATAATCATTATGGCTTATCAATCGCTTCAGTCTGTCCACAAACTCAAAACTTTAACCTAAATGAACATTGTTTAAATTTGTGCTTGTTCGTTGAAGTGTGTGTTTAGTCCATGTCCCAGTTTGCTCAGAGTTTCTCTGTTTATCACCCATTCTACAGCAGATTTAAGCAGACGTGCTAAGGACAACAGCGGGACAGAGGGGAGGACGTCTAAGTTTCCTCTGGATGGCCATTGAATCTGTTTCTGACAAAGTTGGTATCATTTTTGGTTCAAAGTTACGAAATTAACTCCTATAAACACCCCCATTTGGTGTCGTTGGGTAAAAACCATTTAAATAAGCTGGTAGGAGCGTAAATCACAAGTTCGGTCACAATATAACATGATATCAGTTCAGCACATAGCATAATGACTTAACGTTTGTTAATATCACAATTTCTGCCCACAAACAACATAAATTAAACTTTACTTAAAAAGAAAAAAATATATTTCTATTTGTTGGAATTTCTAATCGTAGTTACATCTTCAAAGTAAATATTTATGCTACTGGATCATTGAACTGATGTGTAGTGATGTGTTGTTGCACCTCTGTGTTCTGGTTTATCTTCTATTTCAGCTCTTCTGACCAACTTTCTCTCTCCTCAATGTCCATTTTAGGACTTGAAACATCCTTTCAACTGTGCATTATTTCCAGGTCACAAGCAGGAGGATGGAGAACAGAAGCAATATGTAGGCTGGACTTAGAGAAATGAGATCAGTCTGTTTTATATTACACAGAACTCCAAATCCATATTTGCATCTTATCAGACTGTATCCATAAGACACACAGCGCTCAGGTGAAGACAGCAGCAACAGGGCATCACTTCCAACTGCCATCACCGACCGAATCTGCAGGTAAGAGTCACATTTACTATGTTTTGTGAATGGATGTGTTGCTTTTCCTTTTTTCTTACTGCACAGTGCTAAATGTGGGGTTTTTCATGGATAATGGAGTACTTAGAACAGTGGGCAAGCTGTATTATTTTGCATGCATTTCATATTATAGTGACATTAGAAACATATTCTGGAGGATGAGTTAAAAGGGCTTCTCTGCAATTTATAAAAATGATTAAAAAAAAAAAAAAGAAACAGAATCTAAATATTAGATAAATAAGGAAAAATTACATATGCAAATTTTGATGTAGTTCATGAGGAATATGACCGCTTATCTCATATCCAGCGGGCGTACCTGGCATATCACTCAGAATATGGGGAATACCAGCAGCGCATGCCAGATGAGCAACTACAGCAAGAGGAACGTGCGAGTATTCATCATGGAGCAGGCTCGGGAGATCGATGCTTTCATCACGTCCCAGGCGGACCATCGGGAAAGCTTGTCCGTGCTTCCTGAGGGGAAAAAGTTCAGCTTCAGGAAAGACATCAGCTGTGTTCGCGTGCTGGCCTCTCAGACTCAGGAAGTGCCCTGGGAGCCACAGCGCTTTCTGTCTGTCTTCGTGGAGGATGAAGACGATGAAAGCATTTGTTCCAAACAGATCATACACAACATGGCGCTGAGTGCTCCGGTCACTGTTCTTCTCTATGATGTGTGAAATCCCACCTTTTCCCATCTATTCCTGTCTGTCTGCAAACAGACAATGATGGAGTACTTCTGTCAGTAGAAAAGCAAAACTTGTAAAACATCACATTAGTGCTGTTAACATGTGTCTTGTGATGCTCTAAATAAACATTCCTGTCACCTCTTTGGCCTCATCATTACAAAGTCAAATAAGATGATGTTATTATTTGGTGCGGGTCTGGTTGCGTGACTGGTCCTCTGTGATCATTTGCCTCAGTCCAGGTCTCAGGACTGTCGCTAAACTGGGAAGGCTTTATGCTCTTAGTGGACTGTGCTAAATTAAATGTCACGGTAGTGGTTGAGGTCATGAACCACGTGGTTGTTGCGAAAAAGAGAAATTGCGTAACACATCCCTTTTGGGGCTCGGTGAACATTTTTATTTGCCAAAAATGTGAAAAAGTTACGGAAGCTTTAAAGAATACAGCACTGTGTACAACAAGTGTGAGATGTCCTGCTTCAGGGGTTTTGTGATTAAAAACTGGCCAGAAACATCAACTGATTTTCATACAAAATCTCAGACTTGACAAAAACAAACAAAGTACAGCACTGCAAAAAACTCAGCCTTAAAAAACAAGAAAAAAAATATACAAAAAATTAGGTAAATGTTGCTTAAAATAAGATAAATTATCTGCCAACAGAACAAGAAAATTTGGCTTGTCAAGACTTCCCAAAACAAGTAAAAATACTCTTAAAGAAGAGGAATTCTCTGGCATAAAAACTAAGAATTATCTTACCTTTAAAAAAATAAGCATATGTGTCAATTTAAGATTTTTAATCTTACTTAGATTTCAGATTTGCATTGAGGATGATATTAAAATATTTAGCCTATTAGATATAGCTGTAAGTAACATGTGAGCCTTTTGTTTTCATCGGCTGCTTTCACCCCTGAGGGCAGAAATAACTGAGCTACTACTGATGAGACCCGGCTTGGTGGAAGTTCAGTGTCTTCCGGGTGGCTTTCCTGCTCACTTCGTGTCCCTCCACTGGATGGGTAAAATCCATTTAACCTCTGCAGGGTTTGTGGAGTAACAGCTTCATGATGCTTGTATCCGTACACACATTCTGCATCTACATAACCAGAAGAAAGTCGTCTATAAGCTCAAGAAAACCAGCGTTAGGAAAACAGAGGACGATTCAAACCACAAGCACTTAAATAGACAAATGTCCAAAACAAGCAAACAGGGCTTCAGGGGTCCAGATCTTTACACAGATTGGTTAAAGTCACAAACTCTGGGTTTTTTTTAACATTTCTTGTGTGTTTATATCTTCAAAGACAGAAACTCGTAGCTGCATTAAAAGCCAGATACTGCAGACTGGGGTTTGTCTTTGGAGTGTGGGGTTGGTAGGTGGGGTTGCTTTTGTCTGCTTTTCTCTTATGGAACCAGTTCCCACCGTGGGTTTGGGAGGCTGACTCCTTCCACTCTTCCTCCACCTTCCTTTTTCATGATTCTTATAGTTAGGATATGAGCATCTCCTGAGTTGGAGTCTGCATGTACGGGACCCATCTGTCCAGGTTCTGCTCATTGCTCTTATAGTTATGGGTAGTCTAGCCAACCTTTACTTATGTAGCAATGGGGATGTTACCTGATGCACTGAAAAGTACCTCGCTCTATTTCTCTAATATATTAATGTATAAATATATGCCAATATTGCCGTCTCTAACTTATGTCTCCTTTTTTTCCTCAGGTCTTCCTGAATAAGTGCAGTTGTACATGTTTTTCCTGTCCTCCCAACCAGTCGAGGCAGATGGCTGCCCTCCCTGAGCCGGGTTCTGCCGGAGGTTTCCTTCCTGTTAAAGGGGAGTTTTTTTCCTTCCCACTGTCGCCGCATGCATGCTCAGGATGGGGGATTGGATCGAAGTCATGACTCGATGCAATCAGTTGGTTTTTATTATAGGATTTGTATAAATTGGCTCGAATTGATGTGTATGTTGATTTGTGTATGTAAAGTGCCCTGTGACAAGATTGTTGTGAAGTGGCGCTATACAAATAAAGTTGAATTGAAAAGTTGAATTTACCTGTGTGAATGTGTGAAACACTGTGATTGGATGTGTTTTGGTTTATAATATGGTTGTGATAGATGCTTCAGTACCTGAAGGCTTAATCTTGAATTTGTGTTGTTCATATTGATATAAAATTTTGAATAAAAATTTTGAGTGATTGAAGATCATGAAAACTATTTAAAAAGAGAAAAGTTGGACTTGGTTGTTCATATTCTCTTTTTTTGTCATTTTACAGGATGCAGTTTTAGAAATGTTTAATATTTCTGTGAAACTGCATTTTCCGTGTCTTCTTTTAGCTTATTTTCAGCGTGGAAAACCTGATAATATTCCAGCTCATTTAGATGCAAAATAAAGAAGATTCTGCAAGATTTTAAAACTTTTCAACCCTTATTGTTTGTAACTCCCCCCAGAGAAGACAGTTTAAAAGTTGAGCTTATTCAGCTTCTGATTTTTTATGCGTTTTAGTCAAAGCTTGACTGAGATAAGTCTACAGAATAAAGCAGCAAATGAGGTTTGTTATGAAAGCTTAAATCTGTGTGAAATGTGTAGCTCGCTTCTCCCTCATGTGTCAGAGAAGTGCATCACATGGACTTTTATAACATGTTTCATAAACTAAACTGCTGGAAGGCTATAATTATAACACAGAACAACAACATCACTAAAACCTATTCAACAGAAATATTTATTAATTTATATGAAGATATACGAATGCAATGAAGATTACCAATCAAATATTTGGACACACCTACTTATTAGATATTGTTGGGATATCTGTGTCCAAACTTTTGACTGAAAGAGTATTTTTCTGCTAAAGTAAATCTTTCTTTTCAGTGTTCATGGCTTTGTTCACTCAAACTCTGGATCATGTCTTCATATAAAACTCTTTTAACTCCTATGGTTGATGGTTTTCCTACATTTTAGTTACATTTTCTTCCTCTGATGCCACAACTTGGTGAACTTGTTTGTATTTTCATGAGAGGTTTATTTACAGTTCAACCTCAACTCAAAGCATTCTATGAACTCTGGAATCCATACTTATCTGCTTTAAACCAAAGTGTCCTGCAACCTCTACTGTCTACCTGATAATATGAGTTAATGTTTTGACTATAGTAGTTCTTCTTGGGTCTGTTGCGCCAAGTACCATTCTATAAAGTGGTGTACACTTCAGGTACTATGAAGCATCTAATTTTTTAAGTCCCACCAGCTGTAGACTAAAAGCACAGTCGGACAAAACTGAGTCTTAAAATGGATAATACAAACATTAACAAAACTCTGACTGGTTTTTACCATGTTGGAATTCAGAAAGTAAAAATCCTAAATAAAAAAAAATAATAAATTTAAAAAAAATTAGATTATTACAAATACAAATAGTCTCTATCTGAAAATAAATTATGGGTGTAACCACAGAAAGGCTGGTATATGGGAGGCCCAAGCACCACTACTGATACACAAACTACAGTTTGAGAACTGTTAGGCAAATATATTATGTGAGACTGTATTTTATTTTATTTTTCTGTGTGTGTGTGTGTGTGTGTGTGTGCGGATGTGTGTGTGTGTTTTCTTTCTATATGTACTTTTTTTTTTGTTATCGGTTTTTTATCTGTACAATTCTGTTTGTTTGTTTTTTTGTTTGTTTTGTTTTGTTCTGTTTTGTTTTTGGTTTTGTTTGTTTGAAAAAAAAAAAAAACTCTTTTAACTCCTATGGTTGATGGTTTTCCTACATTTTAGTTACATTTTCTTCCTCTGATGCCACAACTTGGTGAACTTGTTTGTATTTTCATGAGAGGTTTATTTACAGTTCAACCTCAACTTTCAGACGGATAATCTCAATCATCTTCAGACACTTTTTATTATCATAAAGACTTTAAATTTATATGAAGTGGCGATAAAATCCTCATTCTAGAGGCACCAAACCATGACGCTTCCACCACTGTGCTTCTGATATGAGGTTCTGTTTCTAAAAAGATGTCTTTGTTTGACTCCAAACTTGTCCCACTGTGGAGACAATTAACCTCACAAGCTGCCTCTTTGTTGTTGTTGTTTGTTTTTTCATCCAACTCTAATATCGTCTGTAGATGCAGAGGCAGCGGATCGGGTGGTGGAGTCAGCTTTCTTGTGACCTGCATGTCAGCAATCCTGCTTCGAGTCCTGCTCCCCAACGCTGCAGCCCCGAAGGGGACACAGGTGTTCTCTGAGGACCGGACCAAAGCCTGGATAAATGCAGAGGGCTGTGTCGAATGGCGTCCAGCGTAAAACATGTGTAGAACTGTGTTTATGACTCAGTAGATGGAAACAGATGATTCGCTGTGGTGACCCCTTTAGAGGAAAAGGAGAGGAAAACAAAACAAAACAAAACAAAAAAAAAAAAACAACTGTTGTCTGTTGATATTCAAGTTTTTTTCTTTTGTCCTGTCATTCAGGTCAATTTAGTATTTCTTGCAGATTTTTTATGCAACACGTTGGTGTTGACTAGTCCCAGAGGTTTTATTACATCAAATCATTTCAATGTAGACATTGATTAATAATCCACAATTGTTACTTTGTGCATCCTTTGGTTCTAATTCAGCAAATTTTGAAACATTTAATTTTTTTTTATGAGGTTTATTAAATTTTTCTCGATTTATTCAAACAGTGAAAGTCAATTTAAAATGTTTTATGTCCAACTTTTTTTTTTAATGGTTTTACTTTGCATGATTTCCAACCATCAAATGTTTATTATACTGAATGTTACAGAAGATCATTCCTGCCAGCAGGAACAAGACTTCCTCAAGTTAATTATTATCTACTACAATATTGAATTTCCCTTTGGGGATTAACTAAGTGTTTTTCATTTAATTTTCATTTAATTTCATTTCATGTAACTTGACAAAGTAAAGAGTTTTCTGCGATTTTTCACATGACAGACGGTGTAACTGATGCGCCTCACTGATCGGAATAACGCTGGGAAAACTTTGCTTTCATCTTAGTCACAAGCTGCTTCACAACAAACCCCTTGGAGCTCATCCCTCCATCCCTCCCCTCCTCCACCATCTTATTTAACAACAAAAACTGATGAAATCTGTCTCCAAAAGTAACGCACACAAAGCAAAGAGGGAAAAACATCTCTGGATACGAGAGTGGATTCACATGAGGGAGAAAAACAGCCAACTTGTGAGTAAAGATTATAAATAGTTTGTTTCTTTGACTGTCAAACATCTTTTACAGAACAATATCAGCTTTTCATTAATGATATTATTCCCTGCATATTCTTTTTCTCTAGAAATATTTAACTGAACCAAAACAAGTTCTAATATGAGGAAAAAACATGACTTCTCTTAAGTTTTGAATAGAATATAAAGAGGTACAATATTGCTGCTTAAACCAGTGAAACACTTTAATCACCTTTATGCTCAGTTGAATTATGCAGGACGTCTGAATGACTGTTTTGATGCATTCACCTGTGTCTCTCCCAACTATCCAGATATGATGCCATCTGTATGTTTCTATGTCACCTATGGGCTGTGCCTGTGTGTGGGCCTGCTCTGTGTGCTGTTTGTTAGCTGCTGGTGCTCCCAGTGGAGAGGCGGCTTCGCTTGGGACGGCTCCAACCTGCAGTTCAACTGGCATCCCGTCCTCATGGTGTCAGGCCTGCTGGTTGTGTACGGCATCGGTGAGCTGACATGTTGACATAACAGGGCAATGTGTCATGTTTTGGTTTAGTTTCATGCAGAATTGATGTATTTTTTTCCCCTCCTGTTTCAGTCTGATTTAGAATGTGTTCGTTTCTGCTACTCTTGTTTGCTCCACATGTTTTTAACTTTTGTGGATTTCCCCACGGCGCTGCTCCTGCCGTCCACCTGGATGTAATAAGTCCTTAATCCCTTTGTAGAGAAGCTTCTCAACTTTTTGTTTTTCTTTGCCACATTGTTTAAGTTCCTGAGTGATTAGTGTTGGAATCATCCATCCACATGCGCTCCAGCCGAGAGCTGCTTATTCTTGAACTTTTGTTTTTTTGTTGTTGTTTTTTTTATTCTACACTTCTCTTTGTTTTTAGACTCTCTGTCTGTCTGTTTTGTCTGTTCCTGCAGCCTATGACAGGGCCACAATCCTGCAGGGTTTCCATGTATCCCTGCTCCAACACACCTAACTTGTTGGAATAAATCAAGAAGCGACCCTTGAGGACCTACTGACACCTCTGGCTTATGAGCTCAGTAGAGAAATGCTTGACAGATTCCTTGTTTGGATCTTACATGTCTGCCTCTTGTGTTTGTGTCCTCCAACATTAGAAAATCAGCACATATCTTATTCAAATTAGGATTCATTCTTCCAGTGTCTCTTTCCATTGAAACCAAGTTTACACAACAGAGAGTTTTTATTTAACATTATGATTCTACAGGATTTGATGCGCTGCTGCAATATGTGGACGTGTGCATTCCTTATGTAATCCGTCTCATAACAAGCCACGACACAACTTTTCAGCATGAAAATCAGTTGTTTTACCACAATAAGCATCGTTCATCCTGTGAAAACAGCTGGTTCATGTGATGCTTCCAACATATGAGACTTGAACCCCGGTGAGAACATCGCTTTTTAACTTTTTAATTTTAACTGTAAACTTTTCATTTCTCAAATGTGGACATTTGCCTTGAACTAAACATGGACTGAGTGGCCTCCAATTTTAAGATAATTATTTCATTGAAATTGAGCCAAATTTGCCATATTCTTTTTTCTTTATCTTCTCTTTTTAATCTATCTCCTTTGCACATGTTTTCTTTCTGTAAAGTGTGGAAATATTTTGCTTCAAATGTTTGAATTGAATCAAGCTTTTTTTTTTAAGTTTTTTTTTTTATAATAAAAAACAAACAAAAACTAAAAAGAAAAAAGGGAAAAAAAGAAAAAAGGAAGATCAATAATTTTTATTTACATAAGATAATTTCACTGATTTAATCTGATGTTATTTATAGAGCAAAGTTTGCAACTAAAAGTGTTTCCAAGAAATAACAACAGAAAAAGAAAAACTGAAACTGTTTTGTCAGTCTCTCTCACACACCCACAGACTGAAATCACGTTTAAAACCAAAGAAGTGGGATCATAACTAAAAACAAGGTTAATACGGCTGATTCAAACAGACTAAATAGGTTTTTTAAAAACATTTAAAATCACTAAAAGTCAGAAAATAAACAAAGTAACATCAAATTAAATAAAATTAAATCCTAATATAACATAATAATACGTATATAAGTAAGAATTATAAGTATAACTAATAACTATAATAAGTAATAATAAATATAAATAAGAACAAAAATAATTAAGCATTTTATAATAATTTTAAAAAGCTCTTAAAATAGAATAAAACTCTATTACAAACACTTTCAAAAGCAAAACAGCAAAGTTTAAAAGGTGAGTTTCTAGTTTTAGGTTCAGAACAATAAATGTTTTCTGTTGTTTTCAGGTCTTCAGAAAAGTTGGTTTGCGAATGTGAAACCTGATTTCACTTCTCACTTCTCGCTTCCAACAGACTCATCGTATAAAAGCAGTTCAGATAAATACTCTGGACGAATGATGTTCAGATCTTTATCAACCAGTAAAGGAATCTCTTCTGAAACCGACAGGAAGCAGAGAAAACCAGCGTGCATGTGCTCTCTTTCGGGTCCGACCCACAACCCACAGCTGCATCCTGAAAACTAAAATCTGGATCAAAATGACACCAATTCTTCTTTTCTATAAATGCATAAGCATGATTATACGTGTACTATCTCTTTCTGAAATGATGAGCTTTATTCTTTTTGTATGTCTGAAATCTATTCGTTGACTTTCCAGTACAACCAGTACACCCAGTATATCCAGGAACACCAATAATATCAGACTGAGACTTCATGAAAAACTACTGTTTATGTTCATTTGTGTGCAGCGGCTGTGATATATCGTGTACCGTTCACCTGGGAACAGAGGAAGTACCCCTGGAAACTGGTGCATGCTGGGTTGATGCTACTGGCTCTTCTTCTGTCCATCCTGGGCTTGTGGGCCGTGTTTGACTTCCACAGAGCTGCAGAAATCCCTGACATGTACTCTCTGCACAGCTGGGTGGGCATCTGCACTGTGGTCATGTTTGCATTTCAGGTACATACAGTCCCCATCATGTACTTATTGTATTTGAGGTTTATGTAGACTTAAGAAGCTGTTAGTAATCCTCAACACATCCATGTTTTGGATAGTGGGTCCTCGGCTTGGCTGGCTTCTTGTTGCCTTGTTCTCCTCCATGGTTCCGGGCTATGTTGAAACCTGTCCATGTTTGTGTGGGGGGAGCTATTTTAATCCTGAGTGTGACCTCCTGCATCAGTGGGATCAATGAGGAACTGTTCTTTTCTCTGTAAGTACTCAAATATCCAGCAGATGGCGACATTGCATCTTTCTTTATACATGACAGCAGCTGTGATGCAACATAAAGATCTGTGCTGTCGGTTTGATGGGAATTGCAATGCCAAAACAGTTTGTCATGAGAGAGAATAAATAAATCTTTTAACCAAATGTCTCCATCTGCTGCAGTAATGGAGCCACTGGAGAAGTTTATGATTCATTGCCCCTGGAAGCCAAGTTTGCAAATGTTCTTGGGATCCTTATTGTGGCTTTTGGTTTGATTGTCTTTGCAATCTTATCCAGAAGACCGTGGCAGCACCCAGAAGCAAATGAAAGTGCTTATGTGAGTATTTCTTTATAGTTGATCAATACCATCAAAACATATGGTGGCCTGTTTTTCTGCTTTAAATCCAGGATGTTGGGTTGACTGTGGGAGTTTGCTTTTCCTTTAATATTCAGACATTTTTCATTTATACTGTTTGAGTTTTACATTTATTACTGCTGCTTTCTGTATTTTATTGTCTTCATGCTACATTAATCTTGATGTCATTTAAATTGCAGCCTCTGCTCAGTCAGGATTGCACGTGACAAGCAGATGCAAGGAACCTGGAGTTTTCAGATGTTCTGCACAACCCATTAAAAGTTGCTGCAAAAATCAGTGGTTACAGAGGATAGATAATATATCTTATTGTTGTTTTATATTGGACTTAACCTTGCAAGGTGATATGTTTTTGTATAAAGCAACAAGACAAATCTTATTCTAATTCAGCTTTAAATTCTGCATTTCAGTGTATTTACTTACACTGCTCAAAAAATAAAGGGAACATTAAAGTAACACATTGTAGATCTGAATGAATGAAACATTTTTATTAAATACTTTGTTCTTTCTATTGTTGAATGTGCTGACAACCAAATCACACAAAAATGATCAATGAAAATCAAATGTATTAACCCATGTGTAAGTCTGAATTTGGAGTTTTACTCAAAATTAAAGTGGAAAAACACACTGGTGCATCAAAGTTGGCTGATCCAACTTTGATGTAATGTCCTTTAAACAAGTCAAAATGAGGCTCAGTAGTGTGTGTGGCCTTAACGTGCCTGTATGACCTCTCTACAACATCTGGGCATGCTCCTGATGAGGCGGTGGATGTTCTCCTGAGGGATCTCTTCCCAGACCTAGACTAAAGCATCCACCAACTCCTGGACAGTCTGTGGTGCAACTTGGCGTTGGTGGATGGAGCGAGACATGATGTCCCAGATGTGCTCAATTGGATTCAGGTCTGGGGAACGGACGGGCCGGTCCATAACATCAGTGCCTTCGTGTTGCAGGAACTGCTGACACACTCCAGCCACACGAGGTCTAGCATTGTCTTGTATTAGGAGGAACCCAGGGCCAACCACATCAGCATGTGGTCCCACAAGGGGTCTGAGGATCTCATCTCGGTACCTAATGGCAGTCAGGCTACCTCTGGCGAGCACATGGAGGGCTGTGCGGCCCTCCAAAGAAATGCCACCCCACACCATTACTGACCCTCTGCCAAACCAATCATGCTGGAGGATGTTGCAGGCAGCAGAACGTTCTCCATGGTGTCTCCAGACTCTGTCACGTCTGTCACATGTACTCAGTGTGAACCTGCTTTCATCTGTGAAGAGCACAGGGCACCAGTGGTGAATTTGCCAATCTTGGTGTTCTCTGGCAAATGCCAAACGTCCTGCATGGTGTTGGACTGTAAGCACAACCCCCACCTGTGGACGTCGGGCCCTCATACCACCCTCATGGAGTCTGTTTCTGACTGTTGGAGCAGACACATGCACATTTGTGACCTGCTGGAGCTCATTTTGCAGAGCTCTGGCTGTGCTCCTCCTGTTCCTCCTTGCACAAAGAAGGAGGTAACGGTCCTGCTACTGGGTTGTTGCCCTCCTACAGCCTCCTCCACGTCTCCTGATGTACTGGCCTGTCTCCTGGTAGCGCCTCCATGCTCTGGACACTACGCTGACAGACACAGCAAGCCTTCTTGCCACAGCTGGCATTGATGTGCCATCCTGGATGAGCTGCACTACCTGAGCCACTTGTGTGGGTTGTAGACTCCGTCTCATGCTACCACTAGAGTGAAAGCACCGCCAGCATTCAAAAGTGATCAAAACATCAGTCAGAAAGCATCAGAACTAAGAAGTGGTCTGTGGTCACCACCTGCAGAACCACTCCTTTATTGGATGTGTCTTGCTAATTGCCCATTATTTCCACATGTTGTCTATTCCATTTGCACAACAGCATGTGAAATTGATTTTCAGTCAGTGTTGCTGCCTAAGTGGACAGTTTGATTTCATATAAGTATGCTTGACTTGGAGTTACATTGTGTTGTTCAGGTGTTCCCTTTATTTTTTTTTTAGCACTTTATAATTTTGTCACTTTTTCATTGCTTGTATACTTTTTCCTTCCAAAAAGTAATTTAAACCAATCTTTGGTGTTTTTACTCCTCAAAATTTAGTGTGTACTGGATGGAAAGTACAAGATTGTGTTATTGTGAATGTGACATTTATAGTCTCTCTGACACACCTTTCTTTCTGTTTTAAATAAAACACTCAAATATGAATCTGTTATCTTTCTTTACCACTTTTCAGACATTTATGTAAAACACAACAATAAAAGGTGGGCTCTTGGCAACATATTTAATAATGTCTCTGGATTTCTTTGGTAAACTTCTCAGACAATTCTGCAGCGTTAATTTAATGTAATAAAAATCATCACCAGAAGATGTCAGTAAAAAGCTGAAATTGATTGCACATCAAAATACTGTGTGAATGACAACAATGTTGACAGTTTTATCCTATTGGAAATAAAATACAATGTCACGAAACTAATTTTAAAACTATGTGAAACTTTGTTCAGATATATATATATATATATATATATATATATATATATATATATATATATATATATATATATATATATATATATATATATATATTATTTATTTGACATGAGTTCTGATTTAGAAAGAAAGAAGCATTATTGCAGTATTTATTCATTGTAGCGCCCATCCAGAACAATAGGGAGCAGTAATGGGGCCTGTAGCTTCGTGTGAGACCAGTTTAGATGATGAAGAAGAAGAAATGTGTTTCCTGTTGGGTCAAAGTTCATTAGCTAGCCTTACAAACAAACAAGTAGTTATCCTAAAGGCTAGTTGGGCTCTTTCCGCTGTCAGAATGGATGTAAATCAGACGAAACAAGAACATTTACTTGCTTTAAAGGGTATTTATGTTTCACTATAACACATCATATCCCTAAGAGTTTTACAGAAAATTCGGCATAGTTTCGTATGTAGCAGCTAGCTGTCGCTGCTGTGAGATGCTAAGTGTGCTAACTACCAAACCACCATGTCCAGATGTTTGTTTATAACCAAGACTTTTGGTCACCGGTGTGACTGTAGACTGCCTTTCTTCTACAGATATAAAACACACTGTCTAACAACGTGGTTTGTCTGTGAATGCCATAGTATTTTATATAATAAGGTGTTATTTCTGCTTTCCCAACGAGATTAGCTTAAAAGGTTCACGTTGGTGTCTGTGGCTAGTTGCTGAATATTTTTTGTTTGTTTCAGAAATAATTTTGTTTTTCATCTATCTGAAAGTTTGTTTGACATTGTGTGAAACAGATTAAACTACTGACAGAAAAAGAAATTCTTACTTGGTTACAAGATCAACAGCCTTTGATATATAAAAGTCCTAGAATAATAAAATGAACATTATGTTCCCCTTTTTAGGCTTTTGCTATATAAAAGTCCCAGAACAATAAAATTAACATTTATGTTCCCTTTTTTAGATGTGTGTCTAGTACACAGCTCCTTGTTGAGCTGCATGATGTTACTGTCGTGCATCTCTGCTGACATCCAGCATTTTAAGCTGAAGGCAACTTTGAAAATATGACTTGTGGAAAATGCATTAAATCTCATATTGTTCAACCCTGGATGTTTTTTTTAATAATTATGTATAACTTTTTATTAAATGTAAATGTGTGTGTGCGTGCGTGTGTATGTTATACATCTTCTCAAACTCAAGCTAATGCCTCCCTGCAATGCATTACTAAAACTGACATACTGGGTGTGTATTCCTCTAAGAAGGTTCTGTGTAAGTATGTTAGTCTGACTTTTTGATCACATCGACTGACTCTCTTGAACTCTGAGAGTTCAAGAGTTTTCCGAAAAGACCTTTGTGGACCTTTTAGATTTTCCCTGTAATTATGTTATGTTTTTCCAGCTTTTTGTTAAAATGATCATGGAATGAAAGCAAGTTGCAAAGACATGATCACACAAGCAGATGTTGTTGCATGTTTGGTTACTAATCAATGCTGATTTGCTTTACAGTGATGCGATTGACAAAACCGACTCTCTTCACAAACCTGCCTGTGACGTGTGAAGATCGAGATCTTCCAGGTGAGCTAAGTGTAAAATATTAACACCTTGGTAGTATTAAACTTTTGGTATTGAAAACCAAATCAGAAAAAACGTATTTGATTTTTTTTAAAGTGTTTTCTTTTGTTATTCTTCTACAATTGCACATCATGAAAGCATACAGCTGCAGATCGGCTTATCTCTCCTCTCTGCTGTTGCCACTATTAACTTGACTTTAACTAATTATCCATGTCAGAACTTGAATAATTGAGATAACTTATGTTCACATTGATTATTTCAATGCCAAATCGTCAAATGAGGCAACACTGGTTGCATAAGTTCATCTAGTGGTGCTTACTCAGTCATGGCTAAATAGGCTTTAACTTTACCTCCATGTGGGAAACTGGAGCAGATTCTGTAACCCTAAGCAGACCCAAAGAGGGCACCCAAAGACGTAAAATAAAAACATGACTCAGTCACTACTGCTAGTAATAATAGCTTGCTCAAAGTGGGTCTTGTATTAAGAACACTAAATATGAAAACAAACCTAAACAGTGAGGACTTTCTCCTGTGGTTGTTGCATAATTCACAGCTTGTATTAACTTTGCAATTTTGATCACTTTTTTCCAGCTTTATTCAGCTTTCTATTCCATCCATGGATATGTTAGAGAGAGTGAGAAGCACTCTGCCTCAGAACGCTGCTGTAAAACTGGAGATGCACTGATTTTTAGAATAAAATTTAAACTGAGAGGAAGAGCAACCATCAAACGTACGGATAAGAGACTGGTGTCATGTTAAGGACTTTTACAACCCAGTAAACATCTTTAGATATACAATTTCAGCCCAAGGTCACATATTTAGGTCCCATGGCTGGTTAAGTTTTAACTGTTTGTTTTTCAGTTTAGTGGAATGCAGAAGGAGCATGGTACTGGTAACTAAACACCACATAAGCCATAAATCACACTGACACTTCTAGGTAGAATAAATATAGTAGGAAAGTGAAAGCAAACCTTGGAGTGTGTCAGAATGAAGTTGTGCTCCATTTCTTGCCCCTATGTTCCTTTAACTCCTCCACTGACAGCTAAATTTTCTCTCTTTCTGTTGATTTTCATCATAAAGATGGATCCATTAGAAGCATTTTTATTATTATTATTAGATGAGTATGACACAGCTTTGCCATTTTCTCATATTGTTGCCCTTCCACCTGGAATTAAAATTGATATTTTGGGGGGAAGATTTGATTGGTAATGATTTCTGATTTACAGGTAGGAAAGAGGAAGCAGTGGGAGCCAATGAGACAAGCCTGTTTTCTCTTTTCTCTCTCTGCAACATTTGGAAATTGCACATGAGAATAAGTTGATTTTTGGGCCTTATTAAAACCAAAAGAAAAACAGGACACATCATTGTATGTCACACATATGACCAACCAGTATTAAATAACATAAACAGTTTTCTGAGGGGGAAAAAAAATCAAAACATTGTGTGCAGCTGAAAAAAAGTCCCAAAGAAATTTCTCAGTTTTTCTTTCTCATACGACCAACGCAACTGCTTTGCATCTGTTTTGTTTCCATTTAGCATCTCTGTTCATTGCGGGCATGTGTAACATGACCTAAACCGCCACCTGCCAATGACACAGTGCAGCCTAGTTTATTCACTCCAAAGCATGCAAAGCAGGGGTGCCCAAGTTGAGTCCTCGAAATCTACCATCCTGCAACCTTTAGATGCAACCCCTGTCCAGCACAGCTGAGTCAAATAGCTGAATTCCTCTTCTGCATGACGTTCAGCTCTGCAGAGACCTGCTAACGAGCCACTTATTTGATTCAGGTGTGTTGGAGAAGGGTTGCACCTAAAAACAGCAGGATGGTAGATCTCCAGGACCGGACTTGGGCACCCCTGATGTAAAGGAAAAAGCCTGAGACTTTATCTGCTCCACCACTAGATGGAAACTGTGTGATTTAAATGTTGATCCCAGAAAAAGACCTCTTGAAGCATGGCCCAGTTCCTAAAATGCACCAGTAAGAGTGAGGAAGTGCTGCAGGAGAGGATGCTAGATGTGCCCTTTTGGTATCTGAGATGTGCAAAACGGTTGCAGCACATTATTGTGAAGGGAAAATTGATATTTAGTAGAAATGGCTTTGATGCAAATGTTTAGTTGTGGCTTTTCATCTCCTCTTGATTACATCTGAGATGATAAAGGTTAAAATTAGAGATATTCGATACTGGCTTTTTATAACGAAATCTGATATACTGATTTTGTCCAACTTTTAATCTTTTTATGCCGATATCAACTGATACCAATATTTTTGGAGTGAGTTGTCGCAAACAAACAAAAATATCTGGAAAACTATACATGACATTTATTATATACAGACGTAGCTGAAGAGTTTGATATATAATTATGTGCATGTTGTGTAAGATTTATGCCATTACAAAAGTAAAAGCCGATACAGATAATTGCTAATATTGCATTTTAATGTTGATATCAGCATATAGTATCGGCATGCTGTTGTTATTGGACATCTCTAGCTGAGGTAGATGTGAACTGGAGAATTGGAGTTTCACTTCAAAAAGAAAAAAACAAAATATCTCAAATTCACTCTTGCAGTAATTAATTACGTAACCAAATTTAAATAACTTCTGATTTATGCAAATTTTACCTCAAATGTGTGGAAGTGTGGTGTGGTTGAAGACCATAAAGCTGGACACTTTCTCCAAAGAATAAACATCATGAGTGTCTTTAACACTTATGGGCCGTAAGTCAGCACCTTGAAGTGTGTGCATGTACAAGTGTTTTAATGTATGAAAAGGGTTTTATAAATAAAATAAAATAAATTTTGATGAAGCAAGTGTTCTGCAGATTTAAAGAGTGTAAAAGCAAACAAGTGCACCAAAAATTCCCACACCAATCTTATGATTGCACGGGGAGAAAAACATTCAAAACAAGTTAAGCACAAACAAAGCAAGAAGGGAACCCCTTCCAGCTACCAAGAGCCTCTCAAATGCACAGTTATTGCAGGTTTGCTTACTTCTCCAGCTTCTGCGATGCTCTCTGCGTAACCAGGATGTTAAACTAATAAGAACCCTTTTAAACTGGTATTTTTGTCTTCACAGGGGATTTATTTGGTCAGCTTATGAGGGAGGATCCTTCCACCATTAAAGGAGCAGAGACGCTAATGCTCGGGGAGATGCTTACGTTACCGCAGAACTTTGGGTATTTAAACTCTTTTGGTTGCACTTTAAGTCCAACAGCAAGGATCACTTTTATGTTTTATCTTGACTTCTTTCCTAAACAGAAATATTTTCCTTGGTGAGACCTTTTCCAGTTACATAAGCGTGCACAACGACAGCAACCAGATCGTAAAAGACATTCTTGTGAAGGTATTTCAGAGAGGAAAAACAACTTAAATATCCTTTTCCCTGCTGTTTGCTCGTAAGTCTGAAGTGCTTTGTGACATGATCCCCGTCAGGCTGATCTCCAGACGAGCTCGCAGAGGCTCAACCTCTCTGCGTCCAACTCCGCTGTGGCAGAGCTCAAACCTGAATGCTGCATCGATGATGTCATCCACCATGAAGTCAAAGAAATAGGAACACACATGTGAGTTTATTTTCAGAATAAACTATTCCGATTCAGACCTTTCATTTTCCCGTTTTGACATGTCGCCTCCTGGTTTCCCACTTCCAGATTAGTTTGCGCGGTCAGTTACACCACTCAGTACGGGGAGAAGCTCTATTTTCGGAAGTTCTTCAAATTCCAGGTGAGAGACGTTGCAAGCGTTCTGATCAGCTGACTTGGAGTCGGCTCGAGAAATGCCACACACCTACAACAGAGTGAATCCAGTCACCCTTATGTGGGATCTGCAAACGGGAGCTTCCATCGCTTCCTATCGGGATAGATTTCATTCGCAACATCGTGCAGATTTCCGTGTATGTTTATATGGAGGGAGAGAAAACGCCAGCGTTCAGCTTTCAATCTATTTTTAATCAGGTTCTGAAGCCCCTGGATGTGAAGACAAAGTTCTACAACGCGGAGGTAAGTTTCACTCAGCATCATGTAAAGAGCAAACTGTTTAGTCTGGACGTCACATGCTTCATCTCCAGATGCTACTAGAAGCAGTTAGCATTAGCTATGGCCTCCTGGAAAACCCTTGCACTCCCAGAGATCAGGGGTTTTCCTAAGTAGAAGCAATAAGCTTTATTATTTAACTTTTTTTTTCTCATTTTCATGTCAGCTTTTTTTTTTATATATATATTTGACTGCAGATATTCATTGTCATCAACTTTTGCATGTAACTTCATTTGTTCATTATGTCTTGTATTTTATTTCCCCCCATTAGAGTGACCTCAGTTCTGTGGTAATTCTTTCTTCTGTTCTCATGGCTCAATGTTAGCTTCTCTTCATCCCTCTTTTTTTCCGGTGCAGCAGACTGTCTTTCTGAGCTCAGAGAAAGGTGCAAAAATAAAAAAATTTTTAAAAAATAGGAGGAAACGCCAGACCATTAAAGACACTCGCTAACTCTATAAAGAGAAAATGGACTTCCATCTTTTGTTTTTGCCCTTTTCTTTGAATGCTCGCGCTTTCCTGCAAACTCATCCTACACAAGGTTTTGTTACTTTTTAATTCCAGTTTGTGGTGTTAAATTGCGGTGGGCGGGGTGGCTTTAATAATGTTCATGAAATCATTGGGAAATTTGCTAAATTTGTCTGGATTTGTCTTGATTGTAAAGAATAAAATCATTTTGTTCGGCATTTTAACAGTGTTTTAGGGCTTATCTAACTGGCCAATTACAGCCTTATTTTCTGTGATTTCACAACCAAAATTAAGCATCATGTTCCAATCATTTGACCTTTTAAGTTAAGCTAACGTAACAGAAATGTCAGATTTCTTTCCGTTATGATGGGAGGTCTGGTGGGAATGGCTTTGCATGGAGCTGAGGTGCTAAGCTCTGTGATTTGATATTAACTATATTCAAATTTTCAGTTTCCAGATATGATATAATGAGTTGCAGGCATGAACTAATCTCTGCTTTTTTCTCATTGAATTTCACTGTAAAGTGGAGGTTGCACAGAGACGGTGACTGTTGTTCTCTCAAAGCATCAACTACTTGCCTCCAGAAAGAGAAAAATCACTGTATTTGAATATGCAGGCCCCAAATACTAGTCTTATTAAATCAAATCAAACTTTATTTATACAGCACTTTTCATACACATGCACTTCAAAATGCTTAACAACATAAAAACACATTTACATACATGCACAGGCAACCACACACACAGCACAAACACACACAACTCCTCATTTCCCTTGACCGTTTGTACCAAAATCAAACAAAACTTTCTTCAGCATTCTGTGTCTGGCTTGGTGAGTGTATCGTCATAAAGAAGGTTATACATCTTTTGTAGTGAGTTATCAAAGGCTACTTTTCTTTGATTTTTTTTCTACTTAAACATGAGAAAACATTCTTCTTAAACCTTAGAATTCATCAAAGGATGAAGATAGATTTTGTTTTCTTTTTAGTAAAATTTCCACCAGAAAATATGCTAAAACTTTTTGTGTTCAGGTCCAAAGTTCTCCAAAGGTCTATTTAGCGTTAGTAAATGACTGTTATAATCTGTTTTGTAAATAACATCTTTTTTTTTATGACTATATTTATTACAATACTGAGGTTCTAAGTAGTTCTAAGCTGTATCTTTTGATATAGCGTCACTAGTTTGTGGGACTTTTTACAGATTATTTTAGGCGTAACTCTTTTATCGCAAAGACAGCTTGGAAACTGAAGATAATATTTGAAAGAAATGCTTAGAAATTTATAAAAGTAAATTAACTCCTTAAAGCCGGCCCATTAAAAATGGCCCAATTATTTCTTAACTATAGGGTCTTTATTATTTGGCCTTTGACAAAATGTAATAATAACATTAACAATTTTTGGTTGGATATTAACCGTTTATTACTACGTGATTTATCATCTGCTTCCTGGTATCTGGCGAGTATCAGGTTGTGTTCAACAGGATTTTTACCATGAAATGATGCAGAACGTCTCAAACTGTAAGTATCAAACATATCAGAGTGGCCTCTAAAGGGTTAAATAAAATAAGACTAAGGGAAATAGTTTTACCTCTTAGGATGAATTTATTTCCAATTATATAAAAGCAAAAAAATTATAGGTGAAAAAAGTAAACCAATGGGGTTAAAGAGAATTAAATAGAAATGAACAAATTTGAGATTAATTAGTACAGATAATAAATCATATTAAAATAAATGTATAAAGATGAATTAATTAAAACAGATATGATCAATTTCTTGATTAAAGAGAAATAAAGCAAGTGAAGACCAGACATGGATTGTTGGGAATTTGCCACAACCAACTTCAAGTTATTATGAAATTAGTCTTTTTTTTTTTTTTTTAATTGAAAGAGCGTCAATTTTGCATTAAGCCAGTAAAATATGAAAACACATCATCCTCACTAAATCCTAGCATCATTATCCTCATCATCTTCACCATCATTACATATGATAAGCTACTATAATCATGTGACATAAAGGGCAGTAACAGACACAAATAAATAGAAATAAATTAATGAAGCAGACATGAATGAAAACTACATATTCCATTTGCATGTCCGAAAAAGGAGTTTGAGGAAGTAAAAACTTGGATTATCCTACCCCTTCCTAACAAATCCTTCAGGTCTGAGGGTCTTTACCTGTGGAGGTGACAGCAACGTCTACAACACCACCGATGTGGGATTTCCAAAGACTTGATTCCCCGATTTATAGATTAAAAATACAAGTCAAAGATCATGAACTTTAAACACATGTGAATAGACACTTATTCCCACCCCTGCTTGGAGGATAGCTCTGCAACACACCACTGTTAAATCAAGATGTCTGACCACATTCCCATCTCTCACAGTTGAACCCCATCATGTGTTTGTATACAATAATGCAATACAACTTTATTTATAAAGCACTTTAAAAACAACAATGTTGACCAAAGTGCCACATTTTGTGGGGTAAAAAAACAGAATAAATAACATACATGTGGTGGGATAATGCTCTTCATTGCCAAAGCTTTAACTTTCACGCGTTTGAACCATTTTTACACATCATGTTGGTGGTTACTGATCTATAGCTGCTGTGCAAAGCAAAGAAAATCCCTACTTTGATTTCTTTAGTTAGGAACCAGCATTAAAAGACTTGATGCATGAGAGACCAATGTGAAAAACCTGGAGATACTCAGTCAGCCTTTGTTCAGCCTCTACTGTGTTCTGCACCTGCACTAACGTATCCTCAAAGGTACACTGAGCACACCTGATAGACTAATGAATGTTGAAATGACTCACTGCACCTGAAGAGAAAGGATAAGTTCACATGTCGATGCTGCTTGGAGAGGTTTCTCCTCCGGTCTGTGCCGGCCGTGAGCAGAGATCTTCCTAATAATTCTCCACAAAAGTCATCGTTCTTGTCTCGTGCAGAAGCACATGATGCCGAGCATCAGCAGCTTGAGTAAGAGTTTTCTTTTTGTTTTGTACTTCATGCTGCTGAGGCTTCATTCGCTTTGGCACAACTGGAACTTTGGGTTTTGTCTTGTTAGGAAAGTCGTCATGGCCAGTAAAGAGGATTACAGTGACCCGTAAAATGCTCTAATGGGCATGTGGGTCCTGTTTATGGAAAAAAAAGATGAAAAAAAAAAGTGAATTTATCCTTTTGCAGTTGTGGAATATTCCACAAGTCTAACCTTTTAATAGCTTATAATGAAGTAAATGCGTTGCTCAGTTCACCTAGGAGATCATGTAATTGTACATTGTGGTTAACGGGATATATTAGCGTGACCCCTGACCTCTCCGTCCCAGACAGATGAAGTGTTTCTGGAGGCTCAGATCCAGAATATCACCACTTCACCAATGTTCATGGAGAAAGTGTCTCTGGAGCCTTCAATGATGTACAACGTCACGGAGCTCAACACAGTCGCGTGTGGAGATGAAGGGTAACAGCACTTATTGCTTCTCGCTGACTACCAACATGGCTTCTCAGTCGTTGCTTAGCTGCAATTCTTCGCCTTGCAGAGAGTCCACGTTTGGGAAAATGTCCTACCTACAGCCCATGGACACGCGGCAGTACTTGTACTGCCTGAAGCCAAAACCGGAGTATGCAGAGAAGGCCGGTGTCATCAAGGGCGTGACGGTTATAGGCAAGCTCGACATTGTATGGAAGACCAATCTTGGAGAGAGAGGACGGTTGCAGACCAGTCAGCTGCAAAGAATGGTATCAGATTACCTTCTTCCTCTGCTGAACACATCCTCCCCCCCCCTTCTACCTTTTTATTTAGTTTTATGCTCGTGTGTCCCTCAGGCTCCCGGTTATGGAGACATTAGACTGTCGTTGGAGATGATCCCCGACACTGTAAACCTAGAAGAACCATTTGACATAATTTGTAAAATCACCAACTGCAGGTGCAACCCCCACTCACATGAAAAGCTTGGATCCCAGGTAGCATGGTGTCCGAATGGCATTAACTTCCAGCTCCTACTTATGTTGCAGTGAAAGAACCATGGACCTGGTGCTGGAGATGTGCAACATGAGGTCCATCCATTGGTGTGGTATATCAGGGCGACAGCTGGGGAAACTGAGTCCCGGTGCCTCCCTGTCGCTGCCCCTCACAGTCTTCTCCTCCGTCCAGGGTCTGCAGGTATGATCCCAGCTCTCTGCATCAGCATCTTATTTGCTTTCGTCTTGCAGTCAACCTTCTGCACCTCTTTGTTTCAGAGCATTTCCGGACTGAGACTCACAGACACATTTCTGAAGAGAACATACGAGTATGACGACATTGCACAAGTGTGTGTGGTCTGCCCGTATACGAGCAACGAATGCTAGAAACTTTTACTGCCTTTTTTTTTTTTTTTTTTGGCATTTTAGATATGAATGGACCAACTGTGGAACTGTGCACTTGATATTTCACTCTCTTTTTTTTTTTTGCAACTTAAGGAGATAATACTGTATTTCTAAATGATTTGTGAATAATATAAATCTTTTTCCTTAAATAATTATGTAAATGTGTATAATGTTAATAAATTCAATGTAAACTTTGATTTCTTTTGTTCTTGTTTTTTTTTTTAAAAAAAACAAACATATTTGGCTGGGTTTTTTATTTTATTTTAAACAAACTACTCTAAATTGCAAAGATTTTTGTCAAAGGAGTTTATTCATATGAAGTACTTGCGTACTTGTTTATTTATTTTGTTTCAGAGAAAAACACAAAGGTTTAGAGATCTTCAATATCCATCTTAAAATGAACCCTTTCTTTCTGGTGATATGACTATAAAATGTGTGTGTATGTATAAACAGTCTAAAATGTGTGTGTATGTATAAACAGTCTGACTTGCATGTAAGCTCTATTATTATAGGTAGTATTTGCTGTAGTTGTAATAGTATCTCTTTTATTTTGCCAGGAAGTAAAAACTGTTTAGATTAGAAATCTATTTGCCAAGACAAACAGCAGTTCGGGTCAGCAGCAGTTAACGCAACAATTTACGTACACTTAACACACATTATAAACTCATGCTGACATGAAACATCAGAGGCTGAAGAGCGCAGGTTTAATCCTCATCACGGCCAAATAGGAGCAGATTGTTCAGGCGTAGTTTTTACAACCAGGTGTTTTTGCTTTCAATAACTTCTCATTTACTTTAATTAACTCAGAAGCTATTTTTAAGAAGAGGGAGCTGCATACTTTTATTCCCCGATTCAGGCATGACATTGAGGATAAAGAACAGGATTTGTTCACTTTAATTCCAGGAACTGTGTGAGGAGAGGTAAAATATGATGCTCACATAAAACATTACCAGTCTGATTTCAACCTCTTTTGAGCTGGTTTAATGAGACAAAAACCTGCCTTGTGCTGTTCTGTGGTCAGAAGTCTCAGAACTTTTTTTTAATTAGGTCTAATTTAGACCATTTGATAAGGAACATTAACTTTCTGTTACTAAAACATTCATAAACTGATTATGTGTTAAGTGGGAATTAGAAATAAAGTTATCATTCCTGTATTCTATCAGCAGCAGTCACACAACACTGAAAAATCAGACACGTCTATAATTATGTTAATTCACCAGAAATAAGAGCATTACTCTGTTTAAATATAGATCCCAGAAACAAATGAGATTTTTACTGCACACCACTGAGATCTGAAGAAGAATGTGGGTCTAATATTTTCATTATTAGATCAGAAGTTTGCATGTTCTTTCTCTCCATCCTCCTTCAACTGTGTTTAACACAATTCATTAACTTAAAAAGGAGGCAAAACATGCAATAAGTTAAGTTTTATTATGAACTTTTATAACTACAGTTATCTCGTAATAAAACTACATACTATCAGCCCCTAATTTATTCCTATCTGGTCATTATTAAATCAGGAAAGTCCCATTGAGATATGAAATATCTATTTTTAGGGCATCCTGGTGAAGATGGCAGCAAGTCTCACTAATCACAGACACTATAAAAAAAAAATCACTTGGCATTTTCTCATCATGGCGAGACAAAAGGAAAATACAAACAAGCAATTGGCTTTTCAATTTCAAGACATTTATTGGTATGTATTAGACAAAACCTAGTACTGCCTTCGCATACCTACATGTTTCCATAAAGTATCTGAGCTGAAATACCAGATTTTACAGCATGCAAAATAAACTGTATGAATATGCTGTTATTCAGTAATTAAACCTTCTTAAAGGGGATGGCATTTCTTTCTGCTAAAGTGCTGTAACAACATAACAAACACAGCTTTACACTTACATTGTCTTGATTAAAAAGTTAATTATTACAAAGCAACGATGAGTCCCATGAGTTCAAAGACTGAAACAATTACTGAGAACTCTGACTACAAAAATAGAATAAACAACGTAAACCAGATGTGCATTTGTATGAGAAAGGCTGACAATGCCGGTAGAGTACATTCCTCCCTGACCCTCTCATCCGTCACGACCAGACACGGATCCTCACGGCCGTTTGAGCACATAGAAAACATGATCTCTGCCTGATGTAAGCGCTCCGAGGAAAGGATTCACACATGTTCTGTTAATGAATTCTTGGCTCTTGTTTTTTTTTAATTAGGTGTGTAAGGTATGTTTCATTTCATGTTCCAGTCTCCAGGCCCTCCTGCCTCCACTTCAGGGCCTTTCAGTCACAGTAAGGTGCCTTCAACCCCATCCTTGTCTCTTCATTCCAGCTACGCCGGGGATTTGACTTAAAGAAATGGGTGTGGAGATTGTTATCGCGCCATATGGTGGCTCTTCCTCAGGGGTAGGGGGACAAAATAAAGTGTGGCTGGAAGGAAAATATTTCCCCTTGATGATTAAAAAATGCTTCTATGTTTGTATTTATGTTCAGTTTGTTTGTAAATGTAGGAATACCTGAAGAGATCATGAGTGCTCCTCGGCGCTGCCACTGAACGAGCGGCTCCGGATGTGGTTCCTTAGCTGCTCGATCAACTCGGGGTTCTGCTGCTGGATCTGCTGGGCAAACTGCTGTCCCCTGATACCAAAAGAACATGCTTACTTCCTGCAGTTCTCTTTAGATCAGGTCAAGTTTTTTGTTTTTTTAAATATGCAGAAAACTAATATTTTAAATAGCCATCATGCTGAATTACTTATGTTAAACTATTGAAGTTTTATTTCCCAAAAAGAGTTCAGATTTTAAATTTCTGCTCTTTTATGCTTTGGGACCACGACAGATTTGGACTGGAGGTGGTTTACTACAGTTCTATTATAATGATCCATCCATCCAACCAGCCTCTGCACTGCATGTTCCATTTCATAGCATTTGAGAAGCAGAATACACCCTCGACAGATCTGCCATCTTCTAATAATGATATAACTAATAATAGTTTAAATCTGCTGTTTCTTTACGATTTTATGGCAACAAACTGTTTTAAGTAGTTAAAAGAAATTTTTCCTGTGATGCTTTAAAGCTAAATTAATTTACAATTATATATAAACCAAAAAAAAAAAAAGGGCAGGGTGTGGGGACAATAATATAAACCAAATTAATATTAAATAAATGAATAAAAAATAATATATAATAAAAACCTGAATAACAGTAATTAAAGACAGAGTATGTAAGATTTCAAGGCGATTCTTTCCACCAGCAGGTGGCAAATGCCAGGTCGTGAGCAAAACCACAAAACTGCTACCTCCACAAACGACCACAGGTTGGCAGTAATGAGCAAAACTCACCCCTCACCCCTCCTCTTTGCCAGCTCCAATGAGGGCAGGAATCGCTTGTGAGCTGTAGCTCGGAGCTGCTCTGTAATAAATAGGCTTATACTCCCCCTACTGGTGGGAAAAAAGTACTTTTTTTTTTTTTACTGGTCAGAAAACATTCAAGAAGGGTCTTTGTCATTAATTAAAATTATAATTTAATAACGCATCAAATATGAACAGACTGGAACCTATATGTTTATAAAACTATCTAATTATGATTGTAGTTATTTTTTTTTGTTAATTTATTTTGAAAATATTGAAACTCTTACATACTCTACCTTTAAATAGAAATGAAGAAAATATGATAAATTAATTAAATTTAAAAGACTGGACGCAGTTTGCTGCAAAATTTGTTCATATCCTGTCATGTTTTTGATGGAGATTCAAGTTATTTTCTCTTTATCTCAGGAGAATGTCTCTTTAAAGGTTTATGCATTTCTGGGTCTGTCATGTCAAAATAATAAAATCAGTTTAAAAATATAAAAACATCAGTATCGCTTTGTGGACGATATTTTAACTAATTTCATAGTTAAAGGAATATTTTTAAATAAGGATGTAGTCTTTCTGGAGATATTGTGGATCAGTACCTGCAGCTAGAATAACACTGATAACAGCTAGTCTGCCCTTCAATGTGAATAGATAAAGTAACGGATATAAAAAGATATGTTTAAATGAATAATAACAAAGTCAACTTGAACTTACGCCTCAATCAAGCTGGAGATGTCTGACAGTCCTCCCACTCCTGCTGCAGGACCTCCAACAGCATTAGACATCATTCCTGACATACTGACCACACAGAGACCGCAGGTCAGCCGACAATGAAATTCATTTAAAAGCATAATTGACATGATCTGATCTTAATGGAATCAAGTACACGACTCGACTCACAGCTGTTGCACTTGCTGGTTCTGCATAACGCTTGCAGCCTGTTAAGAGAAATAAGCTGAAATGCACTGTCTCCCACAAACGTTAAAAACAGATTATTTATGACTGATCCCACAGGCAGCTTTATGAGGAAGAGCAGTCCATAACTCATCCCTGTGCAGGTACACAGCTCTCAGATTTAGATATGCCTTGTCACTGCTCCAATAAAACTCTGGCATGCTTGCAGAAGCGTTCTTGACCCGTCAGACGTTCCCATGTGTCATCGTTTAACAAGTCCGGATTTTCCTCCCCCAGACAAGGACGTTTCCATGAGACAATAACTCTGATGGCTAACAGCCTCTCGTGGGCCCAATCTGAAGGTTCCTGAATGACAAATTGTGCTCATCACAAAGCTTTTTATGTGCAGAACACATATGAGGAGTCTTACCATACTGATGAAGGCAGGGTTGTTAATTAAGCTAGCCATGTCGAATCCCAAACCAGCAGCTATCTGTGGTGCACATTAGCAAATAAACAGAAAACAAACATTGCTATAACACATTATGTGGATGTATAATGTTAAATGATAAAAAAAACCAAAAAAAAAAAACCAAACAGCATAAAAAAGCACAACTTGCTTCACTTACCGGGCTGGACGCTTCTTTTTGCTTCTGCTCTGCAATCTTCAGGTTGGATTTGTACGTGTCGTTCTCCGGGTCTAACACCAAAGCTTTCTTGAAGTAAGAAATTGCTTCTGGATACTTGTTCATAGCTGTCAAAGCCAAACTGAAGCCACGAAAAGAAATCTGTTTTAATTCACTTCAAAAAACTCCAACGGAAGGAAATAAAACGAAACTCACCCCATCCTTCCATATGCTTTGCTGTAGGTTGGGTCGATCCCAATGGCTCTTTCACAGTCACCAGTTGCCTCAGTATAATTCCCCAGTTTGCTGTGTGCTGCAGCCCTGCAAAGGGTCCAGTCAGATATTAACACTCCTATCGCTAAGCTCAACGGAAGCACAGAATGAAGCACAACTTGTGACTGAGACTCCATGTTGCTTCGTGTAATAAATACCTGTTGCAGTAATAGACAGCGTTTCTTAGGTCCAGGTCTATGGCCTTTGTGTAGCACTCCACTGCACATCTGTAGTTCTCCTCCTTCATGTGGTTGTTCCCTGGAATTGTTGCGGTCACAAACAGTAGACTGAAGTTTGCAAGGGGCAACTTGAAGCAATTATTTCCTGCTATGTGTCTCACGCTGCAGTGGAGGAATTTTACTGTTTGTTTAAGTTTATTGAAGTTTATTGCTGTTTCCTTTTATATCAGCAAGTGTAAAATAAAAGAAAATGACTATGATGAGCTTCAATTTATTGAAGCTTGCAGTGTTTGTTTCCTGAACAGCTCTCTTATGGTCACACCGCAGCATTTCAGCCAGAGGGAGTCTGGAATCGACTCAGCCAAGTCAACGCCTTCATTCTTCTTCTTTTTCTAGCTATTCTGCTGTAGATATGTCGATGTGTTTGGGATCATTATCCAGTTGCATGAGCCTAATTCCACCCACCTTTAGCTGTCAGACATATGGAATCATATGTCTTTAAAATACCATAACGGGGTGTTTGTGCTGACATGCTGCAATGCCGTGCTTTAAGAAACATCTGCTTTGGTCTGGTTTTTCCAAATGCCATTAGCTTGGCTTACATGGAGGCCTTCTGATCCCATCAAATTGTTCAATCAGAATAAAAATGCATGCATCATGGTAACACTTCTGCTTATCTGAGTGGCATGACTGCAGTGAATTTCCGTCCAGTCAGGAGCATGTTTAAAACATTTCCATGATCCGATCAACAGGAAAAAAAATGTGCATGTCTACACTTTGTTTCTGTGCATGCTTGAACCATGTGGGGGTTAGGTGGGGTGATTCATTTCAGGAAAGATGGCAGCAAATCAGACCAGGATGGATAATGTTTATGTCTGAACCTTCCTAAAGAGTTTGAGATTGTTGAATTAATTCAGAGGTGCCCAAAGTTGGTCCTCGATGGCTGCTGTCCTGAAGGGTTTTTATGTATCTCTGCTCCAACACAATGGCTCTAACAGCCAATAAAGTTCTGCACAGTGACTGATTGATTTTATTCAGGTGTGTTGGAGCAGGGATACATGGAAAACCTGCAGGATTGTGGCCCTCAAGGACCTGACCTGGACAACCCAGATCTAAAGGCTCGATATAATGGCTTGTTCATGCTTGATTTTATCCAATCTTTTTTTTGTTGCCTTCTTTTTTAAACTAACACACACTTTGTATATTAAATATATTTCTATCATAGACACACAACTGATTAGATCCCCGTTATCCAGCATCCATGTAAACATGTCGGCTAGAATGTCAGATGCAGCTTTCCAAACTGAAGCCTGTTCTTTTCAGATACATGGCTTTTTCCTGCAACCTAAACAAGCCAAACATGTTCACCTTTTTTTATTTGTAACTGTCTTGCCTTAACTGTAATACTAAACATGCTAACTGAGGCCTGTGGAGTTTGAGATGTAGCTTTATTTGCAGTTTCTCTGGGGTGAACTGGGACATCCACACCTAAGAGGACTGGAGATTGTTTTGAACATTTTCTTCTTGTGAATAATTTTTCTCGCTGTAGAATTACGGCTTGAAAACGGCCTTATAACCCAGATTTCAGACTATTTAGAATGAATATAAAGTTTGATACCATTACCTTCATTCTTTAGTTGTTCTGCCCGTTCGATGTCTTCCGGAGACGGTGAGGTCTCTGGTAAAGTGAGGTTGTCATTCTATTAAAAACAGAATATTCTTATGAATAGCAGGAACTTGCAACCCAGGCTAATCATAAGTGTAATTTACAAAAACTGCTTCAATAAACCAGTCAGTTTTAGCAACAATTTCACTCTTTCTTGGTCTAAACTTCTGCTACATTTGAATATCATGTGGATTCTGGTCTAGTTTACAATCCTTACCTTGAGCAGAGCATTGAGGAATATCTCTCGAAGCGGCTGCGGCACTGCAAGATGACAATCACTGGAGCTGATCTTGAAGGTGGTCTCCAAACACTGTATCGCGACTAAAGTGGAGAATCAGTGACAATAAAATTGGTTTATTGCCTTTAAAGCAACATTTTAACTAAATCTAAGAGGAGTTCATTTTCGAGCTGGACAGAGCACCTGCTGCAGACTAGTGAGGGACTCTATAAAGTGTTAAGTGCACAGCGAGTCAACCCACCCTCCAGGCTTTCCTGCTCATCAGAATTCAAAGCACCGCAATGTGTTTGATCTCGTAGGAACTGCACAATAGCGAATGCCAGACGTTTCTCCACGGCCATTTTCACCTCGAATCTGCAGGCAGAAATGGGAAAGGACCCACACAATGATGATGTCATTAATAATTCAGGATGTTGTTGTTCATAATAGGTGTAAAGCAACAAACAAGCAACTCAGGGAGAGACGACGCAACTACGTTTTGTTATTTAACTTAGTGGTCAGATGGAAATATGAACAAGGTGCTGCATGAGTGTGAGAAGTGTTTCCCTCCATGTAATATAATAATAATATAAAAATACAGCCAAGTTATTAAATCCATTTAAAATGTTGATGTCAAACTATTTTAATCTTTGGATGCTTCACTGTTATTTGTGTTTATGTTGCACTTTATATGCATTAGAAAGGCTACCGAAAAGCATGTTGTGGTGATGGGACACATGTCCCTGATGTCATTTCTGTTAGAACTACTCCCAGGTTTGGTTTAGAGATTACTTCAGGTTAGATTTGAGTTGCATGTTTTATTCCAAAACAACTATTTTTCTTATTCTCTTCACTGTAGCACCTTTAGTTAACTTGTTTTCAACGCTTTAACCCTTTTGTAGGGCTCAACTTGCTCTGATTGGTCAAAGACAAAGCTGTCAAGTTTAGACATGCATTATTATTAAAGCTACAAATGATGCTTTTCAGGAAGAATAACTTCGTCTGTTGTTGACTTTATAAGTTAGCATGCACAAAAAAGTGGCAAAAACAAGCAAAAAAGAAGCAGCTGCATGGGGACTGGTGGATATGCCCTAAAATAAAGAAAGAAACCGGGTGAAAATGTGAGGAAGAAGAACATGTTCATCTGTTTTCCTGCCAACAAAAACATGACTCATGAGGTGAGGTTATAAACTGCACCTGGTCTGCCATCAGCGTTTACAAAAGCCAAAAAAAATCAGCTGATTTGTCTGCAGAAGAGTCTGAAATGACTATAAAGTTCAGCACATCCAAACATCCAGAAAGAACTACTGTTCAAAATGTTTACGCCTCATCTGCACTCTATGTCAACAACGCATATGCCAACAGACGGAGCGTTCAGTCCGTCTTCTGCATCCTATCTGTGTCAGTTTTCAGCCAGCTTGCAGATGCATAGGCAGATGTAGCAAAAGCAACAGTCCCAACATGGGGCAGTGTGGCACAAGATAGCCTCACGTTGTACCAGTAAAAGGACCAAAACAGAGGAATTCTATGTATTTCATGGACTCCCACCATCTATTGCTCTGCCACTTTATATGTTTCTTTCTGAAAATGTGCATTATCATGATCTCCTCTTCAAAGAAAAAAAACTACAATATTATGCCACAATTTCCATCTGAGATTACGTATTTTTCATTAAGACTTTGACCTTTATTTGTTGTGTTTCTTGTTCAGTTTAGTCATTCATTTAAAGGTTTGAATAAGGTATTAAATCGGAACTTTTTAACCAAATATTACATTAAAAATAATACTCTATGGGAACTTTTTTTTTACCAGCATTTATTTATAGCTGTTAAACTGGATTAAAATTGAAGCTGTGAGCGATACTTAATGAAAAGCCATTTGAGAACTGAAAGAGCAAATCAAGTCAAAAGAGCTGAATTTTTTTAAAGAGCCAAACTTCCCATCGCTACATGGAAATACAGGGCAATAACATTTGACAACATTTGATACAGATGGCCATATTTATGTATTTAAAAGGAGCCATGAGGCTTTAAATGTCTGCAAAATCAGAGTTAAACTTATCTTGTGAATCAGAGTAGCTCATCTGAAGCGGCACAGATATTCCATCTGAACATGACTGATGTGTTACTAATGAACAGACTTTTTTTTTACTTGGAACTAAAATATAAGTTTCTGTGAATATCTGTCTTTCACTGCATATCTTATTTATGAGGATGTGAACATAGAAAAAAAATTAAAGTCTTTGGGTTAATGCATATTTAAGCAGTGCTGTTTTATCAGCTAGAAACCCAAAATGCTGTGAGTGAAAAAGAGCCTAAAGCTTTGTTTATACCCTAATTATAAAGTGTTAAATATTCACTGATATGGGTCAGCTACACAAGCAGTCTGATAAAATATCACCAAAAGTTGGTTTATTGACTGGGTATCTCAAAATCTAAGTTCCCTGCACACCATCAGGCCATTTTAAGTGTGATAAATTGCATCTGTGCCTTTAACATCCACCCTCTGCTCACATCTCTATGAATAAAAGTGATGATAACACACCGTTACCGGAATATTTGCCCACCAGCCAACTGGGCCCCCTCACAGGTTAATCCGGCTATATTATCACATATCAAACAGCTAGAAAGGAAGCTGGTGGTGCATTCAAGTCTTGTTTCCAAGACAACTCATGGGAGGATTCCCTGCCCTGTTTGGATGCTGGTTCTGGTTGCTGCGTGTTTTCCTCTGACACAACATTTCAGCTGCGGGAGCAAAATCCCTAGAACTTCACCCTGTTCTGAAAACCAGAAACACTACTGCTTCATATTTCCATCACGTGCTGATGCCATGCGCTGTTATGATCATGTAGGTCTGGCTGGCACAGCCACTCCTCCCTGAGTGTGTGTTGACACACGCAGATGCGGTGATGCAGAAGCTGTGATGTAAGAACCACACAATGGGAGAAAATGCGTGTTTAAATTCATCATGCAGGCGAAATATGTTTTTTAAAAAATCACAATGCATGGGTGTGATTCAGGTTAAGAAGCAGGAAAGGGTAGCTGATGACAAACATCTTAATCTGACAAGGCTCGCGCGCAGTGACGCTGAGCATTAACAACAAAAGCTTTCAGAAAACAGCGCGAGGACAGGAAACAAAGCTCAGCTCTCATTTAAAAAAAAAAAAAAAGACAAAAAAAACAGCCATAGATGTATAAATTCTATTTGTAAGGATGCTGCTCGGTGTCCCCCACCTACCTGAGCTCCTCAGCTGTCTGCTGCTACCGCGTCATGAGGGCTCGTGTCAGACTGAGCGCATCCTCCTCTGCGCATGCGCGCTGGCAGCGGAACTAGAGGCTTCCCACACGCCAAACAAGAGGGACATTTGCGCCACAGTTGTGATACTGTAACTGCTGTGTGACTTGATTTGACAGTAAGACGGGAAGAAGCTGCTTTACTTTGCTTGGATGAACACGCATGAACCGCAGGCATGTGCGCGTTAAGAGTTGCATTGTGCACAACGCTTTGCAGGTACGCTTCAGCTGCAGATCAGCTGGGAAATGTGTTTATTTAACAACAGGACCGCTTCTCTGCTTTATGTTTCCATGTGAGGCTGATTAACATGAAAGGTTTTTGTAACTGTTTGCCATTTGGCACGCGCTGCTTCTGAGTTTGGTCTGGGATTTGACACGTGCACCACAGTTATTCCACGCTGTTACTGGACTTAGTTTGTCTTTTACTGCCATGCCGTGAAACTTTACACTGACGTGGAAAAGCTTTCTGCTTAGCATGGGAAAAATGCAGAGCACTTAGTCCATGTGACCTTTAAAAGATGGGTAATAAATTAAAAGGAAAAAACCAACAAAATGTTTTATAGGGTGAGATTTGGAGCAAGCAACATTTGTATCCACTTTATCATTATATATTATTTAAACTGTTAAAACAGGAAACCTAAAAGCTTTGGGTATTATGTAAGAAGTCAGAAATGTGTTATCAGAGCTGATCACTATGAACAGATTTGGAATGATTTCCAGAGAACCATTAATCGGAGTAGACCCAGTTCATGCACACCAACACTCCCACAGCATTGCAGAACCACCATGTGGGTCAAGCATGCAGGCCTGTTGCATTCTCCCGGGTTGCTCCACACATGCACTTGTCAAGAACTTGATAAAGGATGGTCCAAGTCAGCAAATCAGTTTCTTTTCACACCTCTGTAAACCATGCATATGCGATGTAGAGCACTGAATTCCCAAAGGGACTTTAAGAAAAGTGAATTTGGGATTTATGATGTAATTATTTGGGGAAAAAATGAAGGGATTTTTCTGTAGTGGTGTTTTTATCATCTATCCCCTCTAGTGGTCAAGTTCTGTTAGATGCTGCATGTCTTGCAGAGTGGATGTGCTGAGCTGCATTAGGCTCCACAGCCGTTCCATTGATTGGATCTATGTCCACTTCTTTGGTTTATTCACATGTGGCACAAGGTTTTTTATTACTTATTACCACCACTGCTGTGCCGTATCATCTGCAAACTAAAAAATTTCACTGAAATCAGAAACTGTGGTTTTTTTGATTGTTCTATTTTTTTTTCCAAGTTACCACAACCAAACACAATTATACACAAAATGCATAAATGTAACATTTACATCTTAAAAAGTCTGCTTGTAAGTTACATAAATACTTTGATTTATCAGCTAAATGATTTCCTTTAAATTGAAACTGTTTTGAAGTTGATTCCAAGCAAAGGGAGCAGCTTGTGTAAATGGGAAAAGATGGTAGGAGTACAGACGATGACTTCCAGAGGTCTTATGCAAAAAGTTAGAGGAAGCAGTCCAAGAATAGCTTTGAAAATGAGAACATGCCGTGACTGAGTGTAGACGAAGGCAGCTCTCTGACACGACAAGGAGTGGTGAGAGAACGTTTCGGAATTATTCATAATATTTATATTGAATAAACACATATTAACATCTGGATTTCTGTTGGAATACTATTTCTGGTCTGATGAGAATCTCCAGAGTCGAGCTCCACCGTCTGGTTTGTGTGTTTTTTTGGCCTCTAGTCTTGGTGGTTTTGACCAACATTGTTTCGTAAAGCAATTTCCTCCACACTGAAGTTTCATCTGAATGAGTGTGATGAAGCAGAGATCAGTTCGGTGTGTGTTGCAGCAACATCAGTAACATGAACCAACAAGGTCAATACACAGTAAAAAGGTGGATAACAGGTCTCATCACTTGGTTCCTGTTAATTTTCCTCAAAAGATGGCCGATCTTCTGGGGAAATTTCACTTTCCAGTTCTGTTCCTGGTTCTCCTCCACTTCATAGTACAGGTGTTCTGTTACACCCACCTTCACAAACATTTAAAGAAGTTCCAGGCTATCTTTCAATATACCTTAGGATTTATAGAGGTTGCATGATTGGTACTCACCTATAAGGATCTTGCACTCATGTCCCACACAAAAATGGGTATTATGGGGATGGGCCCATGTAGGGCATACACCAGCAGTTTGGACATGAAATAAAATGTACATCAAAGCCAGATAGTTACACCACAGTGTTTAGTGTATTGCTATTGGTATTATTGGCTGAGAAATGTTAGAAATGTAATTTCACAAAGTATCATTCACAGTTTTTACAATGTTATGTTGTGGACGGGGCCCCTGGAACACTCTGGGCCCAGGCACCTGTGCACTTTTAATCCGGCCCTGGTCCCACATACAGGACATTAATGTTGTTGGTCTCAGGGTAAAAGACCTTTCTGAAGTGTCTGATCAAATCATATGATCAGTTATTACAGGTAAACATGATCTTTTATCTTTGACTGTCTTCATTTCATCCAATTAAAGACAAGAGGGTGAAATTCACAGATGGATGCTTAATTACATCATGACATGCTCATCTGTCCATTCTTTCTTTAGTTGTAAACAACAGATATAATAACAATGAAATAAAACTTCTCATTTTCCTCCAGATTCTCCAAACATCACCTGAGAATGACCATCCCGAGCGAGTCCGTGATCTCAGCCAGAGACTGCTCTCAGGCTGGAAACAGCAGGAACACACTGAGGTGGAATTTGTCTCCGGATGAGATCAGGACCACCACAGACACCTTGATAGCCAGAATAAAGAAGGTCTATGACCAAGTTGGATCTCTAAACATCGAGAAGGTCTCCGTTGGAAACACGCTGGAAGCTTTGGCCCATGCCAAGCTGGATTATGCATGTAAGTCTCTAAAGGATGAGTTGGGAATATTTCACTTTTGGGAAATTCCATGAGAAGACTCAACAATAAGGAAATCCTGCTAATAAGCAGTTTTAGGGACTAAATGGCAGATTTGTTCTTATCATGAGTCCAGTAAAGCTCTGTTGTCCCAAAGCTGTTCAGAGATCAGACGTAACTTCTAAAGGAAGCAGAAAACACTCCGTTTTTGCTCCGAGACATTGCAGTCCGATCCCCTTTGCAGCTGAGGCAGCAGCACCAGAGAGTTAAAGAACCGGAACAAACTGATCAAGAAGGCTGGTTGTGTGCTGGGGATACCTCTGGAGCTGACTGTCCAGAGGAAAATGCTGCACGAGCAGCTGGAGATGGCGGACAATTCCTCGTATCCTCGGCACAACACAGTGATGAAACAGTAGTGTTCAGTCAGAGGCTTCTTCAGATTCCCCATAAGACAGAAATATACAGATCCTTCCAGATGGCAGCCATCACCCTCTGGAGCAAGCAAGTGAATTATTTACAAGCTATTTCTCATTTTTAAAGAGCTGCTACTAGCTACTAGCAGGGTACGCCCCAGACAGGTCGCTAGCCAGTCATTTAGCCTCTCTTACATTTTATTGACACAAAAAAGTCCAAAAAAGGGGGATGTTTTTAACACTTACCTGTTTGTTTTTAGGTATTTGAATTTAAATGACATTAATGAATGAATGAAATGAAAAATACTTTATAATCCCCAAAGGGAAATTCAATAATTTAACCCTCCAAGCACCAAAGTTGCCCAATTGCAACAAGCAACAGGCCATATTAGCACTTCCTACCACTAGGTGGCAGACATGTGAATCAGCCATCAACGATTGGCCGATGCACATCCCCCCCAAAGCCAATAAGCCGTGATGCCGCAATATGAAATTAAATGAGTAATTTTACCGCCATCACAAACTCTGGTGCAACATCTCATTAGCAGTTTGCGGGGTTCGGTCTCCTGTCGGGACGCATCATCTTGACAAACTGCGCAAATCATCACAATTGTCACTGTTTCTGTGTGTTTTCTCATCTCTCAGCATCACGGCACGTGCTTGACTTCCCGCAGTACGTTTGTCCAGATAAGGAGGTCCGCTCGGCGAGCACGGAGGCAGATAAGAAACTGTCGGAGTTTGACGTGGAGATCAGCATGCGTCAAGATGTGTTCCAACGAATCACTGCCCTGCAGGTACCCCTCAGGTCACCAGTCCTGAGAAAACGCACGTCACTCAGAAACCAGCAGGAAAATCGTTGATATTAAAAGCTTTGTAAGAAAGACCCCCAGCCCACCAAGGCAACCATGTGTTAAATATAGCAAGATCTATGTTGTGAGGATTAGAGGCATTTAACACAGCAGCTATGCCAATGTTATATTAGGATCAAGGAATCTGTGTTCATCTGAACCCACCAGGGATTTTTATTTAAGCCTTGGAAAGAAATCTAATCTCATCTAATCGTTGCCATTTGGTGTGCTACGGTCTGCCGGCTCACTTTCACACCGTTTAAATGTGAATAAATGTCTTTTAAATGGCCTCAGATTGTTTTTGTTTTTATATATTCTGACAGAAAAAGCTGCAGGACAACATTTCACCTGAAGAGAAGAGGTTCTTAGACAGACTTGTCACCTTGGGTCAGAGAAAAGGATTACACCTGTCTGCTGATATACAGGAGGTAATTCAGGATTGATTTAAACATTTACACTCGCTGGCTTCTTCATCAGGTTGGCCTTGCTGTTAGCAGGTTGAACTTAGTCTGTCACTGAAACATTCTTCAAAGATTTGCTCCATGTTGATATGAAACATCAACAGCACATTGTTGATGTGACTCCCGTTCCACCTCATCCCAAAGCTGCTCTGCTGGATGTAGATCTGGTGACTGTGGAGGCCGTTGGAGGACAGTGAACTCATTGTAATGGTGGAGATGATGTGAGCTTTGTGACGTGGTGCATCATCCTGCTGGAGGTTTCCATCAGAAGATGCTACACTGTACTCATAAAGGGATGGAAATGGTCAGCAGCAACACCCAGACATGCTGTGGTGTTTCATGCCATGTTTTGTATTAAGAGGTCCGAAGTGAGCCAAGAAAATATCTTTCACTACTTGACACCACGGTCGGCCTGAATCAGCTGAATCCATGTTTTCATGGTGTTTCTGATCCTACCATGCATGTGGAGACTCATCTGACCAGTGTTGGTGAGTGTATGTGAATTGTAGGCTCGGTTTCCTGTTCTGAGCTGACAGAAGTGACACGCGGGATGGTCTTCTTCTGCTGTAGACCATCTGTTTCCAGGTTGGACGTGTTGTGTGTTTTGAGATTTGAGTTCCTGTCACCTTTCTGTCTTCTCCAACCAGTCGGTCCATTCTCCACTGACTTCTGCAAGGCATTGTGGTCCAGACAGCTGCTGCTTACTGGATATTTTCTCATCTTCAGACCATTCTCTGTAAACCCTAGAGATGGTTGTGTGTGTGTGTGTGTGTGTGTGTGTGTGTGTGTGTGTGTGTGTGTGTGTGTGTGTGTGTGTGTGTGTGTGTGTGTGTCTGTGAGAGGAAAACTCCCAGTAGATCAGCAGTTCCTGAAATACTCAGACCAACAAAGCCACATTCTGGTGCTCATTTTGGGCTTCAGCAGATTTTGCTTTAACCATATCTGCATGGCTAAACTGCATCTCTGCCATGTGGCGGATTAGCTGTTTGTGCTAGCAAGCGTTGTACCTAAGAAAGTGGCCAGTGAGTTTAATCGTAGGCATTTTAGATTTGATACGATTCATTGAAAATAGTAAAAAGTCAAATTGAAGATGGTGCAACTTTTATTCTTTGAAATGTTTGCTAAGATTGAGCTTTAAAAGGGACACAAATGATTAGAAACGTTGTATTGTGGACATTTTTATTAAATAACTAAACTTAATGGAACCGCCTGACAGAAACTAAACAGGACTTTCTGTTGTGATGTTAGGAAGTAAAACGAACCTCCAAGCTCATCAGCGAGCTCTCCATAGAGTTCAACAAGAATCTGAACGAGGACAACACGTTCCTTGTTTTCTCTGAGCAGGAACTGGGTAAGCGAACCAGCAGAAATCACCGCCTGATCTGAAAACGCTTGGATTATTTCACTTGTTTGTGTCGCGAAGGCGGACTCGCTGACAGTTACCTGAACGGCCTGGAGAAGACGGAGGAGGGGCGGTATAAAGTGACTCTGGAATATCCCCATTACTACCCTCTGATGAAGAGGTGTCATAATCCTGAAACGAGGAGGAAGATGGAAACGGCTTTTCATAGCAGGTGTAAAGAGGTAAGTGATGTCTAAAAGGGAATCTACACTTGATCGCGCCGGCTTAAACAGTGCATCATGATATTGTATAAAGTTTACCAAGCATGTGTACAGTTTTAGAGAGATGCCTGTTTTTCTGATTCCATGGCTGCTAAACTCCTCAGCCACTCTTCATTTTAAAAGTGCTTTTGAGCAAATAGTTCTGAAAATCTGTCAGATTTTCTCTTGGATATTGGCTGCTTTAATCCAAACCTGTAAGTTTATGGAAGCAACAGAGGATTTTTAGCAACAAAAAAACATTTGAAATTGACAGAATACAGGATTTTAGCAGCAACAAGGTGACTTACACATATCAACATGGCCCTAAAAACACTGCAGGAAGCTGAACATGGAAAACAGCAGAAGAAATTTCATGTCTAAACAATTATCTACAGCAGATGAATAAGAGCTTTAAAAATTCAGAAAAACCAGCAAAGACCAGACACAGGACCTGAGAGATGCTTTCAGCTGATCCAGCCATCATCAGAAATGGTTTCCATAGCAGGATGGCTGTCAAAAAAGGGGTAAAAGGTTGAGGTATGCCACATGACACAAGAAATGGACGAAAAAAGTCAGTGGCAATACGTCTGATGGAGGTTAAATCCTCTTTAGAGCCTGGACCTCAGCATTACTGAAGCAGTGTGCAACAGAGAATGAAACAACAAGGAGCCAATGTCCAAATAGGAGCTTTGGAAAGTCTTCCAAGAAGCCCAAAGAACTCTTCCTGATGTCTAAGCAGGTTCAGACTTTATTTAACAATGACGCTGCTCAGACCAAATATTGACTTTCCAGCTTATTAGCAGTTTATAAGGCACCTTATATACTGTACTTACATCTAGGGGTGGGAAAATCAAATGAAACAATCGAATATACGGACTTCTTGCTTCACAATTTTAAATTGATTGTTTTGTGAAAAAAACTTTTTTTTTTTTTTTCAAATGAATAAAAATAATCCATTATAAAATTTGTCATTTTATTGTTTTTATGATCTTTTTACTTGTTTTCTTGGGCTATATAGCAACAGAATGACGGTCTGGCTACTGCGTTGTTTTTTCCTAGTTGAAATCAAGAAAAATGACCAGCAAAAAAGTTGTGTACATTTCTTTTGTTTTCAGTCTACAAAAATCAGCAATTGAGGAATCGTGAGAATCACAATTTAAATCGAATCAGCACCCAAAAAATCCAAATCGAATCGAATCCGATTGAAAAAATATCGTCACAGCTCTACTTACATCCGTGTATGCACAGTTTTCAGTAACTATCTGCACCTTTTTCGCTTTTTCTTGGCAAGACATAAAAAAAAAAAGGTTTCAAGATTTTTGCACAGTGTTAAACCTCTTTTAAATATTCCTGAAACATTCATACACTGAAAGGAACTGAAGCTGCTTGAAAGTCAACATTGTTTACATTCGCTGTTACTGTATCAACCTCACTGTGAGCCGCTCGCCCTGCAGCCGCATCAGGATGAAAATATAAACTATACAGTTCCCTAACGCGTGCAACAGCTGGTTATGAGAAATGTCACGTATAACAAGTTCTTTGTGCAGGTGAGGATGAGGCATAGGATCAAAGTCAAGATTTGATGCAATCTATCAATGCTATCCAGTATGAAGTGGCTCAAACTGATGTGTCTATAAAGTTCCCTGAGATGACACTGCTGTAAAGTCGTGCTATACAAATTAAAATATCAGATTTCCTTTAGTTGGTATTAACTGCTACTGTGCACGAAAATGCTTGCAGTTCCTGACTCCATTTTATGGAAAAGTGCTCACACCATTCATGGCATGAAACCACATAGCTGCTGTTAATGACATGACAGAATAAAGAGCCATCACCAGCTGTGAGGATGCACGGCTCGGCTGCTCTGGTGTTGTATTTCTGATCTGCAGCTACGTGGTTTTACTACACGGCACCACCACCGATGTGTCGGGAAATAACCAGAACTGAATAATCAGTCTCATAACTTCACAATGCACTTAAACTGATTTCCTTTCCTTTTTGTTTTTCCTGCAGGTCAACACAGTGATCCTCGAACAGCTGATCCAACTCAGGGCACAGGTTGCAGACTTACTTGGTTACAGCAGCCATGCCAACTATGTGCTGGAGATTAACATGGCTAAAAACTCAAGCAATGTGTCGGAGTTTATAGGTACGACCGCACTGACATCTCACTGCTAACACACACACATACATTAACAGTCTCAGTCATTTCAGACAAAGATTAATGCCATCTGATAATGACATTACAGTCAGAAAATAAAGTTTATCGGACTGTTTAATACGTAAGAAGAGAAATGTAACACCTCATACCTCTTCAGTTAAAGTGCAGCATGTGTCACGCTGCATTCTTCTTGTAGACAGAGTAGCATTCAGTAATTTATGGCTCATACAAGCAGGTGGTTCGTACGACAAAGGGTCTCGCTGTGTGTGGTCAGTTTCTTGTTACTGTAGTGCATCGCTGCTGTTACGCTCTCTGTTGTTCGTAACCATGTTATTGTCTGCAGCTGTTTTCTCAAACACACTGCACGTCAAACAAATTATTTACAAAAAATCTGAACAGAGCGTGATCCAGCATGATCTAAATTTGCAACAGAAAAGGCAAAACATGCATGATTTTAACATTAATCCCAATGCATGGAGTGTAGACAGTGCAAGCAGGATGTTTGTCTTTCTTTCTTCATCTTTATTGTAACGATGTTCCTACTACAGTCAGTTACTTCCACCAAGGCAGAGGTCCTGCTTCTGGCAGCGTTGGTTTGGCTGTCTGACTGTTAGCAACACGATTTTTCAAGAAGTGTCAGTAGTCCCCAATATCATTCATTCATTCATTCATTCAGTCCGATGAAGGGTCACGGGAAGCTTAGAGCCTATCCCAGCAGTCTTTGCACAAGAGGCGGGGTACACCCTGGACAGGTCGCCAGTAGATCGCAGGGCTAACACAAAGAGACAAACAACAACTCACATTCACATTCACTATGGACAATTTAGAGGAACCAATTAACCTAACAGTCATGTATAGTGGATAGTGGGAGAAAGCTCCACACAGAAAGGCTACTGTTTGAGCCTCCCTAGCTGAGATCGAACCAGCGACCTTCTTGCTGTGAGGCCACAGTGCTAACCATTATTCCACTGTGCAGCCCATCCTCACTGGCAAAATAAAAAAAATCGTGATTTTTTTTTTGGTCGATACATTAAGAGATTAACACAGACTGCTACCATTAGAGAAAGTGTAAATTTTTTTTTAGTAACTTGGAGTCTGTTATAGCCATGTTTTGGTATCTAAGGGTGTTCCCAGGGTCAAAGATGGTAAATGAAATGCGATATCCATACTAGTGATGGAAATAGGTAGTGATATTAGTATACATAATGGTGTTGGCATGGAGTAGGTAACTGGGTGGGCTGTTGAGGTTTTTCTCTGCTGAGCGACCCAATGGCTCAGTGGAGGTCTGTCTAAGTGCTTTTACCTAATGGCTGGTAGGAGGAAGCTATTTAGCAGCCTGGTGGTCATGCAGTTTAGACTGAGATGTTTAATGTGAGGGCAGCAGCTGAAAGAATCCATGGAGAGGTTGTTGGGGGTCCTTCCTGATGCCCAGAGTCCTGGTTTGGCATTGCTAAGTGAAGATTGACACCCCAGATATCCTTTCAGCTGCTCTCACAGCCCCTCTCTGGGGTCTTTTTGTCTGTCTGCTTGGACATTAGGTAGAGATAGAATAAGGTAGGACACTTTCCACTGCACTGCTGTCATAGATGATGTTGATGTTGGTGGAGAACGAGACCCTTTTGAGTTTTCTCAGTTTTAGCATATAGACTCTGATGGGTTTGAGGTGAAAGAACGCTCAATGTGATGGTTGGAGATGTCCTTCTTGACGTGGACTGACTGGTCACTCTGTCAGAAAACTCCTTAACCAAAAACAGTTGGTGGAGTTCAGATCCAGCAGGAGATGTGTCAAGAATAAAGGTCCAAGGAGGTTATTTTCCTCTGTAGACACTTAAAAGCTAAAACACATGGAGTTGTAACTTTAATGAACCAAAGGTTTCCAAACCTGCACCTTTACATGAATCCTCCCAAAGCGAGTAAATGCATAGGGAGACATGCATCTGCTTTTGTTGTGTTAGTCATAAAAAAATGTTAAGATAAACTTTTTAAGTTTATGTAGAGTTTATATTGTTTACCTCCACGTGTTTATGGACATATTGCCACATTTTGCTAATCTGTTCGCTAGTACAAACACACTAATCTTAAAACTCGGTGCTTGCAATTGGTTTTGAAAGTGCATTTCCATTCATTGGGTATGTTGCTTGGGCTGTTGTTGCTCTGCAGCATCCTGTGGCTAAGAAACATACAGTGGGGCTCCAAAGTTTGGGCACCCCTGGTAAAAATTTATTTTAATGTGCAAATAAGGAGCTTTAAAAAGATGGAAAATCTCGAAAAGGCATCAAAGTACAGTTTAGACATTCTTATAACATGTCAAAAAAAAAAGTTACATCCTATTTCCATCATTTAAACCTTCAAAATAACAGAAAACAAAATATGGCGTCTGTAAAAGTTTGAGCACCCTGCAGAGTTAGTACCTTGTACGCCCCCAATTTGACAACAGAGACCTGACAGTGTCCTGGATTGTTTACAGTAAGTGTCTGGAAAGATCAGATGATTTCAGTCTCAAAGGTTTTAAATGCCCAGACTCATCTGACCTTGCCTCAACAATTGGCACCATGGGTTCCTCTAAGCAGCTGTCAAGAACACTGAAACTGAAAATAGTTGATGCTCACAAAGCAGGAGAAGGATGTAAGAAAATAGCAAAGTGTTTTCAGATGCTAATATCCTCTGTTCCGAATGTAATCAAGGAATGGCGGTCATTGGGAACAGTGGAAATTAAAGCAAAATCTGAAAGACTGTGAAAAATATCAGATATTGTAAGAAAACCAAGTCAAAACCCAAGTTTGACTGCACGATCCCTCCAGGAAGAACTGGCTAATGCTGGAGTCGTGGTGCACTTTTCCACTATAAAGAGGTACATGTACAAATATGGCCTTCATGGAAGAGTCATCAGAAGGAAACCCTTTTTTATGACCTTACCACAAAAATCAGCATTTGAAGTTTGCAAAGGAACATATACACAAGCCTGATGCTTTTTGGAAACAAGTTCTGTGGATTGATGAGGTTAAAATGGAACTTTTTGGCCGGAATGAGCACAGGTACATTTGGAGAAAAAAGGGCACACAATTTAATGAAAAGAACCTCTATCTAACTGTTAAGCATGGGGGTGGATCAATCATGCTTTGGGGTTGTATGGCAGCCAGTGGCACAGGGAACATGTCACGAGTAGAAGGAAAAATGGATTCAATGGGATTTGAGCAAATTTTGGATGCTAACCTAATGCCATCTGTGAAAAAGCTGCAGTTAAAGAGAGGATGGCGTCTACAAATGGATAGTGATCCTAAAAACACCTCAAAATCCACAGTGGATTACATCAAGAGGCATGAACTGAAGGTTTTGCCATGGCCTTCACAATCTCCTGACCTCAACATATTTGAAAGTCTATGGATAGACCTTAAAAGAGCAGTGCGTCACAGACGGCCCAGAAATCTCAAAGATCTGGAAGACTTTTGAAAGGTAGAATGGGTGAAGATACCTCAAACAAGATCTGAAAGACTATTGGCTGGCTATAAAAAGTGTTTACAAGCTGTCATACTTGCCAAACGGGGGAATAGAAGGTACTAACTATGCAGGGTGCCCAAACTTTTGCAGAGGCCATTTTTTGTTTTCTGTTATTTTAAAAGTCAAAATGATGGAAATAAGATCTAACTTCTTTTGACACGTTATAAGAATGTCTAATCTGTAATTTGATGCCTTTTGGAGATGTTTCATCTTTTGTTAGCTTCTTTTTGGCACGTTAAAATAAATTTTTACCAGGGGTGCCCAAACTTTGGAGCCCCACCATACATGTGGATATAGTAGGTTTGTGTTCCAGCTCAGAGCATCACATTGGGTTTAATGTATAGGGGTGAATTGATTAATTTATATTATTTGTATTATTCTTTTTCTTCTTTAGACCGCACCTATATATATGACTCATACCTCTGTACTGCCTGTTCTGCCTGGGAATACTGAAATAAATCTGCTTGCAGCAGGATGCAACTGCAAATAGGCTCCCAAAGTGTTCTTACCAACACTCCAAGAAGACATAACTACTCCTGAACCTTGCATTATAATCCTAACCCATTCCCTGGGGTTTTTTCACAAGAGAGAAAGTGACAGAGCAAAAGATAATACAAGAGTCAATGTTGGACAGACTTTTACTGGCTAGAGAGGGCTCAGAGAAGAGATGGGATGCAGAATGGATGTGGGATTACCCTTCATTGGAGGGGACTAAAGTGCGAAAATCTTTCTTTGGTCAATAGTGCTGCTTTAAAATCAACTAAGTCTCTGGATCAGATCTCAAACCTGGTGCTTGAGAATGAATGTCCAGCAGGTTTGAAAGGTGTTCCTGCTTTGACACACCTGCCTCATATGAATGGGTCATTGTGTAGAATAACAAGCTGTAAAATCTTATGTATTGGAGCAAGAGAGCAGAAAACAACTTCAGGACACCTGCCCTCAAGTAAGACCCCTGCTCTAGATGATCCTGAGAGTTTGTTGTGATGTCAGAAGGAGGAAAGATGCCAATGAATGTAGAGAAGAAATGGATGGAGGAGTTTTGACTCCAGGCCAGAATGCCATTAAGATAATCAGGGTTGACTCTTTTGGATCATTTTATAAGGTTTTATGTTTTTGAACACCTAAAATTTTATGATGTTTGTTATTTTACTGCCTTTGCAGATGCGCTCCATGCTACGCTGAAGCCCATTGGAATTAAGGAGAGGAAATATGTCCTTGCGCTGAAGAAGAGGGAGTGCCTGATGAAGGGCTATCCGTTTGATGGGCAGATCAACGCCTGGGACCTGCCCTACTACATGAACCAAGTGGAGCAATGCAAGTTTGCTGTGGACAAGGACAAACTGATCGAGTATTTCCCTCTCCAAGTGGTAACAGAAGGACTGTTTGACATCTACCAGGAGCTGCTGGGTCTCACGTTCACAGAGGTGGAGCGTGCGCATGTGTGGCATGAAAACGTGAAGCTTTATTCAGTGCATGATGCAGAAACAGAGGAGGAGGTTGGACAGTTTTACCTGGACCTGCATCCAAGGTAGACGCCGTCACTTCTTTTAGACCATTTGTTGCAGTGCTACTCTTGTAAATGTTCAGTTTTCCACCTGGTTGTTGCTTGTCTCCAGGGAAGGAAAATACGGCCATGCAGCTTGTTTTGGGCTCCTGCCCGGCTGCAGAGGGCCTGATGGAAAACGCAGACTCCCAGTAGCGGCAATGGTGGCTAACTTCACCAAACCCAGCAAAGGCTGGCCCTCTCTCCTTCAGCACCACGAAGTGGAGACTTATTTTCATGAGTTTGGTCATGTGATGCACGAGCTCTGCTCTAAGGTAGGCCATGGTAAATGTGTGTGCTGAGTCAGCTAATTTAGAATTAAAGAGGCTGAACGTTTTCTATGTGTGTGTGTGTGTGTGTGTGTGTGTGTGTGATTCAGACCACTTTTTCAGAATTCAGTGGCACTTTAGTGGAGACGGACTTTGTGGAGGTGCCGTCTCAGATGCTGGAGAACTGGGTTTGGGAAAAGGAGCCTCTAAGAAGAATGTCTCGCCACTACAGAGACAGCACGCCAATTCCAGACAACCTGCTCGATAAGCTGATTGCCTCCAGAGTGGCTAACACCGGTCGGACACTTAAATCCGTTCTCTATCTCAAAAAAAAAAAAAAAAGAGAGGCATAATCATCTGTAACATTTCTGCAGAACTTCATAGTGTGGTGATGTGCTCTCCTCCTCCTCAGGTCTGATGAACCTGCGGCAGGTCGTCCTCAGTAAAGTGGACCAGTCGCTCCACTCCAGCGCCAGTGCTGACACAGCGGAAGTGTTTGCAAGGTACTGTCAGGACATCCTGGGAGTTCCTGCAACGCCAGGTCAGTTTAAAGTTTAGAAACCGCAAAGTAAAAGAACCAATGAGATGCGATTAATGTGCATCTTTTAGTTTTGACACATTTAATTATTTCATTTGTACATTTTAGTTAATTAGAGCAGTGTTTTTCAACAACCGTGCTGTGGTACACTAGTGTGTGAGAGATCATCAGGTGTGCCCTGAGAAATGATCAAATTTCACCTGATTGGTCTAAAAAGCAGCTTTGTGTTCATCCAAAGAGGCTCAGGTGAAAGATAATAAAAATTCCTTTTACCTGGTTTATCTTATTTCTATTTCAGACACTTTGACAAGATGACTTTATATTAAGTATATGGGCTTTAAAAAAAAAAAAAAAAAAAAACATGCTTTGTGAGTTTTCAGTGAAAAAAGGTGTGCCTTGGCTCAAAAAAGGTTGAAAAACACTGAATTAGAGCGGCCTTTCACCCAAACGCCATGGAATGCACCGTAGAAGGCTTGCACAGCTCCTCTGCAAGCATTTATTTGTAAATTATTGCAGTCTGTCTAAAATATTAACATTATGCTTATGTTGATATGGATCTGTACAGCTTCGAAGCTTCTTTGAGTGTGGATGAAAGTCTGCTCTCTTCTTCTCTGATTCAGAGTGAAAATGAGTCAGTGTTGTAAAGTTCCCCATCATAAGATACAACTCATGGCTACTACCATGTTTACGTGGTTAACTTTAGTTTTGTCTTGCTGAAAAGTTGGTGAAAACTGATGTGATTGGGAAACTGAGATGAGGAGAAGAGAAAACTGACCTCATTAGATGTAACTGAATCATCTTACCATGAATTATTGTTTATATAAACTAAGCTTTATCGTGCAAGAGGTGGGAGATGTATCTGGGCGTTTTCCTTCGGCCTTGCCCACACGTTGCAGGTATCTCATAAAACAAAGATGTTTTTCTCTGATTTGGCCTGTCATCCTCCCGAAAACGCAGATTTAAAAAAAAAAAAAAAACAAAACTCCGGCCAAAGTGAAGATTTGCGAACACTTATTTTGCACATCTGCATGTGGACATATGTAACTGGGGTTTTAGGTTTTGAAACGTCATCGTCTGCAACAAAAAAAGCCATGACCTCACATGTGGGACCTTTGTTTTCAACAACATGGATGTCCTCAAAACTATGTTTATCCATTGTCTAGGCACTTTGTGTTTGTTTTCACACTGCCGTCAGTATCGCATCACAAAGATGTTTAATGGCAACAGACAAGATTAAGAAGAACAGTTATTTTCCACCACCTAACCATATCACTAGAGGCATGTTTCTTGTTTTCTGGAAGTAACGTTGTGAGACATAAGGTTATTCTGGTTGGATAGGATTAGAGGTACTACCGCCGCGTAAAGGTTTGATAGGCTGATAAATGTGCTTAACAACGTGGTTATTTGGATTGGTGTGGATGGATTTGTTTTTGAAAAACAAGGTTGTGTACACTCATTTTTGTTACCAGTGAAGAAGACATCTGTTTTGGAGGAAGGGCCAACCTATCAATTTCTACAGATCACTATGATGAGTGGAATACGGTGCACCAGTAGCTCACATTTATGAGCCATATTGTAGAGGATATCACTATAATCCAGCATGGGGGGTATGGTCATCTTCACCAAAGTATGTTTAGCAGAATGTGTGAAGGAGGCCTTCTGACGGTAAAGAAACCAAAGTCTGGCCTTAATTTTGGCCTGTAGATTATTAATGTGGACCATGAAAGAATCACCTCCTCTGTGAACAAACACTTAATTTGTTGTTTATTTCTAAGAGCTTTGTTGTTTGCATCCAAAGTAAAATGATTCCTTTTTCTAATTTGTGTCTGCAAATATATTTCTGCTCCCTTCAGGCACCAACATGACAGCCAGTTTCAGCCACTTGGCCGGAGGATATGACGGCCAATACTACAGCTATCTGTGGAGCGAAGTTTACTCCATGGACATTTTTTTCAGCCGTTTTAAACAAGAAGGCATCATGAATCCAAAGGTTGGTTAGATGCATCCTTGTTTTCCATTTGCTTATAATTCAGTCTCGTAGAGGATCTTGTGTAATCGCGTTTAACCTCGACACAGGTTGGAAAAGAGTACAGGCGGGTGATACTGGAAGCAGGCAGCTCTGTGGATGGGATGGACATGCTGACGACCTTCCTTGGGCGAGCGCCATGCCAGGACGCCTTCTTTCAGAGCAAGGGACTGATTAAGACAAAAGAAACACAAATGTCATAATTTGATACACTTATTATTTCGGGGAAAATAAAACCAAGTTTGAAGGATGTGTAAAATGTAAATAGAAAAATAAAAACAGAAAAAAAAAAGTTCAAATTCATTTAAACTTTGTTTTAATGGAAAACAAGTCAAGAAAACTACTGCTGCCTCCTTAAACCTGATGAGTGAAAACATGAATGCTGCTGAAAGAAAAAAATGGATCATTTGGTTTGATATCAGACACAATTCAAAAACGAGCACCACTGATGAAACTAGGTGCATTAATGCAACGCTGCACACACAACTTGCAGGTCTGTGAAGGCACCATTAACTTCAACCAATATTTAGTTTTTTATTCCAGATGTCTTTTTAATAAAGTCTACACATGTGGAGAATGGGAGTGCTGATCTATGTGGTGTTACTGGTGTGCAGAACTGTTTAGGTTGGTGGGAAGTATCCAAAATCCATGCTAAAAATAAGAAGTCATATTAATGTAAATAGTAGTTTAACCTGCTTTGATCCAGCGTTCAGAATAAAATTTGATTTATACTATTCATATATATTATATATCATACTGTAATATACTTTTTAAAGTATTTGAACAAATACTTTTGGCTTGATTTCAAGAGTACATATGAACTGCAGGTAAACATTTTGGTTTTGAAAGGAAGGATCGTGCAGATGTTTGAGTCAATGCACTGAAGAAAATTTAATAAGTATAAAAAAGAATGGAACAACATTCATGTCTTTTTTCTGAATTCCTCTTAGGCAATTTATAGAATATATTTTTGTAAATTGTTCACCAAATTGGAAGAATGAGGGCTTCCTCCTGCATTAGTCTATGCAAGGCAGGTAGGGTAGGAGCGCATCTGCATCCTTTTTGGCAACTAATGTTGTTCAGCAAAGTTTTTTTGGGGTTTTTTTTAACTGCTGCCTGTTCATTTCAGTGTGAGCAGGGATGATCTTTCTGGGAAAGTAAATTAAAAAAAAAAAAACTGGATTTGAGGTGGATGATGGCATTATTAATCATCTGATGTACGTGGAGGATTTGGTTATTCTGTCTCCTCACAGTGGAGGCGTACAGTAGTTGCATAGAGTCTGTGCAAGTAAGTGCTGACGTTTCCTTCATTTTATTTAGCAGCAATGTTAATTATAAAGTCATTTATAATCAGGCATTATTTATGTAATGATGACAATGTCTGCTGTCGGTGCTGTAAACTGTACGCACTTCCAAAATGCTGACAATTAAATTTCATTTGTACACAGATTAAGTTAAAAAAAAAAAAGCCCTTTTAAAGGCTTTTTGCTGTAATTGTGAAGTTACAGCAAGCTAAAAAATAATCTTCAGGTGAAAATTCATGATGCATTAAGAATATTATTTTCACTGCTAAATGTGGAAATGTGCTGCATAAAGTTCTTATATTTCATCCAGTGTTGAAATATTTTCATAATGGTCTTGACCCAGCCAATAACATGTAACAGAACGTATTCCTCTTTCTTTTAGCAACACTGGAACAAGTGCCCGTACCTTTTCTGTCTTTCTTTTTTATTCTTTAATCGAACTGAAAGTAATTTAAACAAATTAAATAGTTTTTCTAATAAACAAAACAAAACAAGCTGTCGTTATCTTCAATGACCGCTGTTTTTTATTAAATGTTTTGTGTATTTTTGTTAAAATGGACAAATGTGACTCAAATAAAGATGAATAAATAACACTTCAGAGTTCATACTTAGGTTATATTTCATTAGATTTTGTTAATAATGTAGCATCAGAGGAAATTAAAGTTTCCTATTTTAATTTGAATAGTCAGGTTACAAGTTCCTTAAAAGTGTTGATAAAGCTGTACTTGACGGGGGAAAAAAAGGCAACACTGATTTGTTTGGTTTGTTGTTGCTGTTGTGGGTGGGAGAATGTTTTACATCCAGGCTGCTGAGGAAAACTGTGAGGTGAGTGGCCACACAGATAAATTCGTCTTCAAAATCAGTCGGTGGATAAATCAGAAATAAACAAATCAAAATCTAATTGTTTTGAACGAGAAAATTTATTATTTATAATGTAATTCTTTAATTTTAACTTTTTTTTTAAACGTAAAAGCATTGTTTTAGGTTACTTAATTTACCTCAACACATTGAGGTAAACTGGGTCCTGTTTTTCAGCTAAAATGATCCACCATCAGAGTTCAGCTCATTAAAAAAGGATTCATATTTGAATATATGAATGTGTAATGCATGGGGTGTCCAGCTAAATTCCTCGAGGGCCACAATCCTGCAGGTTTTCCATGCATCCCTGCTCTAACACACCCGACTAAAAAGAATCAGTCATTGTGCAGAACTTCATTGGCTGTTGAGCCATCGAAAACCTGCAGGACCGAAGCCCTTGAGGACTGACTTTAGACACTCCTGATGGTATACACTACATTTCTTTTCACATTCCTTTTCTGAAAATGCAGACGTGATGTTTGTATGTTTCAGCTTGGATTCAGGAAGCATCTTAAGCTGTGCACATACAAACACATGGACACATGCAAATACGGACACTGGAGTTCCAAAATTGTCATGTTACTGATGTTCTCTTATTCTATTCAATGCTATTTGTGAATTACAAGTTCAGGTAATAATACATCTGACTGCAGAAGAGTTTTCCACTTTACTTCAGACCATTATAAATGAGCATTGATCCAGAGACGACACTGGTGTTTCTGGATTTCTCTTCAGATATGTCTTCTTCTGTGGATGATATAGCTTTATCCTCTGACCTTTTTGCAATTTTACATTTTTCTGACAGTGTTACATCATTTTTAGACACAAGACTCCTGTCTAGTGTTACATGTGAGAGGATGCTTCTCTCTGAAATGCTCCTCTTCTCCTCAGTCACGTGGCTGACATGTCCCTAATGAGCATACTTAGTTGTCAAACACTCCTCCAGCTGATTTTAATTTGTGCCAGTTATTTTTCCAGCCTTTTGTTGCTCCTGTTCCAACTTTTTAGAGGTGTTGTAGAATTATTTTCAATGAATTAGTAAAATGTCTCTGTTTCAATGTACAATGGGTTGTTAATGTTCTCCTGGGAGTAAAGTATGGGTTGATGAAATGAAATAATTGCATTTATTTATACTTTTATTCATATGTATCTGTACATTTGTGTGCTATATTTATATTTGTTGTGATGCATGTTCATTTTTTTCTGTTGCTTTTGACTCTTTATTCCACACTAAAATCTTCTGTAACAAGTGAATTTCTCCACTGTGAGATTAAACTAAAAATCTAAGTCCTTTTGTTTTATTTAGCTTTTACAGTGTGTTTTGGGGAGGATTTGGGGTAATACCATTCAAGAATTATTTAATACATTTTAAAATGTAATGGACTGGCGAGCTGTCCAGGGTGTACCCTGCCTGTCGCCCAAAGTCAGCTGGGATAGGCTCCAGCTTCCCCGCGACCCTCAATTGGATTAAGCGGTTCAGAAAATTAATGAATGAAGAAAATGTATTATTAAATTGTTTTATGTGTGTTTTACATTGATTTATTAGTTAAATTAAACTCAAAGTTCATTTAATTATTTCATCAGCGATTACACTGTTTTACCTTGCAATTTTAATGGTTCATTTTACCTGAACACTACTCATTTATCCCAAAAATATAGGACGAGGGATGTTTCAAAAGCTATAGGACCAGAACAATTACATTTTATCACAATAAAATCAACACAAAAACATTAAAAACAGTCCATCTTATCCATAAAAACAGAAGAAAAACACTCAATTTCCACCAGGGGGCGCCAGATGACAACTAGAATGCCCTAGTTATTGTGAACACTACCAACACCTTTTGCATACACATAAACGAGATTAATAAATGCCTATTTTGGCTGCTTCGTGTGCTTACTGTCTGTAGTCTGCCAGCGAACATATCTTACGTGTAATATGGAAGGGGAAACGCGGTCGACACAGCGGACTGGGGTAGATAGGGATAATCACTAACGCTGTCTGGGTGAGATAGTGAAAGCATCATCGGGGCTCTCGGTTAAGCTGGAAAAGCGACTTCTGGTGGACAGCCTACTACGCGTAGAGGTCGCGGAGAGGAAACTCGCCGCTTCATGCAGTACTTCACCAGCCTCAATGTAGCTCCAGACGACTCCGTACAGCTGTGCTTCTTGTCAATGATTAAACCAGAGGAAATTATGACTGCAAACATCTGGGCGCGGCACACTTTACAAGACAAGGTTTTGCTCCACCGGAGGTCGTGCGCATTTTTGCCTTTTGTATTTCCTTGCTGAATGTCGTGGACATTTTGGATTTTTTTTTTTTAATGTTCTGTGTTATTAATTCATATAAAATTGGGACCATTTTACGTCTGGAAGGTAAGACATTTTAAGTGTGAAAACAGGTGGGGACATTGAACAAGTTGAGGACGTCTTGCTGAGAAAAATGTGCGCATTGGGCCAGCTAAGAGTTGCTCTTTAAGTGGGCAGCATTAGCTACTTGCTAACGCTATTGAACTACCGCTGAGGAAAATCTGTGAAGCTAGCCAACACCCACTTCTTTAAGTACTTTTTTGGATAATAACACCCATCCCACGGCCTGAACATCGTTAAATGAGACACTGACTCGACGTTAATTGCGGTAAGTCTATTTGTTTGTTTAAGTTAATGCTTCTGTCTGCGGGGCCCCCCCAATACAACAAGCTAGCGCTGCTGTTAGCTGCACCGTAGTGATACTGTAGTATCGACCTGGTCCCATTCTGGTGTTGCCCGATTTGAGTCTCGCTTATTAATTCAATCGATTTAAGCTATCAGACTGTAATGTCAAAGTTTAACTAAATTGCTTTCATTTGTTTCTGATTTTAATTAACAATGAAGTTGGGAATGTATTGAGTATGTCTGATCAACAGCTGTGTGTACATGGCTACCCCTTTACAATGCCGCTGAGGACAATATCTGTCTTATTGGCAATCGACACAAAATATCCATCATAACGTGATATTGTATATTTGAAAACTGTCAGTATGTTGAATATTGTGACAAATAAGAGTCATTAACCTAATAGCTGTAACACCAGCAGCGGTCTATTGTCGCTCGTCTGCGGATGGAGGATTAGTTTGCTGTACACTCAACAAAATCGGCGTTTTCATTTCTCACCACTTTGCTAATCAGCTTACTGTCCAGGCTTAACTCAAGTGTTAAGATTGGAGATGAAACTGGATTTATATCTCTTAGTTTGTCTAATCACATCAGGTTCGCCTTACTGTGTTTTTCCTCCGGCAAATGATGCCATGAGATTTGGTACACAACGCGAAAAAACTAAAGAAACGGAACAACGCGGAGAGGAAATCAGGAAAATCTGTTGTCCAGTGAACGCACCTGTTTCGTTTCAGCGTGTTATTTAGCTTAAAATTTAGATGTTTTCCCTTTTAAGCTTAAGCTGTTTTCTCACAATAATTATAATTGGTAAACACAACTAATTTAACATTGCTTAACAAACTCAGGAGGGTGACAGCAGGATGTCTTAACTAAGACTGTGGTTTTAAGTCTTTATGTAAAGGACATGGTTCTCCAGGTTGATTGTTGCAGGAAAAAGCCACTGAACACCTTCAAATGTTGTACACTTTTACTTTTTCCCGATGATCTGGCGTATTGTAAGTGTTTTATTAAAACAACGTCCACGTTTGTGAACCATGGGTCTGTTTTAGAGGTTAAAACCCACGCAATGAATGTGATGACTGACCTTGTTATGCTGTTAAACAGATCTGATTAGCCCTTAAAGACTATCCGTTCCTGCAATAACAGGTAAACAAAGACTAGAACCTATCAACTGCCTCTCTAATGTTACCAGCCTGTTGCCCAAGTGCTGATTTTCATCTAACTGCAGATTGAAACGATAGTAACATTGACGTACAGTTTGCATAATTTAACCCTTAATTTTCACCTAACTACAGGTTTTTCTTCTCAAACTTGAACTGGATTATTCTTTGCATTCCCAAAACCACCATCCCACCACTCATCACAAAAAATTCTAGATCATTTCAAACTATATGAATAATCAGCAAATGTGCATCCTAGTTATAGAACTAAGTTTCCATTGAGGTACTGAAAGCTTGCATTGGTGTTTTCAGCTTCCTTTTTAAAGAACCTCATATGATCATTTATCTGACTTCTTATGTGAAACTGATGACAGGATTGTTGTAAGAAAAAAAACTTTCTGCTATACTATTGTTTTCCTACAGTAGTTTCATAACACTTTCCCAGAAGCAGGTTGTGTCACTTGGAGACTGAAAAGGAGAAAACCCCTGAGGTTTGACTTTTGGTTGGTCAGTTTACTTGTAACTGTAACAAGTTAGATGTGCTAAAATCTTTGTTTTTCTTTGGTCTGGTGTTTTTAACTGTCCATGTTTGTAATAAGTGGTAACATTGATGCAAAAGCCTCTTGAAATAGGATCTTTTCTACCTTAAAGATGTTGTTCCTGTTGAAACAAACTGTGAGCAGGTGGAATATCAGATATCAGGGGATATTTTTGGACTTTTTTGTCTGTTTCTAGTGTCTTTATTTACTATTCTATTATCACTGCAGCACTGGGTGTGTTTGTCCAAGCACGTGTTGTATAGCTGAGTGATGCTTTTCTTCTTTCTTTCTTTAACTTGGTATTTAAAAATACCTGCCAGCATGACCAAACATGCACTCATTTCCTCTTGAACTTAATCATCTTAGAGTTGATTCATATTCTTGATCGACATTTGGTTTTGAGCAGGAAGTAGAAATAAAGTAGCCCAAAGAGCACATGTTCGGTGACTAAACAGTCATGTGACATTGTTGATAATTTGTAGATGATTAAGCATTGAAATTATTGTCAAGCTTCTTCTTTTTATTGTGTGTGTGTTTTGTTTCTATTATACAAGGTGTTGTTGCTGGTGGGTTTGATTAGTGAGGTTTTGGTAGAGTTTAAAGATTAAATATATAAAATAGACATTTTAATTTTAGTCTGTGTTAGGGCTGGGCAATATGACGATATATATCGTTTGGACGATAGAAAATGTCTGTCGTTTCATATGAGGTTCTATCGTTTATGCCACAATAAGGTGCTTTACTGCAGTATTTTTCGTCAAGATGCATTTCCTGGAGAACGACGGTAGCAGACGTGTTTCAGAGCAAGATAAATCACTAAAAGATGACCAACCAACCCAAACTGATGAGCTTGTTCCTAAAAGAGGGGAAATTTCTGTCTCGTGGATGCGGTTTGGATATAAAGACCGACGTGGAACCGTCAACACACTAGCTCACAGTCTGGACAATGGACTCCGACACAACTGTCTCAATTTATCACCTGCACAGGAATCAGGATAAAGAAGACAGAAAGTCAGCTAGCAAAAGCTGCAAAAGCAGCGTTAAGCGGTGGTGAAAGTGCTCATAACAAACTTCAGATGCAAACGCTGCAACAGCCATTTACTTGTGAAACGCTATACGGCCATAGTTCCTGCAGATGGAAGGAGATCGCTGCTGCCGTTGCCAAGCACATCTGACACATCTGATGACTGACACAAAATTACACAAACTATTTTATATCGTTATGTATATCGTTATGGGGATATAAAATGAGCAATATTGTGATATAAGATTTGGGCCATACCGCTCAGCCCTAGTCTGTGTTTATAAATGAGAGGCATGGCTGTAGCCACTCTTGTTCTATTTGTTTTCTATGCAGATTAAATGGTATTACTAGCATGATATTGGTATTGGCTGATATCCGCTTTAAAATTAAATATCGGATAGCCGTTCCACCAATATAATTTAACCAAATAAATAAAATAATGGGCACTGGGTGAACAAGTCTGGTTTTTATCAGTCAAATGAGCCGTAAAATATTGGCGTATCAGATGTCTGCTGAAAATCCAATATCGTGCATCACTGTTGTTCACACACTTAACTGGACCGTATGGTTCATGTGAGATAAGTTTGTTTCATGTGCAGCCCCTTGTGTCAGGTTCCTGCTTAGCATGAGTGTTGCATGTTAAGAGTTTCACTTGATAGAGTGGGTTCAAAGACGTTTGTAATGCTGATGGGTGGGGGGGAGACGAAGGTGTGACAACCGTAGGCTTTGGTAAATATGCCAGACTCTTGAAGTCAGTACAGCCAGCAATCTTTTAAAATTCATATTTATAAATAGGGATAAAAACCTAAGTAACCCTGTCTGTATGCTTTCATTTGCCAGTAAAATTGATTGACATTGTCATTCATATTCTGAAATATATCTATTTATTTTGTTTCACATTAACACCATGCCACAAATGAATTTTCAGTATGTGGGGAAATAGTGCGTCATCCTAGAGACTGATGACATGCTTGCACTTCTGGAAACAGTGCAGCAAATTAGTCCAATTGGACCGTAGAATTATTTAATTCAGACATGGTAATAAATAAGCTCTGTTTTAACATAATTGTCCCAGGATGTGAGCTGGCAGTCCTCCCAAGTAATTGATTTATATCATTTAAAGTAAGTTTACGTCAGCAGCGTCTATGTTGTGATTCTGAACTCAACAGAAACGTCTTCAGTGTGGTAGAAAAGCTAAAGTTAAACCCTGCTGGTGCTTCTCTGATCCATGTCGCCAGACATTTTTACTTTAGATCTTCGTAAGAGGACGACACAACACACCCTTTCCATTGTTGTATATTTATTTATTTACACGAATCATTGTCACGTCTGATTTAGTTTGGTGACAAACAAGAGAACATGAGGTACTTTTCAGCCAGTTCATGTTGCGCTTAACGCTTTCACAGTTTACACCAGAATGATGAAGCCACTTGTAAATGTGCTTTAAGTTTTTGGCTTGTTTGGTTACATGTTACATGTGTGTTTTCTCTTCTTGGCTTTTTTTTTTTTTAAATTCATGTTGATCCCCCTAAATCTGTTGGCATGCAAGTTGCCAAGAAGTCCTTGTCTTCCTCTTTTAAAGCAAATGGGGAAAAAATGGATGGCTTTGTTTGAAGGAAATGACATTGACATTGCATAGTTGATAATGAAGTGAGTCAACAATGTGATGACTATAATTTGTCTTCAAACTGCTCTCATACTGAGAAAGACTAAAAGTGGAAGTACAAATTGCAAAATTTTCGTCTTTTCTTAAAATAGTTTCTCACCTGCAAAGATTGTGTCTTAAATATGTGCATCCGTATGATTACTGGTTGGATTACCGTTGGATTACTCTATAAATTTTGTTGCATGATTTTTACACATTAGCCTTTTAAGCAGATACGCATTGCACTGCGGTAATGAGGCAGCGCAGTCGACTAGATTTAGAGCAGGCTATTTTAAGAGGGGATGTCCTGAACTGATATTTATAATTTAAAGAACATTTCAATCTAGCTAATAATACTCCCACCATGAATAAAAAGCACAGATTCTGCCTTTCATTCAAAATCTTAAGTGCTCTTTATGTAGCAGAATGGCTTCAAATACATGTCTTCAAGACATTTCCAGGTTGTTCATTATTTTGCCGTATTACACAAATTACAAGTTGGAGTAATGCACTTGATTTAATAGCTACAGACTTTGATTTATAACCTAAAGAGGAATAGTTTCTCACAGTTAATTTGGCTTAACATGTAGGAAGAAATGCACCATAATGCATGTACATTTAGATAATGAATGGACAGCTAGTGAATTGAGATTGAGGCCAGAATCAAGCCTTGTGAGGCTGTGTATTGGCTCCTTATTTGTGTCGAAGGGGAAATTTGCATACCATTTGACATGCTAGTGTATTTGCTTGAAACACATCTGTGCATTCAGCTTCTCCCTTAATGATTTCTCTGTGACCCACTTAGCAGAGCATCTGTCTGCACTTCATTCAGTCTTAGTGTTTTTATCAGTAATTATGTTCATAAAGACAAATCCGTCTTGTGTTTTGTGTCCGACGGCTGTAAAAGACTCAAAGGAACAGTTCAAGCTGGCCTTAGAAAACGTACGTAGAGAAACGAGGCTCATTTGTGTAATGAAGAAGATATGTTTTGTGCTGAGGAACTTATGTAATGGAGAAAAATTTTGAAAGGGTTATGTTTGCCAAATTTGAAAGTAGTTTTTTTAAAGTAGGCCCTGCAGGAATGGGCTGTTGTAATAACTGCTGCAGATTAAACCTACTATCTCTGTGATAAGGTACATGCACATTGTATAGCCTAACTCATTTTTATGTGCGCAGGGCATGTGAGGTATTATGTTTAGGCTGCTTTAATATGATAAGAACCTTATCATTTGCTTAATGGTCAAACTATATCACCAACATGATGCAGTTGTCCTGCAAAATGTTAGTTCTGTTCAAATCTTTTCCTTAGTTAATCATGTTCCTTACGTAACTGCAACAACCCAGTTCCCCAAAAGACCATCAGATCCTAAGTCTCAGACTGACATTCTTATGTTTATGGTTTGTCCACATTTTATAGCAGAAGCTTCCTGTTTTTCTCTGGAGTTTGTCAACATCCAGTTGCAACGTAGAGCTGTTCAGGTTTTGTTTTACATATGTGACTGGCTCATATTTCAATAGACTGGGGTCAGGTTTCACTGTTACGTTATTTGTAATTATAATATGTTATTACTTCATATTGTCCTGCTACTACAGCAGGTGCTCATATATAAACCCATACAGTCAGTCAGCAGGTCAAAAATAGCCTAGTATGATGAATAGACGTTGCCTGTTCTCATGTGGTTAGATTGTGAAAATGGACCTCCAGCAGAATTAGTGATGCATGAGATCATATCTTTATTGCCAAAGAACTGGGGTTTAAATTCAATACAATTCAACTTTATTTATATAGCGTCAAATCACGGCAATGCCATCTCAAGACGCTTTACAGACAGAAAAATGACAAAATGACAAAGACGCTCCATGTCTGGTTTTTACGTCCATATTCTGCAATTTCTTACAGACTGAACGGACATAAGTTTGTTTACTGACCTCTTCATGCCATAGCTAAGCTATGAAGTCACATGCCATCACAGTTTCATCCTGATTTTGTATTTGTTTGTTTATCAATTGTATTTTTTTTTTTTTTTTAAAAAGGAACAAAAAACCCTTGTCTCCCTGTGCCCATACATTTATGAACATTTTGCTTTTACTGACGGTCTAACAAGCCTACCTTCCACTGCAGCACATGTACCAAAATATTGTTTCCTCATACTGTAATTTTTGACAGCAGCTTTAGAATGGGCTGAATCAGATTCTTATTTGCAGCATTTTGCAAAGTCAATTAACAAAGCAAATGAACAAACACTGACCAAACAAGGCACAGAGAAATTTGAATTGCTAGGAATTAAAAAATAATATTGTCACCATAGCAAACAAAATAAACAAGTCTCTATTACTTAGCTCCGTGTATATGATTGACTTCCCAAAAAATGGATTGATAGTCTGTTCTCGAAGTTTGGTGTTGTATAAATATAATTTTCCATCTGATGCCTCCATATGTTTTCTAAGAAGCTTAAACAGCTACTAATGCCATTAGCCAAACATAAAACTATTGTCATGATTAAGCTGTTTATTCGAAGCTTGTGAATTTGGGATAAGTGTGTATTTAAGCAGCATTGCAATGAAGGTTTATGATAAATGTAATGAGACTTCGATCAATTTTAATCGGTGTGACAATCTTATTGTGTGCAGGATGAAGGTCTGTCTCATTTGCAGAGCTTGTGTAAAAATGTTTCAGGTGATTTCCTTCTCCCACCTAATTTTGGTCTCGCAGCATAGCGGCGATGGGTGTGAATGGAAAGCAAATAGCTGCAAAGGAGATTAGAGAAATGCATTGAAGCTACCCCCTTCCCCAGTTGTCAGCCTCCCTCAGTTTAAAATTGAAGCTTGTATTTCCAGTGTGCGACGAAGGGAACTTTTGTGTTCGGCAAGATTCAGTATCCCAAATACATGTGATGAGGATAAAGGCACCCAGGAGGAAGTGGGGCAGAAACTAATGAGTGTCAGTGTCGTCTCATGTATTTGCAGCTGATTGGGAGGTGCAATGAATAAGTCAAAATTTCTCCTCCTTTCTGCCCCCCGCCCCTCCCCTCCTCTTTGGTTTTCCTTTCACTCCCTCTCTCTTTCCTGCTCTATAGCTCTATTGTTCTCAATGAGGATAGAGGAGTGATGATCCTATCTTTTTAGCTGGCTCTTCTGTTTTTTTCAGATCAGCTGGCAAGCCTAATGCTTTTCCAGGCATGCACAGACAATAATGTTGTTTTGTGCTCTGACCTGAGAATCAAAATCACGGCGCATTTCTTCTTGTTAAGGTTCTTGTTTTCAGACAAGCATCTTTAACCTCGTCAATGAGAGCAGGTCGTCTGGACATCGTGGTGGGGTCCTAAAGCAGAACTATTGGCACTTAGGAGCTTTTCTATCTCAGTATATTCTCTATAACTTGATAAATTCCTCATCCATCCAACAACTTTTGCTAATTAATTTGTTCCTTTTGTTGAACATAAGCTGCCACAGTTTCAAAGGCAATCCCTAACTAGCCTGAAGCTTAATGTGACATGAGACAGAAAAGAGGTTATTCTGACCTAAATTTGACTACTTAGCATGCATCAGGAAACGCACACTCTCTTTAACAAGCTTAATCAGTTTGGATTTCCATTAACTTTTACTAGTTCAGCAAACTGTTTGTAATGCACAGTTTTTTTTATGAAACAAATAAACCAAAAACTGATTCTTCAAGATATCTTCTTAAAGGATTTAAACACTCCACACAGTGGTGGTAGTGCTGCAGGGGGTTGCCTTCAGTGTTTTGGTCATAAAAAGCAATGATTGAGTTGTCATTTTGTGCAATAGTAGTAGAATCCATGGTCATTTGAAATTGTCTTTAAATTGTTTTTTCTTTTATACCTGCTTGCTTATGGTTTTTAACCTTTTGTTTTTAGATAAGCCAATTGTTGGATCTGTCGTTGGCCATCCATTGGGACCAGGCGCTTGAGTGATAGATGACAAGGTATGAAATGCGGACGAATTGTTTCATATTCCTTTTCTTTTGGTAGAGCTCTTCCATATGCACTGCTGGAGACTGGAAAATGAGCAATAAGTGGTCTCCATTGGCAGAATGGTTTGCCTGGATTTAGATTTATATTTGTCTTAAAGCATCGTTACGTATAATCTTTTCCTCCCAAGGAAGTGGTGTTTTCAAGGCAAACATTGGTCCCATTCTTAACAAGAAACAACAAGAACGCTCCACCTTGTTTTCCTGGAGGCAGAGTCACACGATACACCTGCCAAACTAGCTCGTGTGCATTCAACATCCTATTACATCTTAATAAGTTCAGAACAAAGACAAACCCAGATATGGACCGATCCCCTTCTAACAACTTCATGACTATTTCCTTAACTAAGCTTACGCGTATGATGTTAATTCAGTGTAGCAGAGGTGGTTGTTACAGAAGATAAATTAGATTTATAGACACTGTGTACCTAATGCCACATTGGTCTGGCTGCCTGGTTAGTCTGTCTGTTTGAGCTCTTTTGGCCTGTATGGGTTTAGAAGAACACAGCACCTGCTTTGCCATTAAAGCCCTGCTGGCCAAAAAAACCCACTGTAAACTACTTTAAATGGAACAGTGAGAATATTGATTTTATATTTTAAATTAAACATTTCTTTACAAGTTAACAACCTGACTTAATTCTGGATTGGATTGGATACCCACATCTATAGTGTCTGACCTGAAAAGGGTGGAAAAAGAAGGCATGGATTAAAGAGATCACACATTGGATTGGATTTGCTGTTGTGTTGTATTAAACAACAAGCCATTTTTAGATGTCGTCCTTTTGTTTTGGTTTCTGTTGATTATAATAGTGTGAACAAAAAGATGAGATTACAGGAGGCATGTTCTTGAGACAGCTTTACTGATAGGAACAGGTTTGTCTAAGAGCAGTGGCATTGTTTGACTAGCCTGCATAAAGCATTCATGATGCATGTACATGATGTACATCAAATGACACGTAATACAAGCATCGACACTGAGGTCACCAAATCAGTCTTAACTTCCATTATCGTCATAAAATCACACGTGACGGAAATCAGTGATGCATAGCTACATAATGATGATGAGGCTGCTGCATGTGAGCATGCTTGCTTGCTTCGTTCTGATACATACTGTCAATCATCCACATGCTTGCGGTGACTCTTGCTTTAAGCAAGTATGCATGGGGACATTTTACTAATTGCTTTCATTTTTCTGACGAAACTTTTAAAAATTTTGGCATTTTGGCAGATGCAAAATATCAGATTATGGTGTCTGAAAAACGATGCCTCGTTGTTAGATAGAGAGCGTCTTGTGATTTTTCACACAGTGATAAAACTGCGTATCGGTTTTCATGAAACTACAGCCTTTATCTTTCAAGGCCAAAATTTCTCATTTGCACGTCCTCCCTGCCGTGGCTCTTTGTGTTATTGTTACTGTTTCTTTAAAGATTTAAAAGCCACTATTCCTCCAGCTTCTTATTCGGTACCTTATCTTTTCAGAGAATGAAGTTCATTCGAAATATGATGTAGGAATGTGCTCCAGTAACGAGGATGCTTTTGTGCGTGGACTTGACCTTGGCAGCTTGTTAGGCATCAGCAGCACACGTGCAAGGCAGACTTTTGTACTTGGATTTCTTTTGATGAGAATGAATTGGTCAACTTTTAGCAGTGATCTATAGATATAAGTAACCACCTCTGACATGTGATTCAGTATCTTGTCAGGGCATCTTATTTTCCACACGCAGGTTCTGCTCTCGGCTTTGATGCGGTCTTGGTGTTAGATGTTGCCTCTTTGATTGGGTGCTGGTTTTGCAGCAGTTAGTGGTCAAATGTGACATTAATATTAGCCAAATGTTGGTCAGCAAGTGCAGAGTCCTTGTGTTTTCTGTAGCATGTTTTCCTGATGAAAACTGCAGCCCTATGGCTGTGATGTAGACCCTGGCCTGCTGTTTCTGTAGTGGCTTTATTTTATTTTGGAGAAAAGCCCTTTGTGTTGCTGGTTGCATGGAAGGTGCTTTATAAATAAAGTTTAATGATGATGTTAAAACAGATTGTTGAATAGATTTTATTTTCAGCACAGTATTGGCTTGTTTTTGCAGATGTTGGATTCATTCATTTACTCCTGATGATAACCTTTGTTACCTTCCTTTTCTTTCTCCATCTCCTCCTCCTTTCACTAGAATTTGGCTTATTTTTGCTCAGACACAATCAAATCTGACCAGACATTAATTTTAAACACTGGAAATGAGAGAGCAATGCTTACAGTCAGATGCTCCCTTTTCAGCATGCATCACAGTGTGACATATCACATTTTTTATCGTCAAGACACTCAAAAATGTCTTATTTATATAAATAATTTGTTTTATTCTCAGGTCTTCTGCAATATAGTGACAATTAAACATCATATTAGGGTTTTTTTAAGATACAAAATAACAAAGATGGTTCAGAATAGACATCTTGTGTTTCTTTAGTTTGGAAACGGATTCTTTTATAGGTTATGCCATTATGTAATGTCCAAAAATATTCTAATTAATTTCAAAGACCAATAATATAAATATTTTTCTTCTATGTAAAAGTAGACTTTTATTTCTAGTATGGCCATTCTCTTAACAGCTTATTTGTCTTTGTTTTGTTTTTTTTCAATGTGGCACTAGATAAATGGAGTTTCTGACCTAAACAAGCCATTAGGAGAAATGTCATCTAATTTAACATTCTGCAGGACAAAAATAGGGGAAATGTGGTGCTTGTCTACATGAATGCGTGGCTCTGACCTGAATGTGTCTGACCTGGTTATTGAGACTTGGCAAATTGTATCTTATTCCCTCTGTCTTTCCTGTTCACATGGAAAACCAAACAAACAAGCAGGATCAGATAACTAGTCTAATTTCTCTCTTTACTTACAGAAGCATCAGTTTTCAATCATGGCTATTGAAGAGGGTCTTTATTTAATTTGATTAATTATTTGATTAATTCTGTCAGTTAGTCACAGACAATGCCAATTTATTGATGGATTTTACGTAAATCGGTTAAGGAAAATAGGTTTATTTTCTTCAGTATCACTAAAATTCTGAGTGAAATTCATTGTTTCTTGTTAAAAATGTATTTAGTCACTGTTGCTTCTGTGTCTTACTTGCTCTTTTATTACCATCTGTCAACGTTTGCAACTCTTGGCCTAGATCACAGGCATATTTTCCTCCAGCTCTTATTGAGATGACTGAGTTCAAGACAAGACAAGTAGCATTTTTCTGTTGTATACTGGCTTTTATCTGCTTATCAGGTACCGTATTTTTCGAGCCACAAGACATATTACATAATAAAGCACAGCCTCAGTTATGGAGTCCATTTATGTCTTCAGGTCACACATAAGGCACACCGCGTTATTGGGTAGCATGAAAAAACAAAAGTAAAAATAAGTAGAAACCTAAAAGTAACGAAACCAAAACAGTGAGTTTGGTTGAACTTTATTCATAACGGTACTGGTAGCCTACTTATTTCAAAATACACACATTTTTTTTTCAGTCTGTAACAAATCCATCAAAGTCCTCATCTTCAGTGTCAGAATTATACATCTGGGCAGTTTCGCCATCAAGCATAGCGGGTTCTCTCTCTTCGTTGTGAGAGTCTGTGTCATTGCCATGTGGATGTTCAGCAATGATACTGGCTTTTGTGAAAGCTCGGACAACAATCGATCCAGATACTGTATTCCTAGGGAAATAGTTTGTGTATTTTTGTGTCAGTTATCAGTTATGTGTCAGATGTGTTTGGCAATGACAGCAGTGATCTCCTTCCATCTGTGGGAACTATGGCTGTATGGTGTTTCACGAGTAAATGCATGTTGCAGCGTTTGCGTCTGGAGTTTATTATGAGCGCTTTTGCCACCACTTGATGCTGCTTTTTAAGCTTGTTGACTCCTTTTTATTCTGTATTTTTTATCCTGATTCTTGCGCAGGTGATAAATGAGTTAGTTGTGTTGGAGTCCGTTGTTGGGACTGTGAGCTAGTCTGTTGTGGGTTCCACGTAAAGCTGCAACTATTGAGTACTTTTGTAATTGGGTACTCTGTCAATTATTTCTTCAAGTAATCGAGTACTCTAATGATTTTTTATTATTATTATTATTATTATTATTATTTGTAAAACAAATACTAGAAACTCAAAGTAAATCTATAAATGTATATTTGTGAAGCTGTTGCATGTGTTGTTACTACCTAATGCATGAGGAAAATGTTTTAAAATATGATACTTTTAAAACGTTTTAAAAGTATCATATTTTAAAATGTGCCAACGTGTTTGTGCACGCGCTCAATGTGTGGAGAAAAAAAAATCTCAACCGGTCGCAAATTTCTGCATTTTAAAAGATTAAAAATAAGAATTTACGTAGAAAGAAGGACTGACTTGTAAACATGTCCAAAGTATCTAAGAACTAGCCGATGTCTTTGTGGACGACACGCCTTTTAAAAGTGTGTCTGTTTAATACGGAATAAAAGTTTGCTGCAGGAACAGAGGATACGCCTGCCGTCACACGCTGCATAAAACATGGGCTTTGACTCTGCGTGTGCAGGAGAGACAGATGAGGGATGGATTACAAGACGGTTAACGTGCGTTAGCAGCCGACACCTCGCCATGCCTAGTCACTGCTGACTAATATCACAGGTTATAACACTGTACATTTTAACACGTGCTGCTCTTGATATAATTCGCGAAGCTGAATGTCCTCCTGGCCGTCATCAGTCCGGGTGAAACAGTCATACTGTACAGACATACCGTAGGCGACAGGTTCTGTTTTTATATATTTTATACATGTTTATATATTATATCTGTTTACTGAAACAGTGATGTAGTCCCTCCGAACAGCGCAGTGGTCTGAGAATGCCGCGATGATGCATAAATTAAAATATATCACCACGTGATATTAATTAAACGATGCCTCGAGGCAGATAATTTGCCTCGATCATTTTTTGTACTCTAGTTACTCGAGTTACCCGAGTAATCATTGCAGCCCTAGTTCCACGTTTGTCTTTTTATATATCCAAACTGCATCCACGAGACAGAAATCTTTCCTTTTTTTTTTTTTTTAGCTAACTCATGGGTTTGAGTTAGCTGGTCATCTTTTAGTGAATTATCCTGCTCTGAAACACGTTTGCTACCGTCGTTCTCCATGTTTCTTTAGGTATTGCAGCGTGCATGCTGTGAAGCGCTTCTTGACATTTACTGCTATAAAGCACCTTATTGTGGCATAAATGATAGAACTTCATATGAAACAACAGACATTTTCTATCGTCCAAAGGATATATATCATCATATTGCCCAGCTCTGGTTAGTCCAGGTATCCACAATCCACTCGCATATAGTGGCGTAACTTGCTTGACGCTCCGGTCTTTGTGTGCTCACCGTCTCTCATACATTGCTCTCATGATGCTCGCAGCGTCACTTGAAACTCGCTGTTTACACCAATATCCAACAGTTGTAGTTTTTTTTTGTTAGTCCTCTCGGGATGATGGCAGAATTTATTTGCTTTTCATGATTTTTCACAGTAGCAGCGATATGGGCGCGCATGGAGTCACGGATCAACAGAGACGGTGATGCGTGAAAAAAGCATCTGGTCTCTTTACAGATACCTCTCTCAGCCACTCTTTCATTTCGTCCTCGTATTACGCCCCATAGACGGTGGTAAATGGCCTTGCAATCAATCAAGCAGAGCGCTTACTAAAATCGAACTACATTTTTACAGATTTTGGAATTCAGCAATCGTATAAGGCGCACCTAGGTTAAAAGTCGCACCGCCAATTTTTGCAAAAATACGCAGCTTTTAAGTGCGCCTTATGGCCCAAAAAATAAAGTACTTTGTGGTTCAACATAAACCAATACAGAGAAAATGGTGACTGTATCCAGTCATGCATGATGGATCTTAGTTGTACACATCAGAGTCAAATCCACTGAGGCTTTCTTTATGACTGCTGTTGCTATAAAATCATCAAATTTACATTAAAATTTAAACTCTTGCAGCACTTTAAAAAAAAAAAAAAAAAAAAAAAAATTGCATCAATGGCTTCTTTTAATGTGTGTGGATGACATGCTCAATGTGTCTGATACGTTTGTCATTTCTGATCGGAACAGCTGTTTATTTTTGTGTGTGTTGTAGTCTAAACAGTTACAGTACGTTGCATCAGGAAGCCATTGCATTCTTTTCACACATTGGAAGGATGTCAGCCACATCTGGTGCATGCATTGTTTATAATTAATGCAGGATGCTGAGATGTGTAGCGACAGACAGTATAAGATCTTTAAAGTGCTTTTGTATCAATACATTTTCAGTTCATTGCATGGCAGCTAAGCTTCTGCCTGGTTTACTGTCGCGATAAAACGTTGAATATGTATAATGCAGCTATGAACTGCTCAGTTCAATAAGAGCTTATGTCAATGTTTGGATGTGCAGAAATTGCTCCCAGAGGTTGATGATTAATGAAAAACCTCCTGTTGTCATGTTCTCCACCAAGTATGAGATCCAGTTAGAGTGAAGTTAATATCCAGTATTTTCTCTTTCTGTTTGCTGGTTTTGGTGTAAGTGAGCGTTTCTGAGTTTCAAAACAAAGTGGGTTTGTTTTGATGGTGCAACATCTATGCAAATATTTAGGCAAGCCATGGCATAAGCTTGGAGGCTGACCTGTTCATCTTGTTGGAGCTCTTTGCTTGTCGCAGTCTGTTTTCATAATGTGTTACTTTGCTTTCAGTTACATCTCAAGAACGAGGTGCTTGTTGTGGAAACATGGCTTCAAGTTGTAAGAAAAACAAAGGGGGATAATGGAAAATGTTAAATCGCAGCATACAATAAATTATGTACTCAATTCATTCACAACAGGTCTATTTACTGGCCCCCTTTTTATTTATTTTTTTTAAGAAAATGGAGATATTTTCCCTCATTCTCTTGCATTTTTTCATTCATTGTCTTGCCTTACATGATTTACTTGTTCTGATCTGTGATTCAGGAATCAATTTTGCCATTTGAACTGTCGTCAGGATCTACAGCTCTAAGTGCTTTTTGTACTGAACCTTCCTATGTACTTTTTTTTTTTTTTTTTTTTTTTTTAAATAATCTTTTCGGACCAGCCTAATTCAGCTGGATTGATATTTGCAAAAGCCACTCACCAGTATTCCAGCTACCATGTGGCTTAACATGAATATAATCTCCTTTTCTTTTCTTTTTTTTTTTTTTGCATCCTTTGCTTTGATGTCAAAACTAAGAGTTGACGTCAAATGACTTTGCTGAGCTCATCTCGCAAGATGCCCTCATGCTGCACATCTCAGCAGAAGTGTTGTCAGTCATCTTCAAGCAGGAAGTGGCTTTTACAGGAAAAGAACAGGTAGTTTAAAAAAAAAAGAAGAGTGGTTGATCTTGATGACATTGAATGAGTTTCCCTTTCTGCACATCCACACAGTTCTGTAATTGTAGGGTTTATAAATTACCATATCACAGCTACATCTCAGCTGTAGGGGGTAAAATAATCGCAAGCTGTTTTGCACCCACTCAGACATGCGCAGAGCATGTTCGTGTCTGTGTCAGTCACACAGTCATAAAGTTCCTATGTTAACTGTACAAAATGAAAAATCAATTATTTAGTTTTTTTATTTCTCTAATATTCTAAACTGATTTTGTTTACAGTAACTTCCTTATTAAAAATCTCTGTTTTAATTTCATAAGAACTGATGTGACAAATAGGTATAATGGTTTCAGGTTAGAGGATGACTCCACTCTAAATGGATTAGATGGAAAATAAATTAAATATATTTGCTATTGAATTATGTCAGCATTATGTCTCATATGCAGTGCTGCTGTAAATACTAAGGCTATTTTACATATTTTCCACTTGCTGATATTTCAAGACTAAGTGAATTAAAGGACAGACTATCAGCTGCCTGCTAAGAAGGCTGAAAGATAAACATGCTTATTAATGAGCCCACTGTGTAGTAGGGAAGACATAACCTTTGAAAGTTAACTGCCTTTTACCAAGTTTACATCATTCTCAGGGGGGTAAATGACATCTCTGTAACCTTAGAGTTACAAAAGCCTGAACAAATTAAGTTAAAATAAGACTGTCTTCATTTTCCTCGGGCCCATCCGTGTCTAAGGATAACAGGAAATATTCATTGGAGTAATTATGATGGTCATCTCAAAGGGATATTGAATTAAGATGTCCCGGATTCAGGATATTTATCCTCTATACTCGGAGCCACTTCATGAGTGACGAGTTCAGGGAGGAGTAAAACAAATCTTGTCCAACGTGGTTTCATTTAGGCATGATAGCTGAGGGAAAGTTTTGTTGGAGCACATTCCTTTAAGCCTAATGAGAATCTCATCATGTGCACAGCAGGTAATGGCATCATTTATAGAACAATAAGGCAGTCAAAACACCTCAGCTGTATCAGCATTGCATTCTCACTCATGCCAGTTGATATTTATTAAAGAAACTAGTAAATCACATCTAAATCCAGATCATACAGACACAAAAGGCTCCGGATAAAGCATTGTTTTTGTTTCTTACGACAACTAAGCCTCATTTGTGAGACACATGTAAATCCTTATTTGTTCTTAAACAACATCATTTTGACCAAATGATGGGGGCGTAAAGTTTGACGTCATGGCGTGTGGGAGTGCGGAATGTTTTGACATACTGTCAATAGTCAGTGTTGTTGGAATTGTTGAAGTAGATGGGAGCCTCTTTTTTTCTTTTTTTATTTTTTTTATTTTCACCCACAGGGATTTCTTCTATTTTATGTAAGCATTGGTTTTGTAAAATTACTTTGGTCTAGTACAATGTTTTTCAACCACTGTGCCGTGGCACACTAGTGTACCATGAGAGATTATCAGGTGTGTCCTGAGAAATTAGCCAATTTCCCCTAATTGGTCTAAAAAGCAGCTTTGTGTTCATCCAAACATACCCCAGTGAAAGATAATAAAATTCCTTCTTCTTGTGTTTATCAGATTTCTATTCATAAGGCTTTGACATGATGGACTTTATATTATTAATGTGGACTTTAAAAGAAAAAAAGTTGGTTTGTGGTGTATTTTGTGATTTTTTTTTTTTTTTTTTTTTTTAAATTTAATTTTTTTTTTTTTGTGGGAAAAAAAATGTGCTTTGCCTCAAAAAGATTGAAAAACCCTGATCTAGTGAATGTTTTATGGTGGATATAGTACTAAATATCTAACTTTCAGCATATTTAGCATTAGTTACGTTCAGTTTTTTGTGCTGTATTTATAAAAAATCTGTCCTGGCTGCACATAAATGTCAGATGGACAAAAACATGTCCACTCATGATGAGTGTATTCTTTCAGGGCCGCTCTGTTCTGAGCTGAAAATCTGGAAGATGCTGGAAAAAGCTCTTTGTCACAGATCAGATTACTTACCCTCATTTCACCACAAATTCAAAGAAAACAATCATGGGTTTGTATTCTATAGTCACACAAGACCACTGAGACCAAAACTCACTGGTGAGAACTAAAACCAGGCGGAGAGCAAAACTGGTACTTCAGGTTTCACTCAGCCACATTCCCGGCTTGCGACACTAAAAACAGGCTTGTCTTTCTGCTTGTTTCCGCCACGTTTTCAGCCATTGTTTCTAACCTTTTTGTATTCATGGTTTCTTCTTTGTTGGAATTGAAATGGGTTTAGAGGAAAATGTAACACTGCTGGCAATTTTTTAAAGTGGTGAGAAAGAAGACATGGCGGATGTACATATGACCAGCTGTTTTACCTCTTGTTCAGACAGTATGGGGTGTATAAACATGGTTTTGTGTGTCTTAGCTGCTGCACTGTTTTCTTAACCCAATATCCCACTGCATTATTGAGAAGCAGCTCTTCTTCTGTTGTGCCAGCTGGAGTTGAATGTGATGCTATTAATGAGTCGAGGAGAGGAAAGACATCATTAGTCACTGTGCTGTGCTTCTTTCTTCTGCAAAGAACTGAGTGTTGGACTTTTCCTGTCAGTATTTGCACCTTTGAAATAAAGATTTTCATGCCTGTGCTTCTGAGCTTGCAAATTACAGCTTATGTAGAACATCAGTAAATAAAATCAATTTCTCTGTAAAAAGAAAAAGACTTCTAATATTGTTCATGCAGACTTCAAAGCTGAGCCATTCACTCCAATCCAACAATTGTTTGGTTACAATTGAGCAAAAAATAAGAGAGTTCACTAGATGTCCACTACAGCAGTAGTCCCCAAACCTTTTCCCTTGAAAACCCCCTGAACTGAACTGCCAAGACACCATGACCTTCCCATGCTGAAGGTAGCTAACATCTCACTATAAATGATGCATTCTAGCTGAGTTCTGGCTTCCTTCCATTAAACTGAAGTCAGGCTATATATTGGTTACCCTTACCTCTTTTATTAGAGATTTAATCATCTTTACTGTTGTGCTTTGAAGATGTTTCATTTATGAAATAATCCATAAAAATCAGGGTCATAATGCTAATATCTTAAATGAGTAACAGTTACTTCAGTTCAATCAGCGTTGGTATGGACTTGTGCTTTACAAGCTAAACAGTATACCAGCACAATTGTGTATTCATTTTGCACTGCATTGTAGATCCGATAAGTGGAAGCTCACCTAAATACTATTATTTGTTTGGATAGGTGCAACCATCATAATTTTGGCAACAAATGGCTGAGCAGTTAAGTTGCAGTGAATGGAAACAGAATTAAGAACAGGGTTTTGATATTTGTTTGTGTTCATTGCTATTGAAACATACATGGTTAATTGTTTAATATGTATGCCAAACGTTTTGTGAAGATGACCAAATAAATGAATATGTTGCGTAGGGTTGGGCGATTAATCAGATTTTAATCTCAATACGATCTGGGTTTTCAACCATCATATAAATAAAAGGGTGCGATTATTTTTCTCTTTGTAGTTTCCTCTCATGCCAATGTAGCGTCTCTGGCATTGCAGCGCTGTGCTGTAAACTCCTCCCACAGCTGCTTTGGTTTCATTCAGCCACTGTTCTCGCTAAATCTGCCGACCTCTTTTGTTAAAAGCGACTAGCGACAATTCTAGCAACTTTTACTGGAGTTATTAGAAACTTTTCTGGTGTTTTCGTGACTGACTTTAAGGCACATATTGTTCTGCAGTAACTGTAAGGAAGGAGCAGTGGGAGCCTCTCCCATCCTAAAGCACTCCCAGGCAGCCAGTCTCAGTCGGCTCTGGCTGCAGGTCAATGTAGAATAACTGTAGCCGATTGTGGAAGTTCACTACAACATAGTTTATACTATTGTTAGTGAGAACTGGCTGCATTATTTACGTATAAACGCACATGGAGTTCGGCTACTTAAACACTGTAGCATCCCTCTGTTACGAGGCGTTACCATAGCAACGCCCTAATCAGCTGGTTTAGATCAGCTGTCATTTAACAGGTGAATGAGAGAAACGCGCTGTAGCCTGACAGCGGTTGTTTGGCATAAAAGCCACGTCCAGGTCAACATGAAATAGTTCCTATACTTTAGCAAATGTTGTAGAAAAAAAAATACAAATTTGTAATAAAATCTTTACTGTGTGGGACCATGGCATAAGCGGATTAAACCACTCGTAACTGTGTTAGGTGGTTATAATACCCGACGCTGAGTCGAGAACGACACGCAGCATTGTTTAAAAATACTGGATAATTGTGTTAAATAATCAAGATCTCAATTTAAGTCAAAATAATCATGATTATAATTTTTTATCATAATCGAGCAGCCCTAATGTTGCGTTAAGCTACTAAATTTTGTCAGTAAATCATAAAATAATCGGTTTTAATGTATAGGATTTAATAAAATAAATGCATTTAAAAATGAAAATAAAAATGTTAATAAAAACGATGGTTAAGGGGCGCTAGCGAGCGAGCAATGGAGTAGGGTGTGTGTTCGGTGAGCTCCGCATAAATTGAATTTAGGTCTTTTTATTTGGTGTTTTCATTAAGAGTGAAACACCACGGACTTATCTAAGACACCATTGCATCATATGGGACGGCTTTCTCTTCGGAAAATGGCGACTAACCTGCGCAAGTACAAATACATAGGCAAGGCCTCATCAAGAGAGACGAATCCTGACACGGCTAGCAATGCAGCTAATGCTAGCGCACCGTCTGGGTCAGAAGAACCAAGCGATACGGCTAGCATGTTGTCCGAGCAAAGTGAACAAACCAACCTGGCGGATTTGAAAGTGGAACTGTTGTCATCCATTAAAACTGAAATGACTGAACTTTTCCAGAGGGAAGTGACAAAAGTGCTTATGAGTGAGATCGAGGGTGTCAAGGCAGAGCTCCGCTCAGTCAAGGAGGAAATTGCTAACAACACGGTAGCCCTCCGGTCGGATTTGGACACTGTCAAGACAACTATTTCAGATATAGAGCGGGGGCTCTCTGGCTGCTCGGACGACATCACGACTTTACAAACTAAGGTTTGCAAACTGGAGAAAACTGTGGAAACGCTGCAGGAGAAATGTGTAGACATGGAGGGGCGTATGCGGAGGTCTAACATTCGCATTGTGAATGTCCCTGAAGCATCCTCGTCCGCACCTGCCTCAGTGTCCAGACTACTAAGAGATGCCTTGAAAATGGATAAGGACGTGGTGATTGACAGGTCTCATCGCACTTTACAGGGGAGAAGAGCAGACGGCAAACCAAGAGCTATCATAGCAAAACTTCACTATTACCAAGATTGTGTCGACCTTCTTCGCCATGCACGAGAAGCTGGTCCACTCAGTTACAACGGCTTAACCATCTTTATCTTTCCTGATTACCCACCAAGTGTGGCCCGTGCCAGATTGGCCTTTAATGATGTTAAAAAGCTTCTCCGCGGACGAGAAGGGATACGCTACGGGCTCCTCCACCCTGCCCGGCTACGGATCACACATAACGGCACGGAAAAGTTTTTCGAAGATCCAGCGAAAGCCAAGATGTACGTAGAGGAAAATATGTGAAAAGAAAGAGACTATAATGACTGGTAAAGTTGCCCCATTTTGATTTTAATATTATTTCGGACTCTTTATATTGATTGTGTCTTTATAGAATTATATTCCTTAAATTTTCTATGTCTGCGTTGCTGGGGCACTGTTTTCTTTCTTTCTGCCTCTTTTCTATTTGCCATTATATCCGTGGTATTCCTATTATTATTTGATTTTTGAATGCCTAAAACATATATTCTTCATTTATACTTTGGTAAAACAAAAGACTTTATTATTTTCATTGTTACTTTAGTTTTATGCGGACCTACTTGGAAAGCTAGAGTTCTGATAAGCACGCAATGTGTGGATTTTGTTGTAAAGGGTTGCTCTGTCACCATGTTCTTGTTGGTGACAATTTGGGGTGGGTACTTGTTGCACCATTTATATTGCAATTATTTTGTGTATTTTTAGTAGTGATGGGATTTCCTAAGGTATGTTCTGATTCAACTGAATATAATCTTGTCAAAACTTATACATCTCAAAACTCATGGTTAATCCATTGCTGACATCTCCAGCCAATATATGCCAGCTGAATTTTGTATGCTGGAATGTTAAGTCTCTTAATAGCCTGGTAAAACGTAGAAAAGTGCTTTCTCATCTGAATCAGCTGAATGCAGACATTGCCTTTCTCCAGGAAACCCATCTTATTACCTTTGATCATTCTGAACTTAGAGGCGGATGGGTGGGACAGTTCTTTCATTCAAATTTTCATTCCAAATCTAGAGGTACAGCTATTTTAATTAAAAAAACAGTTCCGTTCATTATGTCAAAAGTTGAAGCAGACTTAAATGGGCGGTATGTAATTGTAGTGGGAAAACTAAATAACACTCCTGTTGTCCTTGCAAATATATATGCTCCTAATTGGGATGACAGCGCATTTTTTACTGGATTCTTTTCTAGAATACCAAATTTAGATACACATCATCTCATTTTGGGAGGTGACATTAATTGTGTACTATCATGTTCACTGGACCGTAGTTCACCTAAAAGCATGCATCCAACTCGATCATCACAAGTGGTTAACCAGCTTCTTAAAACGTACGGAATGACTGATGTCTGGAGATTTCGAAATCCTGGTCGTAGAAGTTACTCTTTTTACTCGCCAGTTCATAAGACATTCTCTAGAATAGATTACTTTTTTCTTGACAATAATTTGCTCTCACGAGTTAATAAGTGCGATTATCAGGCAATAGTGATCTCAGATCATGCACCGTTGTTGATTACTCTAAACATGCCAATTTCAGGCAGCAGATATAGACCTTGGAGGTTTAATACACTTTTGCTTCCTGGTGATGAGTTTGTCAAATTTATTTCAAAAGAAATAAATGAATACTTGATACGTAATAAAACTCCAGGAATATCCTTTGGTCTGATTTGGGAATCACTAAAAGCTTATCTCAGAGGCCAAATTATATCTTATAGCGCTAAAGTAAAAAAAGCTCAAGAAGAGCGGGTCAGAAGGATTGAAGATGATATTTTACGACTTGATGAAGCCCTGACCCATTCTTCTTCTCCTGAGCTGTTCAAACAACGCATAGCTCTTCAGACTGAATTTGATTTGATTACTACAAAACAAACGGAAAATCTTCTAAATAAAACTAGACATAAAATGTATGAACATGGTGAAAAAATTGGGAAAATCTTGGCTCATCAGTTGCGACAGCAACAGGTTGACCAAACTATTCTTGCAATTAATAATAAGCATGGGGTAAAATTAACAGATCCTTTAGAAATCAATCAACGTTTTGGTGAATATTACTCACATTTATATACTTCTGAGTCCAAAAGAAATGAATCGTTGTTTAGTTCATTTTTTAGTAAATTTAGTCTTCCCACTATAAGCGATCAATCTGCCCAAGACTTGGAGAGGCCCTTCTCCAAAGAAGAATTAACAAATGCTATTGCTTCTATGCAACGTGGAAAAGCTCCAGGGCCAGATGGATTCCCAAGTGAGTTTTTTAAAACCTTCACAAAGGAATTGTCCTCTATTTTGCTTTCTGTATATGAAGAGTCTTCAAATGCTGGCACATTTCCAGAAACTATGAGACAGGCTGTCATATCTTTAATTTATAAAAAGGGCAAAAGTAAATTAGAATGTAGTTCATATCGGCCTATTTCATTGTTAAATGTTGATAGTAAAATCTTTGCAAAAAATATTAGCACGTCGTTTAGAAGTTGTTGTACCTACTGTTGTGACTGATGATCAAACGGGGTTTATTAAGAATCGATATTCATTTTTTAACATTTGCCGGCTTTTGAACATTCTTCATTATCCCACTCCACCCGATACACCAGAAGTGGTTCTTTCTTTAGATGCAGAAAAGGCATTTGATCGGGTGGACTGGGATTACCTTTTTTATACCCTTAAAAAATTTGGCTTTGGTGTGAAGTTTATATCTTGGATCCGTACTTTATATTCCTCCCCTGTGGCTGCTGTCCATACAAATAACAATCGCTCAAACTTTTTTACTCTAGAACGTGGAACCCGGCAAGGATGTCCCCTATCCCCTTTATTATTCTCCCTGGTAATTGAACCACTTGCAGCAGCTGTACGCAGTGATGCTTCTATCAAGGGTGTACGAAGAGGTGATTTTGAACATAAAGTCTCCCTTTATGCGGACGACACACTATTATGTGTCTGAGCCACTTCAAAGCCTGCCAAGACTCCTTGATCTTTTGGATAGTTTTGGAAAAATATCAGGCTATAAGGTTAACATGCAGAAAAGTGAGCTTATGTCCATAAATTGTGCAGTTCAACAAAGTATGCTAAGTTCACTCCCATTTAAATTAAGTGAAAATAAATTTAAGTATCTTGGAGTTTGGATTACGAAAACATACAAACAGATGTACAAAACAAATTTTATTCCAGTACTAGATTCAGTAAAACAGGACCTTGAACGCTGGAATACTATACCGTTGTCATTAGGGGGAAGAATAAATATTATTAAAATGAATATTTTACCCAAATTTTTATATCTATTTCAATCAGTGCCCATATTCTTAACAAAATCTTTTTTCTCACTCATAGATAAGTTGGTATCATCATTTATATGGAATGGAAAAAGTGCACGCATTTCCAAAAATATCTTACAACGACACAGAGAAAATGGAGGATTCTCACTTCCCAATTTTCAATATTACTATTGGGCATCGAATATCCGTGCAATGTTGTATTGGTCTTTGACTTCAAATAATGGTGGCTCTAAATGGTTGATACTTGAGAATATGTTATGCAGATCTACTTCTTTACACTCTTTGCTGTGCTCAGGATTACCTCTGCCTCAGCCCTTATGTAATTTTTCCACAAGCGTTGTTGTTAAACATTCATTTAAGATTTGGGCACAATTCAGACGGAGCTTCAGTTTAAATAATATGTCAGTTTATGCTCCTATTGCACGAAACCATATGTTTGTGCCTTCCACTATTGATGACTCCTTTACTATCTGGGCCACACATGGCTTGAGGACTTTGAAAGACATGTTTGTCAAAGGACTGTTTGCATCGTTTCAACAAGTGAAAACAGCTTTCCAAATACATGATTGTCATTTCTTCAGATATCTTCAGCTTCGCAGTTTTGTGTCTACTTCATTCAGTTACTTCCCCTCACGACCGCCTGACTCACTCCTGGAAACAGTTTTGGATCTGAATGCTCGCTCCAAGGGACTGATTGGTAAAATTTATTCGGCAATTAATTCTTATGACTTGGAACCACTGGATCGTGTTAGGCGAAAATGGGCGGAGGAACTTGAAATTGTAATCTCTGAAGACGTTTGGAAAACTGTTATGAATAATATTTACTTATCCTCAATTTGTTTAAGACACAGGGTAATCCAATTTAAAATTGTTCATAGATTGCACTGGTGTAAAGTGAAACTGGCAAAATTTAAACCAGATTTGGATCCTAACTGTGATCGTTGTGGAACCGAACTTGTAACATTATCTCATATGTTTTGGTCCTGTTCAAAGCTGGCACAATTTTGACAATCCATTTTTAAATTTCTATCGGATGCATTTGGGATTAATATCGTAGCTGAGGCCAAAACTGCAATATTTGGTATTTCACCACGCATTATCAGCAGCCAAAAACATAAAATAGCAATTGCTTTTGCCACACTTATTGCTCGCTGGCTTGTACTGCTTAAGTGGAAGGAAAAGCACCCTCCATCTTTCAAATTATGGTTTATGGACCTTTTTCGTCATTTAACACTAGAGAAAATAAGGTACTCTCTAAGAGGCTGCGTTAATAAGTTCTTCAATATCTGGCAACCTATTTTGGATCAGATTAAGAAGGTAGATCCGTCACTTATCTCACAAGAGTAATTTATGTTTTAAATTATTATCGTTTCTGTTTTTGTTTTGTTTTTTTAATGGTGCAACAGGGTGGGAGGGTTTGTTTTGGGGAGTTTATAAAAAAAAAAAAAAAAGATGACTGTATTGTATTTTCAACAATATGTCTAACAATATTTTTTCAATAAAAAGACTTTGAACAAAAAAAAAAAACCGATGGTTAAGACACATTGTAGAAGGAGTGAGAAAAACCCGCCAGTTCTCCGCCCTACATAGAGGAAGTGGTTTTATCTTTCCTCTTCCTTCACAGACAGAAGCAGCACCGCAAACCCCGGAGGCTGTTGTGTGTCCTTTTTTCCCCCCTCTGCACTGTTTCTGTCGCCATAATCTCTGATGTAAAATTTTCGCAATTTTCGCAGAATCACTGAGCTGTGGCTCAGTGATTCTGTAACAGTGTACCACAATCTGGTTCAAAGCTGTTTTCATAAAGCAAGAGCTAGCCCGAGTTAATCACATTCAGCCATATCAACCAGACGAGTCCTATAAATAACACAAGCCGCTTGTCATTGTCGAATGCTTCACTTTTGTTTCCGCTTAACCCGTGACCCAATCGAAGGCTCATACATAACTTGATGTCCTCATGGGACTGAATGGCTGTGCACTTAAGCTGAATATATGAAATAAAAAATGAGAAATACTTCAAAGGGAATTCTAATCATTTGCATGTGTTTTTTTTTTTTATGACATTTTGAGTCGGAGAGTCAGTTCACCCTTTGACTATGGTCTCCATAGCAACAGCTTTGACCCAGGAGGCACTTGAGTTACAGGGAGAGGGTTGGTGAGAGGAAAGTGGTGTCCTGGCTATGAGTAGAAGAATAAAATGGGAACCTGTGACTGGCCAGCCCTCTGGACCGTTTCATTCACGGCTACATACAACAAGTCACAAAGTTCATTGCTTGGCCACAGAGTCACAAGGCCACAATACCCACATTCCCATGCATTTTTTAGATTTATGAACAGATGCAGCCACTGTTGTACCAAACTCTCATTCTGTTTTGAAGCTTTTAACTCTTTAACTGCTCTCAGGCTTTAAGTACCTGCTTGCATGATGGTGGTTTGCTAAAAGAAGTAGGCTAAGAAGGAAAATCGCTGCTGAGAGCTTAACATGTCTGGATTCCTCATAGCATCTTGAATTTTTGTCGTTTGGAAGTCAAAAGCTCCTGATGGACTAAAGCTGGACAAGCAAGTCCTGTCATCATTCCTGTAACATGTAGGTCAGAGGATAAGCCTATCTATGTTGTGGGTTGTGTGCTTCTCATTAGTGTGCTGCCTTCCAGATTACTCTCAGGGTTTGTTGCAACGTGGAAATGCCAGTTGCGCAGTCCATTTGTCTTTATTCTCCATACAGGAAAACTTTCTTGCTGTAAGAAGTTGGAAATGGGACAAAAAGGTACAGAAACAAAGCCATAAAGGAGCTAGCTGTCGCTTTATTCATTATTCACTAACAGGGATTATACCTGACATTGCAAATGTTTACATTTACATGGATGTGAATAGAGGGAACAGCTGTTTTCTAAGCACTGGACTTTAGAGGCTATAATCCACAATGCCCTGTTGTTTACAGTGAACAAGGAATGTGTTTTTGCTGTTGTAACCTCATGAAATGACCACAACATTGCTGTCTTACTTCCGTCCACTGTTGGCTTGTACTGGTCAGCATCCAGTGACTCAGCTTTTAGAGGCAACAGCCATCGTAGCTGGCAAATGTTGGAATTATTGAAATGGATATGGGGGCTGTATAAAAATAGATGATTTAAAATAAGTTCATGAAAATGTAAATTACTCTCAGATGAAAGCTAATGGTTTTGAGTTTCCTTTCACATCTTCACCACTTATGTCAGATTCAGATATGTGGGCCTTGTGCAGATGTCATCACATCCTAGGTATGCTTGTAATTAATGCGTGTTTGTGTGCTCATGGTGTATTTCAAGTAACAATGAGTTACTTATAGCTGCATTAAGGCTCATCTTCTCCTAATAAGCCTCCTCTGCACTTTCACCATGAATGACACCAACACATCTTTGGAAGATTTTTAATTTCTCTTCCTTTTTTTTTTTCTTTTTTTTTTTTTTTCTTTTTTTCTTTTGAACTAAAAAACAAACTTTAAAACAGAACAAATAGTCATTACAACAAACAAAACAAGTTTCTCAAGTTCGAAACGGGTCTTGGAAGAAGTTGAACACTTATTTGGTCCAAAACCCCCTTATAAGTAATACCCTAACATTATGCATGATCTCTGAAAAGTAATGGACATTATATTACTTCACAATAAAACTTAAACAATAAATAGTGGTAATACACATGATAAATCATAATATACAATATACATTACATCCAGTTCATATTTGCCTCATAACTTTTAATGATTTCATCATTTATCATTTGTTTGAATTTTCCTATTGACTGACATGTTGGCTGTGGGATTAATTTACTTTCTGAAGAAGTTTGGGGTGATGCACCAGCCTTGTGATCAATAAGAAACAAGGTATAAGACTTTTCATTTAAGCCACAAACATCAGGTTACTAACTCCGTTGGACATTTTCAATTCATTGATTTTGCTCTTGATGTTGGTTTTTAAATATTAGCAAACTGGAACAACAAGCTAAACATAATGAGCATAAAATTTGGTAAATAGAAAATGGACTTGTACTTATATAGCGCTTTTCTAGTCATGCAGACCATTAAAAACGCTTTACACTACTTGTAACATTCACCCATTCACACGCACACTCATACAACACACTCATACCCCGCTTGGAGTTCAGTGTCTTGCCCCAGGACACTTCGGCATTTAGTCAGGGGAAACCTGGAATCGACCTCCCAACTTTCCAGTTGGAGGACGACTGCTCTTCCTCCTGAGCTACAGCCGCCAGTAGACACCCATTAGCTTCGTCATTCAGAGCATGCTCATATTAGCATTTTGCACAATAAGACAGTATTGTTCCAAAGCACAGTCTGACAGTCATCGAAATGGCAGGAGTGTTTTATTACTTATCCAGCAGAAATGTGTTTGAATATTGGTAGATAGTCATTAACACCCCTCCCTCTGGCCATGGGGGGGAGGGGTGTTAATTCTGAGTTAATTCTTGGATAAGTTTAAACATGTTCAGCACATCCATTCTTATCTTTCATGCGTCCCGACTGCTTCTCTGCACATCTTCTAGGCTACACCTATTTCTCCCCCCAACTTCTCTCATGACAGCTTCTGTTTTTTCTCTGCGATCGCTTTTCTCGCACACCTCATGATAACCCACAACTACCCACTTTCAGTGTTAAAAATCCATGCTGCCATTCCTCCCCCTCCTCCCACTCTGCATCGCCTGCGTCATCCATACGCTCAGTTCTCTTTAATCGAGGTGAATGAAGCCAAGCTCTCTGTCAGCCCCTCTGGTGATAGACCAGATTACTCAGTATTTATACATGAGCTGTCTGCTTTTAAAGCAAAGATTGTGCGGGAGGCTGACAGCCTCTTGGTTGTTCATACCTCATGAGTGTGGGTGTGTGCATACATGCAGCCATTATTAATGAGTTGGAGATGGAGGAACTGCTGACTCTTCTTCATTGAGATAACTTTGGACATATTTTAAAGAGTCCTTCTGGAAAACTTCATATTATATAATCAAAAAGTACTGAGCTGTATTTTTTTTCTCTACTGTCAGCTTGACAAGTGCAGCTGTAGGCAAATGGGATGCGTTTGAGCACCTTAGAAAATTGGCTCATCTATGCACCGGCCAGGACAAATGCATCTTTTGACACTTGGAAAACCTTCGCATAGTCCGCAGCTTCACTTTGAAGGATTTCGCTATTTTATAGTTCAGTTATGCGGTCGGAATACACAGCAAATAAAGTACAAGGAGATTATGTGCTGTGGCAGCACTCAGATTAAGACAAGGGAGAGGAAAAGTCCCATTCGCTACACGCTCCAATGAACAAAGCCTTTCTTTCTTCAGCACATTCCATAGTGTGTACAGTACTCTGTGTTGACCCCAGTCTCAAGCATTAAAAGCATATATTTACTGGCTTTTATAACTCTTTATGTAAAGAAATTGGAAACAAACACCTTTATTTTCTCTTGGATATTTAGGAAAAAATTTGCATTGGAAGTTTATAAATATCAGTCATTTATTTCAAGTGTTATCTCTCTGAATGGTGACTCATTGCCACTTGTCATCTGTTTTTATCGTGTAAAAGTGATACCACGTTGAAAGAAATAATACAACTGAGTATGTATGACACCATTCATAAAGCACTACATCCAGCGATTTTAAGTCCACAGTGCTGTTTTACTAAATTTAATGTTCATTTTTGAGCTTGATCTCCAGTTATGTCACACTTGTATTTTTATACATTACAACAGTCCACTGTAGTGACAGGGAAGTCATTTTTACCACAATAACAGTGTTGACTAGGATAAGGAGGACAAGCCTCCTCCAAGTTTGCAGGAAACGTATGTTTATCAGATATCAGCCACCCATGCTTTGCGAGTGCAAACAAGAGTAAACATAGAAAGTGGTTTCCTGGTTATTCCTGAGATGCAGTTGAGGGAAAATTGACTACTACACCTACTTATGTGATATGTTTGTCAGTAATTCAGAAATTGTCAAGCGAGGTGTGTTAGTGAAAATTCACTGAACTATCGGCAAAAAATATAAGAGTGAGCCTTGAGTACATTGTTCTCTCTATCATGGGTTATATATGAAGTCAGCTGTAGATTAGGATGTATAGTGGTCATGTTTTGATTGCTGGTTTAATGACTGAGTTTCTCTCTTTTAAGTCAGTCACTGTAAAAAAAATCATCTGTTAAATCAGTGTTTCCTAATCCAGGTCCTGAGGAACCCCTGCCCTGCATGTTTTAGACATGTTCCTCCTCCAAAAAAAAACCCTGAGTCAGATTGTTGAACACACTCACCAGGTTCTTTGCAGCCTGCTTATTAAGGGTGGGAAAATTTAATTGAAAAATAGAATATCAGAATTTTTTGCTTCACAATTTTAAAATTAAGCTTTTTTTTTTTTTTTCCAAATAAAAATAATCCATTATAAGTTTTTTGCCATTTTATTGTTGATCTTTTTACGTGTCTTATTGCTCATTATAGCAGCAGAATAATGATATGGCTACTGTGTTGTCTTTTTCCTAACTGAAATCAAGAAAATTGACGAGCAAAAAAAATAAGTTTTGTACTTTTTTTTTTTTCTTTCCTTTTAATCAACAAAAATCAGCAATATCAAAGAATTGTGAGAATCTCAATTTAAATCAAATCTGAATCGAATCAGTTGGGACAACAGCACAGCCCTACTGCTTATAAGCCCTTTAGTTCATTCAGATGTGTTAAGGTAGGGTTACCTATAAACATGCAGGGCAAGGGGTCCTGAGGACCTGGATTGGGAAACTCTGTGCTAAATATAAAGTTTCTGTAACAGTGTGAAAGAGAGACAAATCCAAACCCAAACACTCAGAACAAACATAGAAGTAGTTCTAGACATATGATCGCTAATCCTGTACTCTCTTTATTTGTATCTTGCTTTTTCCCTCTCTGAAGTGCCTGAGGATGTCCAAGCGGAGCTTGTTTGTTCGCCTGGTGCCGTGCCGCTGCTTGCGGGGCGAGGAGGAGATGGTAACATCACTGGACTACTCCCACTGCAGCCTGGAAACTGTTCCCAAGGAGATCTTCAGCTTTGAGAAGACGCTGCAGGAGCTCTGCCTCGATGCCAACCAGATTGAGGAACTGCCTAAAGTAAGGCACACATACGGGTGTATAGATCTATTCATTTAAGCTCAACTTATTTATTTAACTTTTTTAAATGGACCCAAAAACAAAGCAGGCCAACAGGCTAGTCAGTGTCATGTGTTATAAGGATCCTGAGGGGCTTCAGATCCCCATCAAATGCAGTTTTATGCATTTTCCTGTGTCTTGGAGAGTAAATGAACAGCAAATACTTATATAAGCAATTAAGGATTGGGGCAAAGCCTGAGTGGAAACTCCCTAAACAATAATATAGATGCAACAGATATCTAAAAAGATAAGAAAGTAGAATCCAGTCCTGTTAGTTTCTAATGTAACACATGATCTGTTGGGATAATTTGGCACCAATGGAGCAACTACAATAATTAAAAAATCATAACCGCAGACCTCTATGCCAGGTAATTACATCACTGTTAAAACAAAAATAATGTCACCATGCTTGCAGTCTACTTGTCTAGGTCCGATGATTTCTTTCTTTCTTTTTTTTTTTTTTTTTTTACCATTTTTTCAGCAAACAAGACCTTTGAACATCAAATACCACATTGTATGTGATAGGTAAACTATAAATGACAGCAAATGAACTTAATGTACTTTCTGTTTTCTGCTATTTTCCTTCTTCTAGCAACTGTTTAACTGCCAGTTACTCAACCGACTGAGCATGCCAGATAATGACCTAACAGTTCTGCCAGCAGCAATCGCAAACCTCATCAACCTCAGGGAGCTTGACGTCAGCAAAAACAGTAAGCTAAATAACTTATTATCTCTCTTCTTTTGAGAAACTTCCAACAAAAGTTGGAAATCTTTTAGAACGGCAGGTTGAATGGTGTAAAAACCTGAAACTCGACCAAAGGCTGTGTGCGTTTTGGTGACCTTTGAGGTGTAATAATCCCACTTTTCCTTCTTGTTTATATATATTACGAAAAAATTTTAAAAAAGGGGAGGGGGGTGGGGGGGGACAAGTTATAAGGACTGATCACATATTTAGATTGAATGAAGGATTTTAAGGGGTAAAATGCCAAAGCGTGTTTGGTTTACATTGCTCAAGACCCCTGATGTGAGTGCACAAGCCCAGACCTGTGGTGACACCATCTCAACAACGCAGCGCAGTAGCCGGGATAAAGCTGAACAACTCATTGACTCTTCTTGGGTTGACTCTCCCAAACGGTGATGACATAGGGATTTGTGATTGGGATTTATGACGTGAAGGCAGTGAAGCAGCTAGTCTGAAATTTACTGCTTTGATGGTAATCGAATCCTACTTTGCAAAGTGTTGAGTGGTCACAAGCAGTACATGTCATCAAGCAGAAGAACCTCGTGGAAAACGGGAGTATTTTAGCATTAACTTTAGAAAATGACTTAAAATGAAAAAGGTTAGCTCTGGAATAAAGGACTATAAAGGCAGCAATGAATTAAACTTGTTGTTTTTCTTGAACCGTGGCTGCATGTGCCTTGTTTACATTAGAAGTCACTTAGCCTAAAGTGCTTTGTGTAGGAGGATAAGTGTCCTGGAGACACACACTTGCACAAAAAGAAGAAAATAAACTTAGTGACGCGGTCATGTCCTCGTTTTTGAAGTTTAAACATTGTGGATGTTTGGTGAGAGCTTGCAGACTGTTACTCAGTGGGCTCCCTGTTTTTTCTTTTCCTTTCTTGTTCTTTCATTATGTCACAGTGAGTTCTGCACTCAGTTTCTGCTGCCAGATGAAAGCTGCACTTTTAAGCAGACAACTCGGGCTTTGATCAGTCTGAGTTATTTTCCTGTTTCAGTCGATGTTATATTTTTGTTTTTGTTGGGAGCTGTTCTGTTTCAGACTTATTAATTGCGGGTCATATTTCTCTGCAGGTATCCAGGAGTTTCCAGAAAACATCAAGAACTGCAAAGTCCTAGCGATCGTAGAAGCAAGTGTGAATCCCATATCCAAGTAAGAGTGGCCGTCCTTCACGTGATATCATCTCTGAGCCTTTCAAGGCTGATTTTTAAGTATTCTATTTAGCTTTTAAGAAACTTTATGCGAGTTACATGGTTCATGATCTCACTCTTTCGTGTTTTCAGGCTCCCTGAAGGCTTCACGCAGCTTCTGAGTCTGACGCAGCTCTACCTGAACGATGCCTTCCTGGAGTTTTTACCAGCCAGCTTTGGCAGGTCAGTTTTTTTGTCCTGTCTCCTTATCAGTGCAAATTCCTCGTGGAAAAGAAGCTCAAATACAAACTGTGCCGCCATTGACTCTGGTTTTAACCACTTAAAAGACCTACAGTGGACAAAAACAGTGTTGGAAAACTGAAACTGCAGCGACTGGATTGATGCAAAGCATTTCATGATAGAGTGACCACACTGAATGCAACACGAATGAATGATTGAATGAATGAATGTGGTCGCTCACCGCTAACCGACTCAGCCTCTCATCTTTTTTTTTTTTTTTTTTTTTTTTTTAAAGATTCTCTGTGCATCCAAGTTCTCTTAAATCAGAAAAGAAATTGTGTAAGCTTTGGTTGAAATGTGTTTTAGGGAACTTAACGTACTTAAAATCGCACGTCATGTGAGTCAGCTGTTGCGCCTGCATATATTGCAAAGTGTAGGGTCAAATGGTGAAGCCTCATGTAAAACAGAACCTGTGGAAAAACACATGCGGAACAGATGATGATACCCTTCATGTACAATCAGTATTTAAATTTTACAACATCATTTCATTGCTGGCGCATGAGGTCTTGCCTTGGATGACGCAGGATGCTGTTAACAGGTTGGGAAACTGACATGGCTGTGATTGCGTTTCTTTCATTTTTAGTATTATGCAAAGAATTACGACTAATTCACTCCAGAACTGCAGAAAAATGTTAAAACTACTGCTGCTTTGATCAGAAGTACCAATAAGAGATTTCTTTCCAATGCACAGTGTCAGTGAAAGCAGAGTGTATTGATTACAGTGTTAAGCCAGCTTATGTTACATCGTTGTGATGACGGATGTGAAGTGTTTGGACATGAAGGGCGTTTCAAGCTTTTTCTGTTTCACTAAACCCCTACTTAGAATATCTACTGTCCGTGTTTCATTATAGAGAGATTGCTCGGCTTTAAGATGCATTTTTCAGTCGATAGCCAGACTGAATAATGATTCAGTTTCTTATGTCATGTTTTAGTTTATTGTAGACAAGTAGAGATTGTAGACAGTAAAAGTTTGTATTATGAGATATAATTGCATGCTGTTCATGCATGTTAACCCCGTCTTCATGTTTTCTCTCCTGACACACAACTGTGTATGCCGTGTTTCCATCCAGCTATATTACTGCAGTAGTACAAGAAAACTGCATTTCATCAGACAATAAAAATGTAATGTAAATACAGGAGAGGTAGAAAATGAACAAGCACAAAGTAACTGTTGACTTTTTCCTGGTTGCAGGTTGACTAAGCTGCAGATCCTGGAGCTGAGGGAGAACCAGTTAAAGTTGCTGCCAAAGTAGGTGGTTTGTCACTCATTTTCCCCCAACATCACAGAGGCAGTGTGTTCATTTAATCACAAAACAAAAGAATAGTGTAAGGTGGAGTGAGGAGGCACGTCGAGAATCGTTATCTCTACTTTTGGAAGCCTGCATTAGCTCTGCTGCGTCCTCTATCCTACTTTTTTCTTCGTTTTTTTGTTATCGCCGCACGACTGGAGTATTAAATTCCACTGCGTTACATAAAGGCCCCTTTTTTTTTTTTTTTTTTTTTTTACTCAGCCACTTGCTGTGACAGGTTTTATGATTTTCCCCTTGCAGTGATGAGGGTTATTTCACCATCAACATCCCACAAACATTAGAAGAAGGCTTCAGGTGCTTTTTAGCGGAAGTTACTTACTTTCTCTTTTGTCTTTTCTTCTTCCTTTCTCTCCCTGTATCATTTGATGCCCTTCCCATTTCCTCAGCAGAAGTGAGCTTTCTGACTTTCCTTTTAGTCCTTCCTCCCTCTGGCTGGGTTTCCCTTTGTTATCTGACTGGCTGTTTTTGTTTCCCAGTGACTGACAAGCCAGCCAGCGCTCAAAGTGCAGCGCAGTTTGGTGCTGCAGCTCAGAGCGGATCTTCTTTTTCTCACTGTGTTTATGTGACAGAGGCCAGACCTGTTAAGAGGCTGGAGCCCTGACAAAGAAAACGACTAATGATCAGGAGTGTTACCAGAGCAACGCACAAGCATGTCAGAGATGTAAACAAATGTGTCCGTGCACAAAGGAGTGCAGCAGAGGTCTTTTCAGGGCTTCTATCCAGAAAGTGAAGCCTCCTTTCTGTGCTCCTCTTTCTCCCGCTGCACAGACACACCGAGCACATGCAGAAACCAAACGTTTCCCTGCTTTTTTAAAGGGAATCTGTGTTCCTCACAACTTCGGGTCAGAAGCCTGAGTGGGGTTTTTTTTTCCTCCAATAGTGAACCTACTTTCTAGACGAGCCACAGCTCAGTTTTACTTCTTTCTGCTTAGGTGAGGGTTTGTGGCGTTTATCCCAAAGCTGGCCAACGTTTCATAATGTGTTCTTTATATCACACCAAATCATTGAATGAAAGGTTTAGATCATATTTATAAAGCGTGCTGTATATCTGACATTCTCATTTCACGAGCAGCACCGCGGTCCTGTTGGATCTCAGCTTTCCACTCCTGCTGTGCCTCCTGTATGTTTAACTGAGCTCATTCCTGCTGTTTAAGTCCCATCATATCACATTATAGCTTTACTGTCATAACATCTGTCTGTTTAGTGTAAAATAATTTTATTCAACACACGATTTGCTTCAACTTTAAGTCAAGTGTGTCGAAGCTGTTTTAGTTCAGGGGCCACAAGTGACCTCAAGTGGGCCAAACTATTAAAATAATGACATAAAACCCTGAAAAGTTGTCTCTGTTTAACTGCAAAGTAGTACATTTTTAAGATGTTTTCAGAAAACATCTGAATAACTTGGAATTTTTATGGGAATGAATTTTATCATTTCTGAGCAGTACATCTTACTAATCACAAACCATGTAATCCCATCCTCTGAGAGGAAAGTACTGTATTTTACATTAAGTCACTTTTCATGTTGAAGTGATTTTAAATGTACTTATGTGTACATTTGCTAATTTGGAGTAATAACAGACTCATCTGCTTCCATCTAAACATAGTGTAACATTATAAATGTCATTTTGGACTGTGTAAGTCGGTGCATAACTTCTAAATAAGTCGTATCTAACTGCGCAACATTTTCCAAATCCCTGAAACCTGCGATGCTTTTGTTAAGCTTTTCATGCTGTTATATGTGTTTGGCTGTTTGATACAATATTCTGTTACTGTCAGCTTTTGCTACTGTAAATTTATTTGGGGGTTTTTTTTTCAGCATTTATAGTTTGTTTTTTTTGTCTTTTTTTTATAGACATCTGTTTTTATGGCTTTGGGTAAATAAAGTATTTTATTTTAATTCTGAGCGCTGAACCCTTTAAAGTCATGGTATAACATTTGGTAGAGGTAAACTTCCAGTGACTTTGATGAATTTAAACCTGCCTGAACACCTTTTACCACTGGTTTGGGTATGTAAAACCCAAACTTAAGTGTTTGTTACAACACTGCTGTTTCTAATTTCAATAATTTCACAGTTATGTTATCATAAACTTATTTTTAACATTTCAATTATTTGCTAAAAACATTTAATCTGTTTATTCTTGTCCAAAACAAACAAAAAAACACAGAGAACCATTTTTCTCTGGTCTTTTTGTTTGTGTGAAAGTTAAAAGAAAGAGCTTTGTCATATAAACTGTGTCCACTATTAAGTAAGAAAGATAAAACAAGTGATCCCTCTGCCTTGTAAATATATTTAAACATAAAAATGCAATGTCACGTGGACAAATTTCACATTTGTCAAATCCATCCTTGGGCCCCGTTTGGACTCTGGACACTGTTTGACACCCCTACTTAAAGCCATGTCTAGTTTAATATGCCAGAATAACATGTTTGTAGCAGCTGACCTCCGTACAGCAAGGGTTGTTTTACAGTCACTGAAGCGGTGAAAGAGCGCCGTAACCGCATGCTGTTTTGACGCTGCTGACCTTTCCCTCCCTTCTTCATCGTGCTGTTTTTTTGTGAGTTTGCATAATCTATTAAAGAGGAGATTTGTGTTGTGTTATGGCAACGTTGACTGCTGTTGCTCAGGGTTAAATACCATCAGACGTGTCCTGTCAGAGGAATTTCAGTAATGACTTATTCTCACCGCGACGCAGTATGTGAAACGAGCCCTGTTAAGAGTTTTCTGCTTTTGTGTTCGTGACGATCAGATACATCAAGTGAAAGTCGGGAGCAGCCGAATTGTCCTGGTTTTTCTCTCCTTGTTTACAGGGAAGCGGGAAATATGAGCCTATGACCTGAATGTGTAGGGAAGATTCTGGAGCAAGGCTTAGGGCTAGCATACGTCACATTTTCCATTATTTAAAGCATAATTCTGTCACGCCTGGGTTCTACAAGATATTTATTTCCATATAAATTTAGTCAATGGCAGCAGCAAACAGAGCACGTTTAACCCATCCAAACTTTTCCCAAAAGTTTCTTTTGGCCTGTTTTCTGAAAGCGTGTTGGTTTGAGTCTCAGCTGTCAAAGCTGCTCTTCACTTTCCACCATGCAGTATGGAAGCCTGTAATAAACTAGTCTCTTGTGTGATTCCACTTAATTTTGTTGTTTGACTTTAGTGTTACTGCTTGTGTGTTAACAGAAGCATGCAGAAGCTCACACAGCTGGAGAGGCTGGACCTGGGGAGTAATGAGTTCACTGAAGTGGTGAGTATCCGTCAGCCTGTCAGCACCCGGTGCGCTCATAGGCTCCTTCCTTAATGTGTTTGCTTTCCTTTTCCTGGATCTTACAAAAAATAAGTAGTTTTTGTAAGCCCACAAGCAGCTGTCTCATCTCTTCTCTCTATTTTGATGACATTAATTAATCCCAAACTCTGACAATTGACATTTTTTATCTCCACTCTGCATCTTATAGCCTGAAGTGTTGGAGCACCTGACTGGAATCAAGGAGCTGTGGATGGATGGGAACAGACTGACGTACTTACCTGGGGTAAAATTAACAGTCCTTTCCACTGTGAGGGATTGTTGTGTCCAAAAACATCATCTTGAGATTATTTCTCATGATTTCTCAAAACTATCTGTCCGCTTGAATTTTCATCACCGCGTGCTGCAGTCAGTTTACATCAGACGTTCAGCTCTGATGAAACGGCTTCGGTTCAAAAACGACAGCAGACTTTTTTTCTTTGCTTTGCAAGTTTCTTGAAAGAGAATCTTATAAAAACCTGCAACTCTGAGTTAATGGTTGCAGGATTCATTTACAATGGCGTATTGATAGTCAGGTTCTTTTTCTGTCCAAATGACCTGCTTGTTGTAACTGGGTCAAAGCATTAGTTCTGCTGCCAGTATTTCAGCAGCATCAGCTGTAATCACAGACCAGCTTTTTATTAGCATCAAAGTCTGTCATGCATATAAAACCAAACTACAGTGGCTGTAATTGCTTTCTTTCTTATGAATTGTGTGCTTGCAGCTTCCAAATGTGCTCAAATGTAATCCACTTTAGGAGTCCCATCAGCTCCGAGATGCTTCAACCTAAATTATTTCTGTTTTAATTCATCCAACAGTGTTTTCTGTTCCTTCACATGCCCATTTCTAATCTGTTTTTTGTTGTTTTTTTTTTACCTCTGTCCAGATGCTGGGGATGCTAAAACAACTGGTGTATCTGGATGTGTCAAAGAACAACTTGGAAATGGTAGATGAACAAATCTGCGGCTGTGAGAGTCTTCAGGATTTCCTGCTTTCCAACAACTCCCTCACACAGCTGCCTGGCTCCATCGGTAAAGATTACAGCTCTCACACACACACGCACACACAAAAATGTGTTGTTTGATGAAAATCTGATATGAAACACCTCGCCACTTGCTTTCAGCTGCTGCCAGTTTGTGTCAAATGTCCTTCATCCAGGTGGTTTTCTGGGGATTTAATTTCAGTTTGGTTAAAAATAAAAGTTTCAGAGTACTTTCTTGTAAAGTTTTACAGAATTATGATTGGAAGTTTAAAAATGTTATCTGTATTTATCTGGTAACAAACGTCGACTGGCCGCTGTGATGTGCTGCCACCTGTTCGAGTTGCTGCACCGTGTGTAGTTGAAACATCTAACCGTAGTGCTGCGTAATCTGATTCCTTCTTGTTCGGGCTCGGTCTGGGGGTTCAGGGTCCGATGGTTCAGAGCTGGGATTGGAAGGGGGTGGGGCTTATTTACATCCACGTCACCTGTTTCTGCAGTTTCTCTCCATCTTTCTCACCTGCCTCGTCGGCTTCTTTTGCAATCTGTAATGAATTTTTACGTCTCTGTATCAATGGATTTTACGAGAGCAGAACAATAATTACATAGTGACAAGTTGCTAATAGCCAAGGTTCCTTATAAATAACTTATTATTTATACTTATACTTATTATTATATAGTTATTATTAATAACTTTTTACTCAAATGATGGTGGGATTTTTTTTCTCATTATATTTATTGTTATTATTATTTATTCCTGACATATCTGTCTATATCAGCAATAAAAAAAACATACACATACATGCATACACACTAGGGGTAGGAAAATCAAATCGTAAATCGGGATTGTTTTTGCTTCACAGTTTTAAAATCGATTTTTATTTATTTATTTATCTTTTTTCAATCTTTTTCTCACTAAATAAAAATAGTTCATTATTAAATTTTTGTCATTTTTACTGTTTTTATTGATCATTTAACTTGTCTTCTTGGGCAAGCAGACAATAATCTGGCTACTGTGTTGGTTTTTTTCCCCTCATTGTAATTAAGGAAAATGACGTGCCCAAAAAAGTTTTATACATTTATTTTGTTTTTAATCTACAAAAATCAGCACTATCGAACAATTGTGTGGAATTGCAATTTAAATTGAATCAGCACCCAAAAAAATAGGAATCGAATCGGGACAAAAGCACATCGTCACAGCCCTAATACACACATATACACAAACACATATAAATACACAATGATAATGATTATAACGACGTCCATAGAGACAGACATTCATTCCATTGCTTCCAGAAACAGGAGAAATACCTTGTTTCACCTTATTTTGGCTCAGTCATAACCTGCTATCCTCACTACGTGTTTTTTCACAGTTCCTGAGCCAAATAAACAAGAGAGGCTATATGAGAGGTGAATGCATTTTGACAATTTACAGCTCATGTATAGAAGCTCCAGCTGCTCTATGCAGCTTTCCAGGTTTGAATCCCAACCAAGGGCCCGCTGCTTCATACGGCCCTTCTTTCTCTGAGCTCACATGAAACACTAAATTCAGGGAATAAAATTAAAAATAGCTGCAGAACTTTGGGGGGAAAAAATTAAAATAGATCTTAAAGGACGCTACACCATTCCACAGGGTTGCAATAAATCAGCTGTTGTTATTAATAACAACACAAATCCAAGCATCTTGGTCGTATATGACAGAAAAATCTAAATGAGAAATTCCTCAGCTGGGTTTTTTTGGGATCATACTTCTCCATCAGTGAGTTTTCATCAGGTTTATGTGATCAGTTATATGCTTAAAATGCTCCTCATGTCAGAACTAAATCAGAAAAAGTGCTTCAATCTTTCACACATTCCTTTGTTTTCTGAAGCTAAGTTATGGAAATGGACCAACACCAATGAACAAATGGGACGTTGGTCCAATCAGTAAATCAAAACTGGATTAAATTTGAGTCACATGTTGAATTTCAGACTGAAAATTGATGTTGTTTTTTTAAGCATAAGTGAGGACAAGCTTAAATTCATGCACACTGCTGGCAGTCGATTAGTCTCCTCCTGAACGTATAATTGTATTGATGTTAGTAGTAGAGCTGTCCAGGCTGTACCCTGCCTGTCGCCCAAAACCGGCTGGGATAGGCTCCAGCTGTTTGGAAAATGAATGAATGAATGAATGTTAGTAGTAATGAATCTAATTAACTGCTCTTGTGGATATTCTTCTTACTGGTTCAACAACAAACGATAATCAATAGGAGCTCTGTGCTGCTGTATTTGTCTTTCTTATCTAATCTTTGTGTTTTCTTGTCTGCAGGCTCCCTGAAGAAACTGACAGCGCTGAAGGTGGATGAAAACCAGCTCATGCACTTACCAGAGACTATTGGAGGGTGAGCGCTCATAGCGATAGCTTGGGAATAAATCCAGGAATCGGTGGATTATTGGGCTGTTTTTACCATCTATCCACTGATCAGTTGGAACGTCTGGATAAATCTGACATTTCCACCAAACGTAACGCGTCTTGATTTGTTTTTATGAAATACTGAAGATATTAAGTGATTTTATGATCATGGATTTTGAAGACTGGGTCATAATAACTCACTCAGGGTTTTACGGAAACCGTTCACAATATTGCGGAGAGCCTGGTGGTAATCTTTGACCAGATGATCCCCAGATGCAGCACTGATAGACCAAAGCAGCCGCACCTTTTCCTCAGACTGATCTTTCCCTCAGCAGACAGGTAAATCCAACAGGCAGCAGCTGTCTGGTGGAGAGTAAGCCTGGCCCACATGCCGACCCCTCCATCTACTTTGACTCGCTGTGGTCTAACACAAAGATTAAGCTCCATTTAATCCATCTATGGTTTTTTTTTTTCCCACTTCATTTGTATCCTGCATCTGGGAGAGAGAAATCTGCATCGACTGACAAATGCAACTGCATCTGCACAGTCTTGTTTTTTCCATTTATTGTTTCCAAACACTGTCAGTTATCCCTTATGCCAGAATATGTCTCCTTGTGTACTTTAACACAGATTATGTGACAAAGCCTATGGTTTAGTTTAATCCCATGCCTGGATTTTTTTTTTGCCGAAGCAAGCTCAATTTTTTTTTTTATTTATTTCTACTTTGCACTGCTTATGTGGAGTGTTGGTTTTCACTGGAAGGAGCTGAATCATGAGTTTTGTTCTGCCATCAGACTATCTTTGCATTCACATGAGACAGTTTGCATCCAGCTGAAACCTCCTAGTTTTCTGCAGTTTTGTATGTGACTGGCACAAAGTCTGGACAAAGTTGAGCTTCTGTAAAGAGTTGAAGCATTAATTATACCAAGGGTTCCCAGTCTGAGGTTTGTACACAGGTTTATTCAGCATATTAATACTTTGGTTTAAAAGTGATGTCTTATCTTCCTGATGCTGACGTGTCATCAGAGGAGTTATTTTGCTGATGTCATGTTCTGGTTATTCCTCGTTACAACCCATCCAGTGACCAAAGGAGCTGTCTCAAACCCTGAATGGTTTAATCAGCTCTAAAACATGTCTAAAGTGGGAAAGAGCTGTTGTGCAGTTGCTGTATCAAAGTCTTTTTGTTTTTGTTTTAGTTTACAAAGTGTTGCATGAAATATCAGCATGGGACCTGAAAAAAAAAAGCTGAAGAGTAGCTGTAATTCACAGAGACAAACTCAGAAACGTGGTTTTATAGTCAGTAGTTTGTGTGTGGACCGCTGCGGTAGGCTGTTGATGGACAGATGCGTGAGAGCGATCTGTTAGGTCTGCATTGATGGTGAAACTTTAACCGGACACGACAGCTTCAGAGTCACACTATCTGATACATCCTGGATATTAAGACAGTGCAGAAAGTGACTTTTTAATGTTTGCTATTAGAAACTAAAACAGAAGCCAGAATTGTTCCCAAACAAAACATTTTTGGACAGAAGGGGTTAAATAAACACTATTAATATGGTACTTTTGTTTTAGCACCAAAATGTTGATTTTAGGAATTTACCATAGTTTCTCTGAAAATTACCAAGAAAGTTCATAAAGTTCAGAAACTGATGCTTTCAGTTTTTTATTGAGAGGTGATTCACCTCTTGACCTCGTAGTCCTACGATACTCTGTTAAGATTAATTTGTTCCAACACACATGAAAGGTGTTTTCAACATGCCGTTTCACGCAGACTCCCCAAGCATGCAGTGTCGATGCGTTTTCCTGTTTAGCTCCATGTAGCTGTCAAAGAAAGCCTTCAGGATATTTTAACTTCAAAACAAAAGCTTGTTTCTAAACACAACAGCTGACAAAACCATCTTCTGACCTTTTTAAGGGTTTAAGTAAAGACAAAGTGCTGTCATTAGTTGTGGAAAGTGGCGTCATTAAAGTGTTAGAGATGCTGTTTTGTTGTGTACGCTTGTGGACGGACGGCAGAGAAATTGTTGCAGAAAATGTTCAGGATTAATATAGTTGTTAGTTTCTTGCCAGTTCTGTGTAATTGTTTGGATCTGTCCTTGTACGCCTCCTTATTCCGTGTGAATCAGCTGATGTCTCCTACAAGGAGGCACAAGTTGCTTCTCTTTTTGTATTTGAGGTAGAAAATATGTATAAAAAAAACCTAATTAGTTTGAGAGACTTGTTGATCTTATTGTGTTTTATCCGTGCAGAGATGTAAAAACTGGTGTGACTAAAGCCATTTGTGTCTCTGTTTATGACTGTGTTAGCCTGATATCTATAGATGAGCTGGACTGCAGTTTCAATGAGATCGAAGCTTTGCCCTCCTCCATCGGCCAGTGTGTCTGCATTCGCACCTTTGCTGCAGATCACAACTTCCTGACCCAGCTTCCCCCAGAGGTGAGCGTGCACTTCAATCCAGAAATATCTGCTCGGTTACAGCAGCTAGCGCCGCTGGCTCATGCTCACGAGTCCTTGACTTGTTCCTCCTCACAGATGGGCAACTGGAAGAATGCAACTGTTCTGTTTCTACATTCCAACAAGCTGGAGACTTTGCCTGAGGAGATGGGTGACATGCAGAAGCTCAAAGTCATCAATCTAAGCAACAACAAGTGAGTCCGGTGTTGATTTATGGCAAGTTTAAGGTTAAAGAACTCAAGGTTATTTAGATTTTTTTCCATTTTGTTTTAGTCTGTTTACTAATTTATCTCTTTGTGATAATAATGAAAATATTTCAGTGTGGTTTAGGGTATATAAACACATTTTTTTAATTTTCCAGAACAAGCAGATCAATTAAACAAGCAGCCAATCAACAGATTAGATAAGAACCCAAGAGATAATCTGTACTTTCAGCACTGATAATGTTAAAAGTAGCCTTTTCATCAATAATCCAGTATCCTTGCAGTAAATACACGACTGTAAATCAATGGGAATAAGAGCACATGCACAGTCTGAAAGAGCTTGTAATGTAGCGTGCTAATTACAGTGTTATAATGGCTTCATTTTGGAAAGCTCGGGCCCAGAAAATAAATAAATAAGTAGATAACAGACCAAACTAGTCGTGGGACATAAAAAAAGGAGATATCTCACTGTGCGTGTGAGCAATATCTTTAGCCTTTTTTGGAAGATCACAAACTGTCTTGCTTTCGTTCTGCAGGTTAAAAAATCTCCCCTACAGTTTCACTAAACTGAACGAACTGACTGCGATGTGGCTGTCTGAAAACCAGGTAAGACCACAGACTTCATGTGTTTATTTGGGGCGGACAGAAGGTTCTGCTTGGCAACTCGGTCAGATGGTCACCGCAGTGGCTTCAGGGTAGGTGACACAAAGTAAAAATTCAGCAGTAAATTAAGAAGCAAGGCCAAGCAGCTCACGGTAAAACACATTTAAAATGCAGTAAACCACTTCCAGGACATTTGAGCTTAACATGCCAAATGTTAACGCAGGTCAGCTTAAGTGATACCTAAACCAAAGCCTCTTTGTCTTTAAAGTGTAGATGGAGTCCAATGAATGTCAGAAAAGGATATACTTATCTCAACAGTTCAAGGAAAACAAAGGCGTAATCCCGACAGAAACCTTGATCTCCTGTGTGTACATCTGAATAATGAGGATCCCAGTTTGTGTGGTAAAGCGGCAGCCCAGCTGGAGGAAAATCAGATCAAGGATAGCATGCAACTTGTGGCGTTTCAGATGCAGACTCCTTCCCCCGTTCCAACAGAAAACAAGCTTTTCTTTGATGGAAACGTTCAAGTTCGGTCAGCTCATGTGAGAAAGTGGTTTGGAATTCCAGCTTTTTGCATAGCACTGTGGCTTTGTGTGACACAAAACTCCTCATATCAAGCCAAGCTGAAGAGTTGAGGAATGCAGTAGTGTAGTAATGTTGGAGAAGCCTCTGTGGGACGACACTGCTTCTGTGTGTCTGCTTTACCCGGCTTATAAATATTTCCAAATTACAGTCAGACTCTGACAAGGTTTTAAAATCAATTATTCATGCGTTTTTTTCTTCCTGGCTGGACTATTCCAAGGCTCTGTTAAAATGCCTTGACAAATTGTCCCTGGGAAGCTGCAGCTGCTTCTGAATGCTGTAGAAAAGCTGCAGAGAAGAATCAGCCATGAAACTCTCATCCCTGCTGTCCTTGCCTCGAGTCAATGATTAAACTGAGAAGAAAATTCTCCTGTTTTTTTTTTTTTTTTTTACACAAGGCTCCTCTGCAGTCATCCTCCTTTAATTCCTAACAGGAGACTACACCAAGAGGCATGTTGGCACATGGACAGACAGACAGACAGACAGGTGCAACAGTGCTGACGGCCCCTGCAGGACACTGATGGTCCTAAGAGCAGCATCAATGAGAAGTAGATGACAGGGAAAGGCATGTGGATGTCTAAAGGATTGCCCTAGACAGAGTAGATGACGTGAAGACATGACTTAAAGATGTAGCTGCAAGCAGCAAAGAGAAGGCTGAGCAGTTTAATCTGAAGAGGCTTAAAAAAAGATGGATGCAAGTCATGCTTTTATGCTTGCAAGGCTGTGATGGTTGAGCTGAAACTCCCTGTGGGCATCGGAAGTGTGTGTGTCGGCAGGAAACTACTACTTAGAGCGTGAAAATAATTTCTGTGAAGGATATTTAACCATCATCGTCAGAAGATGGATTTCTAAACGGACAGACAGATGCTGATGCCTTAATTTTGTCTATTTTTTTGTTTCTTGTTTGATCAATGTCATTGGCTGCATTTCCAGACAGATCAAATGTCCAGTCAGAAGAAAAACGCGTCGTGTAAACACCTCAGCTGATGCGACTGGCCTCAAATCGGCACTCAACCCTTCTTTGTTTCCGCAGTCAAAGCCCCTGATCCCTCTGCAGAAAGAGGAGGACCCAGAGACGCACAAAACCGTGCTGACCAACTACATGTTCCCCCAGCAAACCAGAACTGAGGACTGTGAGTATCTTATAGTTTTGCTCTTCATCTCACAGACAGTTTGAGGAAATGCTCTTACGCCTTGTGCAACCTGGTTCAACGGAACTTTATCAGACTTTCCTGTGCGTAAATCTGATTTTATTGGTCGGTTTAGTAGATTTCGACGCCCCATTCTGAGCTACTGCATTAAAGTTTGTTATTGCGGTCATATAGGTGACCTACAAGGATCCCTAACTGCATATTTTATAAGAGGCTTGTTACCTGATTCTGCAAAGGAAACCCAAGCCCTCATCTTGTTGTAAAGCATCTGCCTGTTTGGTTTGGGTTCCTGTTACACCAGACGACTTGCACTGACCCTGCTGCAGCTTAGCTTTAGCGTAATTAGGGGTTCAGGATCTACAAGCTTGACCCAGTAAAATGGTCTCGAGCCAACAGCTTGATTTGTCCCTGGTTTGTTCATCATCTTGCCTACAAAGGTCTTGTTCTCCATGAGAGCCATGTGCTTTAATACCACCTTACATTTTCCCGGTAATGGAAGTCTGTATTCCTGGGAAGCTGGATTGAGCCATGACCCAGCTGTAATTAAAATGTTTTACAACTTGTTTTGATATGGAGGGTACACAAAAGGTGACTCATGTTATCCAAGATGTTTTCACACTCTGGAACAGTGCCTTTAGTTGAACCAGAGGGTTATTCTCAGCTGAGAATCGAACTTTATCTCTGATTATCTGGGTTGTAGGTGCTTTGTGTACATGAGTCATGGACGTCTTGCTAAGTCGAAGTTGAGAAGCTTTTTAACACAGGAAACCCATTGACTGATTCTCATCTGAAACTGGAAAGGCAGCTTTGAGATGTCTGTCTACTGAAGAGTCAGATAATGGCCATGGCGCATGTTGGAAAGTTAGCGAGAAGTTCAGACAGACGGGTTTGGCGAACTGAGATGATTTAGCAGAATTTCATTAAAGCAGAGTCATCCTCTTTGTTTTCCTTTGTTCCTTAAAACCAGTCGCAGACATGTCAGGTCTTCTCACTAACTACAATATTAGCCTGAAACACTGATGTCTTCAGTTGGTTTAATGTAGTAAGAAAGACTTTTATTGCAACACTTCCAAGTGATTTAAAGGTTCCTTTTTTTTTCCCTCAAAGTTCCTCTGCAGCACCTTCCGTCCCCCTCGTGCTGTGTGTGTGTGTGTGTGTGTGTGTGTGTGTGTGTGTGTGTGTGGCTCCGCCTTGTGGGTCAGCTTAAACAAAGCAGAAGGCTGGAATGAATGGGAGACCTTTTAAATAACAAAAGAAAACAAAAGTAATCCACTTCTTGGCCTCTGTTTCATTTCAGACATCCCCAACTCCGATTCTGAGAGCTTCAACCCGGCGCTCTGGGAGGAGCAACGTAAGCAGCGAGCTCAGGTGGCCTTTGAGTGTGACGAGGACAAAGATGAGAGAGAAACACCCCCGAGGGTTAGTGACACACATTCATCACTGTGTACATAATGCTGGAAAGGGGAAAAACAACAGTGGAGACATGATTTAGCACCACTGCAAGGACATTGTTTTTATTTTCACAACAAAGTTTGATCTGCTGTACAAGCCCTCCCCCCCTTACACACACACACACACACACACACACACACACACACACACACACACACCTAAGAGTTTTCACAAGAAATACTACAGTAAGTTTTCAGGTCTGAAAATTGACTGTAAGCACAACTTAAATTTCTGCTCATATGATTTGTTTTTCTAACCATTTTCAGGATGTGTTTCTGCCCAGTTTGTCCCAAACGAACACAACAACATGATAATTCAAAGAACCTTCTGGTCATCTCTGAATAAATTAGCTGTTTGGTCTGTGTTTGAGATTTCACGTTTATTTGTCAGATTCACAAAAGTATCCGTGACTACGGTGACCAGATCTTCTCTCACCAAATGTGGGACAATGTGGGATTCCACTCGTTCATGACAATGTTTAAAAAAAAAAAAAAAAAATTACTATCTAAACATAACCAATCTGTTACTTTTTTTTTTTTTTTAATTGAAATTCAAGTTCTCTGACAAAGGGAAACAGTAAAAGCTTGAATAATATTTCCTTGTTCCTTTCACGTTATCAAGAATCAAACAGAATTATCAGTCGAGGCTTTATCAGGAACATGTCCATTGACTGGGAAGCCGCCCTCTGAGTAGCTCGTCTTTTTTGTGACTCACAGTCTCCTCAAACAGGTTTAACCCAGGAATATCTGCTTTCCCAGTGTTTGTTGTAACAAAACTTTCTTTTCTTCTTCGCTGCAGTCGTCTCCCTGTCCTCCATGATCAGTTGGTGTATTTTTCTATTTATTCATTTTCATTCATTGCTGCACCGGTGCATCCTAATGTGTATTAGGTCCCGCCTCCAAGCAAATTGACATGAGCGTAACTCAAATCAGCAGGCGGTGTGATGTGACAGCCGTCACATATTTTGCCACACACAATTAGTAAAAGCCAGTTTTGTTTTGTCTTTGGTTTTTTTTCCTCTTCCTTTCCCAACCTATCCGGAACAGTTGTGTTCTGCAGTGTTTGGAGTGAGGTTCAAACAAAGACAATGAATTAAAAGAAAAAAAGCTAAATGAAAGTTAAAAAGGTCAAATAAGAGGAGAAGTGTTGAAACGATTCATGTTAAAAGATTTTGAAAATATCACATGATGTAAGATGCAGATCACAACTGCTGAAGTATGCGCAGTTGCAGCATATGGAACAAAAAATTACAGGTAGAATTAGTGGTGTGTGTCTATTTTAACTGCAGGAACTCTCTGGTGGAAAGTTTAGAGGGTTATTTCCATGATCACATGCATTTTCACTACATGGACTTGAAGCCACATCGACAACAAAAATGACCTCAGAGGTAATTCATTCAATGCCACTTGCTGGGAGGTGGCACTTCAGAGAGTTCCTGGTGTTCTCTGCCAGTCCAGAGCATTAATGACTGGTCCAACATTTTAATTTAATCTTTAGGTAGTTTCAAGTTAGCGTGTGTGTCTGACAGCCACAACTGTCCCAAAGACGCTGCGTCGTCAGAGATGGCGAGAGAATAAATGAAGTCATTCAACAGGTTGAGATTGTTTCACTGCAGTTGAGAAATAAAGCACACACACCTTTGCACAAGTTTCTGAGAAAATACTATGCCACAGTGCACTTCCTCCTCATCACTCTGGCTTCCTTTTTATAGCGTGCAGTTCAGACCTGCTCGTCACACAGACGTCCTGCAGCGAGTCGGCACACTCGTTTGCCAGATCCTCTCCATGCTTTAGACCACAGAGGAAACGGAAACAACCACAGTCTGAAGTGTTTCTTTAGTTCTTTTATACAAGCGCTCATAACTAAAAGTAGAGACTGGTCATGCTCACACTTAAGCTGAAATCCTTTATTTCAATTCAACTTTATTTGTATAAATCCGGGTCACAACAACAGACATGGTCCAATTCAATATTAGATCAATAATTGGCTATAAATCAGGTTGAGTTTAAAAGCCAGAGGTACACAACCTGTCAAATGTAGACATACTGATTTATAATCCAGTGAAATCCCATCCCAACCATGGGATTTAAGATGCAAGATGATGGTTTAGATCTTGCTGTTCTGGTTATTTCAGAGAGCTTGATTTGGCACAAACCGTCCAAACATAAATCAGATTCTAAATCTGCTGTCGGTTATAAATAATCAATAGTATCAAGGTTTTAATGGCGTTTCTGTCGAATAGAAACTATTTCATTAGTGTGGAAACTCATGTAGTTATCATAGCTGTGTGTTCAAGTAACTGAAGGCACAACAGGGCTGAAAACCATGTCTTTCTGTCAGTGATGACAAGTTTCTGTTGCGTTATGAAGAGTGATGTTACACATTATTAGAGTTTCTTTCAAATGAAAGCACAACGATTAGATTTGATTTGAAGCCAGATAACCTGCATGTAGGAAGGTTTCTTCAGCCTGCTGGTTGACTGAATGCTGTCTGCGTTGTCTTCTAGCACTGCAAATATGTCACCTAAGATAAGTTCAAGATAAGAGCTCCAACTCTCTCCATGATGTTGTAGTAGCTTCAGAATGGGCAGCTACCAAACCAGAGTTATCCAGGACGTCATTCATCCGTCTTTCTCATGGTGGTTTGTATTTGTTGTGTTCCAGGAGGGAAACCTGAAGCGCTACCCTACACCGTACCCAGATGAGCTGAAGAACATGGTGAAGACGGCCCAGTCGGTGGCTCACAGGCTGAAGGAGGATGGGTCGAGTGACGAGTCCAAACCAGCAGAGAGGAACCACATTGGCTTGCAGGATGTGGGAGTTAAGGTCAGCTAATAATGCATTTCATGAGCATTCACCGACATTTCTCTGTACTTGCATGTAAAGAAAACACATTCCAGTTATAACGGAGAGCTTGTTTTCATGCAGGTGATAGAAGCTCCGTGTCCCAACGGTGTAGCATCAGACACTGAGCCTCCGGTATCTTCCGACACCCAGAATCCCCCTTCAACCGAATCAAAGGAGACTTCTGAGTCTCTCAACTCTCAGAAAATTCCTCTCAAATCATCAGAGGGCTCTATGATGAACCACGAGGACACGCTGGAGGTTTGCCAGACAGAAAAATATCGAGCTTTTAATGCAGTGGTAAAACCATGAGGTTTGGATAAAAAGCTGCAGCTTTTAGAAAAGCATCCCTCTGTCTTTCAGGATTCTGAGGAGCTATCAGACGAAGAGGAGGAGATGAAAATAGCAGAGATGAGACCACCTCTGATTGAGATTTCCATCAACCAGCCTAAAGTAGTGACTTTAAGTAAGGATAAAAAAGGTAACTTCACATTTAAGGGATTGCAAACGGGGTTTAAAGTGGATAAGAAAACAGACGCATCCTGATCTGTGATTTTTCCTTCTTAACAGACGATGGGAAAGATGCCGACTCTTTGCTGGATGATACAGTGGTCAACAGCAACCAGAACAACAGTAACTGCTCCTCACCGTCTCGCATGTCCGACTCGGTGTCTCTGACCACAGACAGCAGTCAGGACAACTCTCTGTGCACGCCTGAGAGGGAGGCAAAGATGCCTTTCCTACCAAAAAGCCGGTTAGTGTCCTTCTTTAACGTGTTTAAGTCTACTGAAAACAGGAGTGTTTAGCCAATAAATGTCTTTGCTTTAGGCACGAAGATGAGAATATGAACCAGCCAAAAGACACAACCCCCCTCCTTCATAACGGGAACGGCTCTGAGACTTCCCTTCAAGCTCTTCTAAAGTCTCAGCAGGCGCCGCCGGACTATGACCTGTCGATGGAAGCCAGACTGGCCTTCATCGAGAAGGGAATAAACAACGGCATGGGAGACGCCTACATCAAGTGGGACCAGATCAACATGAACATGACCAAGCTGCCAACTTACAACACGGTCCAGCCGGAGGAAGCTGACAAGGCAAAGAACGGCCCGATCGCGCAGGAGGATGTAAATAGCCAGCGGGGTTTCAGCAACGACAACGTGGATCATTTACAGAATGGAAACCAACAGGGAAGCGACTGCTTCAGTAGTCTGGGCAACAGAAGCCAAGCGATGAGAGTAGAGACGACTGGCGTGCATGTGGCCTCGGCGGGCGTGACTGCCAGCAGCGACATGTCTCTGTCTCGCAGCACGGAGGAGCTGTCTCCGGAGAAAAGGAGCCATCCGCCGCAGGTGATGAAGTCTCATAGCATTAGCAACATAGAAGCCGGCAGCATGAAGCTGTACTCCTTCGACGGAGACGACGAGTCATGTGACTCTGTAGCAACCACTAGGATGGCAGGAGGCGGTCCAGGACCAGCAACTCAGGGCCAGAACATAGTTCGGAGCAAGTCTGCTGGGCAGTTACTCAATGACCAGACTCTCCTGGTCTACCCCAGCTTCTCTACATCTTCCTCAGACCTTCTGTCCTCCTCCAAGCCTCCCGCCAGCACCAGCAGATACCCAGTCCCTATGGGAGTTTCTCCCCCCCAGTATAACATCCAGTACACAAGCAGTGCCATGCCTAAAGAGGGGATGTGGGCCCAGAGGCCTTCAGAGCACCAAGGCTACCTCCCACCTCCTCCTCACTCACTAGCCAACACAAATTATTCCAACCGTAATCAGGCCCCTCCCTACCCTCTGCAGCCCCAGCAGAGGGGGCCTCCCGTAGCTTCCAAAGGGGACTGGGCCAAGTCTCATTCTGCTGGTGGCCAGTCTAGAAGCAGCACTCTGCAGAGGCAAGGCAGCACATCCTCCACAGCTTCCATCGGCGATCCGAGGCGCATGCAGATGTACGATGGGGACTATATGACTTACAGGGACATTCACACCCTGGCAAGGGGGCCGCTGGCAATGAGCCAGGCGATGCAGAGGCCCCTCTCAGCTCGCACTTACAGCATCGACGCCCCCGGAGCCTCCAGGCCTCTCTGCGCCAGGCCTCAGCCCCACGAGCTTCCAGAAAGAACCATGTCTGTGAGCGATTTCAACTACCAGCACGGCAGCCCCAGCAAGCGGCCCAACACCAGGGTGAAGTCTGAGCACTCGCTGCTGGAAGGGCCGGCGCAGGGGTCGGGAGGAGTCGGAGCAGGGAGGGTGCCGGCAGACTGGAGAGACCAGGTGATGAGACACATCGAGGCCAAGAAAATGGAGAAGGTAACGAAAGCATGTTGCAAAATGGTTTCATTGCCTTTGGTTGGATAGTTCAGGTTTTAAACATGATCAGATAAAGTAAAGAAAAAAACAGTAAGGAAAAAAAAAAGAAAATATCAATAAATGGAACAGAAGTTTACACTTGTATAATTAGATAAAAATGAAAATATATAAATAAAATTTCCAACCAAAAACTGAGTAGACAGACAGAGGAACTTTTCAGGGCGTACCTCTAATAATGCTAAAAAAAAAAAAAAAAAAAAAAAAAAAGTATGTTGGTGTAAAATTAGATTTGAGATAAATAATACCTTCATGCACACAGTAACAGTTTGTTCGTAATTAAACACTGATGTCCCTCCGTTAAAAAACAACGGCAAGATGAGAATCTTAAGTTTCCATCCTGTACACGTTTTTCTAAATGATCTTTTCAATTTAATTATTGTTTTGTATGATTTAATAATATTGCTCCAGCATTGGTTAAACAGTTTGTTTTTACTTAGTTTTTTTTCATCCATAATCCCTGAGCGCCATAGATGCTTTTCCTCACCTGAGACGACCCCGGATACTGCCATACGTTTTGATAGATTACATTGTACATGAATTCTGATGCTTCAAGGTCAAGTAGAGCTACGAAATATAATGCTTTCAGTTTAATGAGTCGGTCGGTTTGTTGTCCGACCTCGGCATTACACACACTTTGTACTGCTTTTCTGTTAATGGTGTATATTGGATCTGTGTTTGTTTTGTGTGTGTTCTCCCATACTTCTACACAGAAGGTCATGTACTGTTCCTTCACACTCCCATACAAGGTCTTATCTCTGTCTCTTACTGCTTCAGATTAAGAAACCTTTAACTGGTTATAATTCATTTCCAGTTTAATTATTATCCCACAAAATGTTTTCATTTGCTTTGTTTTAGTTTAAATCATCCAGGTTTTAATGAATGTGTGATTAATTATCGCCAAAAATGTTGAATATTGTTTTGCTTCTATTTAATGTTATTTATATTCAAACCGTCTCCCCAACGTTCAGTTCCTTTTCCATCATATCCAGGACTTGTTCTCCCCACAACAAAATGAAGATGACTTTCAAATTATTTACTATTTATAATGTAATGAAGAAGAAATGGCCCCCACATTGACCCCTGGAGGACCCCATAGATCACATTATGTATGAGCTGAATTGGAGCCTTGAACTCAGTCAGTTTTAGATACAATCAGGATGTGTTTCTTTTGACTTTGCTGAATGCAAACTGATTTATTTTCCTCACACAATGTTGAACAGAGAAATAAAAACTATAAGATTGTTTTTTTAACGTGGAGCCAAATTCAAATCCCTGCAGACGGGTTTATTAAAGCAAATGCCAACAGGAGCTTACTAACCCATCTTTATGTTCACTGCATGTTTGTATAAGCTGCAACTGTTTTATTTGTCTGTCTTTTATGTTTGTCACTCATTTGGTGGATTGCATGGCCACCTCGTCATGTCTGCTGCTACCGCGGGTTGCTCCATGTGGTCAGACCGCACTGTCTCGCTCGTATAATTCCAATAACTTTCCACTGAGCTGGTCTCACTACGGAAGCTGTAGGGATATGCATGCCAGCCAAGGGTCCCTGGTGTTTAGTGGCAGGGACGGACATCCCTACGGAGCCCCGAGCTTCTGTGTGAGTACCGTGAACTTATAGTAGGACCTCAGGTCCCTGTTAGTTTCCCATCCCCTTAGAAGATCAGGAAATGTCTGTTTCCGTCTCTCTGTGTCGAGAAGTAATCAAACCCACAGAAGCCATTTTCCACTTGGCTTTTCGTAGACAAATTATTTTTTTACCAGGTGATTGCTCCTTTTTTTCTGTTTTCTGCTTAACCCTTTAAACTCCACTTCACCAGCGCCCCCTCCTGCCTCGATGGCCAGTGCTGATATTATTGTTCATTTCTCAGGAACACTAGTGTGTAACACTGTGAGGTGATTTGTGGCCAATAGTTTAACCTTCAGGTGAGCGAAGGAAATCTTCTCTGCCTTTACATCCTGTCCAGGAAGTTCACGTTCCAGCCACAAAATGTTGTGTTTATTCTGAGACGCTGTGGTAAACCCTCAAGTATCGTGTTGCTAAGAGACGTTTATTTTCATCCGGAAGTTATGAAAAAAACACTTTCCGTCAGTGTCGGCCAATCAGAAGCTTAAATTGAAGATAATGTTCAATCAGGAGCAGCGATGGCTCAACAGGTTCTGTCTGTTTGAAGTGAACAATAATAAGAAGGATCCTCTGTGGTTGGAATAAGGATGAGAACATGTTGTTGATGCACGGTGGCACCAAAGTGAGGACAGTAGGTGAAAAGCTCTGAAAGTGTAAATATGTAAATCGTTTCTGTTGTTTGCTTTCAAGAGAAAAAAATAATGGCACTTAAATAAGGACTTGAGAGAATGACATGCAGATGTTATTTCTACATCGTACCGTTAGCCAAAAATTCTGTTTGGTCGCTTTAGTTGGTCTTTGTGGTGCTGTATCTATACAGTTGTGCTCATATTTATTCATCCCCTTTCATTAAAGAAGGAAAAAACAGCTGCCTGTAAAATAAGCTGAAATTGACTAAAGTAATAAAAAATAAAAATTGTATGAAAATCATTAAATTTTTTTCTAATTCTGGTTAAATATAAATATTTTTTTAAAAAGCAAACAAATAAGATAATTTATTACATATCACATCAGTCATAAACTAATATTGTGTTGATCAATCTTTTAATGTTTCCACTCCAGTCAGGTGTTTTCTGTTCCTCTCAGTCAGACTTCTGCACCTGTTGACAGGTATTTTGTCCCACTGTTCAACACAAAAGTGCTCTAATTTGTCCAGGAACAATTTGTATGTTTGTTTGTTTTTTTTTCTTCCTTCAACTCAGTTGAAGGAAAAAACAATGTCTTAGATTACTAAATTATATTTTTGCACATTTTTAGTTATTGTTTCTTTTTTAAGTCTCCAGTTATTTGAGTGACTGTTGTAAATTTAGCCTTTTCTTTAATGAAAGGGGATGAATACATATGAGCACAACTTTAGATATGTTTATTTTCAACCATTTTATCCTCACAATGTTACAACTGATGCTGTCCTGAAAAAAAAAAAAAAAAACAGATGTCTGGATGTTGACTGTGCTGAAAAAGATTGAGCTTCTACATTTATGTGTGTGTAAAAACAAAAGACAGGTGGATAAAAATAGCAAAACACATCTTGGAGTTTTAAGGGTTAATGTCAGATTGTAGTTCATCAACACTGGAGCTGTTTAAAAAGGGCTTTATGTTCGTATGGGTTGACACATTGCCAGAAAATCAGGCTTTTTCTTTTTTTTTTTTTTTTTCCACACCTTAAAGAAACACAATCTTCATGTGTTCGTAAGCCAGCTACCAGATGTGCAACATGAGGCTACGTGTTGAACAAACGGCCCCTTTTAAACCTAGCAGGCTTCTCTCCATCATAACAATCATCTTTTCCTCTGCTTTGTGTTGCTCTCTAATCACCTTGTTAGTGTCCAAAAACCTCCTCCTCCTCCTTTAACTGCACTTTCACGCCTTATTTTGTTCATTCATCATGTTCACTCCAACTTCTGATCACTTCAGAGTCGCTTCGTACCTTCTAGCTGTATGTGCGGGGGGGGATCTGTGTCGGTGAAAGGTAAGCGGTGCAGCGTGTGACTGAACGATGTAGAAGTGGGTTTTAGAACCTATAGTGGCCGACAGGAGATTTCCCTCTGTTGTCACTGTGTTGCGGAACCTCTTCCCAGCTGAACAGAAAAGATTCTCCTCATTTCCACGTGAATTTCACGCTGCTTAGTGTCTGAATAGAAGCAAAGTAGTTCAGTTCTTCACCCTAACCAGACATCTTAATCCCTTTTTCCCATTGAAGAAATCAACACCTCGCTGCCTAAAATCATTAGAAGACATGAAATATCTTCATATCAGCCGTTTGACGCTTTGTCTTGTATGTTTTTGTGAGTTTAGGTTCTATAATCTTCACTTTTTCCCTTTCAGGATGAAGTTTTTGTTCCCCAAGGGCCACAGAGTTACACCATGGACCCTCACAGAAAAGTATGTAGAACATAAGCAGAAAACTGTGTTTCTTCTTTAAGTGTAGAGGAGACCAAAACAGCAACGGGCCTCTCTGTTTCTCACTGTGCTGGTTTCCAGGTGCCTTTGATGAATGGTCAGATGGGCCCCTCTGTTCGTCCTCAGATGAACCAGACCTCCATGGCTCGCCATCCGTCCAGAGAGCAGCTCATCGACTACCTGATGCTCAAAGTCTCCCAGCAGCCGCAGGGGCCTCAGCGAATCCCACACGAGGCGATGCAGCAAGAGGTGAGGGATGGCGTTCCCGTGACGTAACTGTTACAGTCTTGCTGCTTTCTGCAGCCTCGGATTTAACCAGCTGATCTGAAAGTAGTTCAATCTTCATCTGATGATGAAAAGAAACATTTTTTGTTTGTTTGTTTGTTTGTTTTTAAATCAGTGTTTGTATTAAAAAAGTGTGGGTTTTTTTTCCCTTTTTGGCTTTGTCTAAACATAATAGTAGCCTAAAAAGCTCTAGCATGTTTTTCATCATGCTATAAAATCACTGGGACGTGCAGTTATTTGTCAAATTGTCAGTAAATGACCATTTCCAACATTTTCAGGGTAAAAATCTTTCCTTTAAACCCAAACTTTTCTACAGAAAAAGCACCAAATGGAAGGATCAGACTTTTCAGATTACCAACAATTCTTGAGGGTGTCTGTGTGTTGAAGAGCTCTGATTGGTGAAACACACTTATGCACGACATGCAGCTGCAAACGTATTTATGTTGCTGCTACAAACTCTTTTACTGAAGCTGAGAAACATGGCGGCTCTTTGCCGATGACGTCATTAAGCGTGACTTTGATTTTGTGACTTAAAATTACCGCAAGTCTTGACGACAGGGCCGTAAGCCGGCTGAGCTGAATATGAGACACGCAGAAACACATTTGGGAAAAGTTAAAGAAACTGACAAAACATTATTAAACCCTTCAGAACCACAAGAGCCAAAGTTCAGACGAGCAGCGTCACGCTGATTTTCTGCATCTTTCCTGTGTGATGGAAAATGAAACAACACAGATCAGCAGAAATGCTTTTATCCCACTAAATAAATTCCATGTAAGAAAAACATTCATTAAAAGTTTGTGGGGGGAAAAACATCTTAATCAGTTTCTTATTATCACCACATGGTGGCGGTAATTCTGCCTGCTGCTTGCCATGTAAACAACAAAACCACACCGCCAGGTTGTGGCGTGCAGAATATCTTCCCTCCGTGTTTAATGACACCAAAACCTCGAGTCTTACTGCAGGATTTGTTGCTACTGCTCAACTAACCATAGAAACCATAGAAACATGCTAAAACCACTGGAACAATGCAAAGATTCTCTGCTGAAAGCCCTCAAAGAAATAAGAGGAAAGAAATTATCTTAGAAAATGATGGAAACTCAGAATGTTCTGAAAAATAATGAGCGCCCTGTTTGCTCTTTGTGAGCAGAAGTCAGATGTTTGAGACAAACGTCAGACTGCTGCTGAATGAGTGCAGCGGTATTCGGGTCTGGAACCAGAGTTCAGCCTCCTCTGCTGCCTCCTTCACACAGCTGAGGATACAGCTGCAGCTTCCACCTGAAGCACGAGAGGATCATTTTATCACCTTCCAGAGGATTTAGAGCTCAGCTTTTCTGTGATAACTGGCCAGAATCTGTTGCTTTACATGTCATTCTTTGTATTTATATCCACCATAAACCTGTTTCCATGCATGTCTTCTGATTTAAGATTAACCTTCTAGCATTTGTATTTATTATCATAATGCAGCCATCACTTATGTTTCTGATGTAACCGTGTTATTATCCTTCAGCGCTGTGGTGTTGTTATCAAATCAAACCAAATCAAAGATGCTTTATTCATCCCCGAGGGGGAATTCAAAGTTCAGGACAGCTCGTCCAAGATTTGACAGACAGACATGAAACATTCATTTAACATTTCCTACCTCTCTGTTCTTGTGGGTTTGAATATTTATCTCAGCTCTTTGTCTTTCTTTCTGTGTAAGAATTACTTAATCCTCTTTGTTTGTTTAATCTCCTTCTCCTAATAATGTCTTCACTCTGAAGAGATAAGATGCTTTGTAAAGAATGTTTTTTTTCCCCCACAAAGATCAGCTTTTAACATTTAGGAGAATTTTCTTTCCTTCCAGGAAAACGGAAATATTACAAACACAGTCCTGTTAGTTTCCTCCACCAAACAAAATCTGAGTCACTTTGTTTCACTTCTGCATCGGCTTTGTGAAATAGCCGCTCGGCTGACTTCCTGCTGTAGTTTGATGTTAATGTTGGGATAGTTCTAAAGCAGCGTCCAATGAAAGTGTGCGGGTGTGTTTCAGATCCGTGTGAAAGTGGAGAAGAATCCAGAGCTGGGTTTCAGTATCTCAGGAGGAGTGGGAGGACGGGGAAACCCCTTTCATCCGGAAGATAATGTAAATTAACACCTATTTTATTATTATTATTATTATTATTATTATTATTAATATTATTATTATTATTATTATTACATCAAATTTGACTTTTTTTTAAAGTATTTTTTAACTTAATACTGTCGATGTTTTTTCATTTCAGGGTATATTTGTAACAAGGGTCCAACCTGACGGACCGGCATCCAAGATTCTCCAGCCTGGAGATAAAATAATCCAGGTATCCTGCTGTTTCCACGGAAACAAGTGCGATGTGATCAGAAAGAAGTCGTTTAAGGTGAATATAAGAGATAAAGTGTTCATGTTTTTCTGTCTGCAGGCAAACGGATACAGCTTTGTGAATATTGATCACGCCAACGCAGTGTCCCTCCTGAAGACATTTCCAACCACTGTGGATTTAATCATCATCCGGGACGTGCAAGCGTAGACTCCGCTGCTGGGACCTCCAGCAGAGTCAGGACTGACCGCAAGCACGTGAAAGACGAACCAAGAGATTTCTGTTGACTGTCTTATTTTTATACGCGGGCTGATCCGCGGACACCTGTTGGGACTATTCGTAGAAGAGAATCTTCAGAACCTCGATTTAACGGGGAAAACCACTGAATGTAGTGGATGGAAGCGAGACGGCAGCAAAAACCTGAAAGTACGCGTCCTCAAAAGGCCGACACTGTGGTATACACATATATATATAAATATATATATATATTTTTTATACAAAGAAGCTGAAGATATGACGTGCTTTGATGCAAATGATGTGGTCTCTGTACAGATCATGTTTTTTTTTTTTCTTCTCTTATTTTAACCACTGATCATAAGGTTTCTTCCTGCAGATGGACTTGAAACTGACCTGTGGGGGTGTGTAGGGGGGGTGGGCTCACTTTTGATCCTCTGTCTGTCATCCAGTTTGCCGTTTTTTAATTTTTATTTTGAACTTATTTCATTTCACATGTGGAAACTGTTGTGTCACTCGCTCGCTGATCTTTTCCGGAGGACAGTGTTACGTGCTTTTCATGGGGAGACGAATGTAGATCAAGGAGGTGATGGCTTCGCTTTTGTTCCTCCTGCAAGATTGAAGAGTTGCGAGGAGGAAATGTTCCATCCAGCTTTCCATAAACCTGTGAACGATCCTCCATGGCACATAAACACAGCTCACGCCAGCTCAGCAGCATCCTCTGGGGGGAGACAAACACTGCACAACTCCTCTGATGCTGAAGAAATTCATGAGGATCTTCACGTAATGAGGCGGGAAAATGGAAAGAAAGTGACATATTGTGGGAACCAGCGGGTCAAGGTGTGGTGGATTTGAAACTTTGGGAAATCTTTTGGACAAAATGCAGAAAGGAGCTGCGAGAGACGTTTTGGCAAAACTAAAAAAAAAAAAAAAAAATTATATCAAATAATTCCCGCAAATTTCAAAATGATTAAAAGCAGGAAGTTTGTTGCTTATGCTAATTAACCAAAGCAAGCAGAGAAGTAGGTTACAGAGCGTAAAAGCAGGGATACTTTAAGAGAGACGTTTTAGTATCATTTTAGTGGCGACTTCCTTTCAGACGGCAGCCGGTGGGACGAGTGTCTCCGTATCTCAGTTTAATTTCCTACATGAGAGAAGACCACAGGTTGCCTTTTTCTGTCTTTAAAACCATTACCTTGCTTGTTACTCATCTCTTCAGATCTTTTGTTTGTTTTTTTCCACTGTACAGAGAATATAGATTTGGGAGAGAAAAACTGTCAAAGTGCCATAGACCTTGAACTGTTTGAACAGGGGAGGACGTTCGACCCCATAACCCGAGCAATACACACATATTCACAACCAGTTTGAGTACGTTTGCAGCGTAACGGCTTGAAAGCAATACTTAAAGCCTTTATTTTCACTCGAAGAGCATCATTTTTAAAAGAAAACAGCGTTTTAGTAATCCCTGGTGATTTTACATGGTTTTTATATTGTGAAATGAACTTTTTTTTATGTAATTAAATGGCACAGGAAATATATATAAATACGGTAGAGCTTAAAAGAAGAACAACTCTGCATTGTGTAAAAGTTTTCGTCACTTTGCCTGAATCTTTTTACCGTCTGTCGTGTAGAGTTCCAGATCCGTCAATGTTCATGTGTGTGAAATGATCAGATTGAATCCACTTAAAGCAGCGTTGCAGCATTTTTACAACAGCGTGATTAGATGTTTAGTTCCTCTCTCTGTTAAACACTCACAGGTACAGCACCGGAGATGATGAAAGTCTCGTGCCAAGTCGTGGCCCCGGAAATTCCAGCGTGGCGTTTTTACCATATAAATGTAAAAACCTGTTAAGTTTTAACTCGATTTGTCGACATCAGTTTGTGTCTTTTAACTTTCCAGCTCATTGCCTGTCAAACCAAAATGAAAACACTGTGGACGTGAATCAGATTTTACTTCTTTGAAATGATTAATTTTACTATTTAGTTTTTGGTCTATTTTTATTTACAGGCTAAAAAAAAAACATAAAATGCTTTTCTGAAACTTTTCACACAATATTGTATTTTACACCGATGAAATCAAGAATTTCTTTTTAACATTTGTTGATTTGTCTTCACTTTGTAAGAATTTTGGGGATGAATTTCTGGGGCTATGGTCACTTTTCTGTTCATGACATTAAAAGTCTGACGTTCTTAGACAATCTAGGGAGATCATGTTTAACTTTTCTTCTTCCATGTTGGTTTGTTTCATAAGCTCCCACTTGGTTTGTATTTATTTAGCAGACTTACGTGGATTTTAGGCCATATTAATCAAATTGTACATACTCTAAAAACATTTGAGAAGAGAGTTAATTAAGGGATTAGTGACTTGAGATTGTAAAACCAGCAATAAATTGCAATGCAGAGGCACCCGTTTTAATGTATAGCTAGTCTTTCTGAAGTTTCTTTGGAAACAGTCACAGTGGGATCATAATTGATATGCATTTATCCAACATTCCAGATTTTGTACATAGTTACATGTTTCAGAAGTAACCTGTGGAAAATAAACTAATGCTGTTTAACAGTGATTTTTTTATTTTTATTTTTATTTTATGTTTTTATTCCATCGTCTGGGTTCATCTTAAGGACTGATGCCAAATCTGGGATTCATTTTTATTTGGTTTTATTTCAGATTAAATCTGAAAACGGTTACTGAGCTCAAAATCACTACTGCTTTTTATTGTGATGCTGAAACCTGTAACAAGTTCCTTCTTCAAGACAGTTGTTTTCAGCTACATTATCAAACTTTCTATTAGGAAAAAGTTGAAAATGAGGCTCATGAATAATACAAAATTTAATTTGACTTCTATTTGGCCCAGAAGATAGAAACCCAAGATATAATTTAATTTATTTAATGTACATTTTTGCATTTCAAGTCTGCAATGCTTTCCAAAAAAAAAAAACGGTACATGGGCCTTTTTAGGGCTGGTAAACAAACAATGTTTGAAGACACAATTGTAAACAAATCCATAAAAAATAATGTAAATATTTAAAAACTGACTTTGTCAAATAAAGATAAAGGATTTGCATACATCTCCTAGAATACAAATTGATCTTAAACACTCAGCAATGTGGAGGAATTTCAGTGCGTAAAGGTCAAAGGGGCAAGTGTAAGCAAGCTCAAGCAGAGCTGCAGCAAGAGCTGCTGTTCATTAATAGTGGATTAAACCGCATGAGCAAAGGATTACCCTGTGCACTGCAACGCAGAGTGACATTCATAAATGCATCATTGTTAAAATAATAAATAAATAAGGTTAATCTTATCCAGAGGGGCTGTAGTTTGTCTCGACTGGGAGGCATGATGGATGGATCGTAACACAGTGTAAATACACATTGTGATCAAATAAACAATTCTCCTTGGATGGAAATGATTGCAGTATGCTCCATTCAAGGCTGGATTATCCAATAGACATTATGGGCACAGGCCCAGGGGCCCATGCCCACTTGGGGCCCATGTGGGGCCTACATAGAGAAAGCACCAGCAGTTTGGACATGAAACAAAATGTACAGATAGTTACACCACAGTGTCTAGTGTATTGCTATTGGTACCACTGGCTGAGGGATGTTGGAAATGTCACTTCACACTGCATCATTCACAATTTTCACAATGTTACAGTGGGAAAGGGGGCCCCTGGAACACTGAGCCCAGGGGCCTCTGCACTTTTAATCCGGCCCTGGCTCCATTTGGAACGTAATCAGCTGTAAGAAGTAGTTTGAGGTTGTCAGTCCGCTAGCAAAGACCATGTCTCACTTCTATGTTGGTAGTATTTATATAAAGTGAGGGAAATAAAAAGGTTTATAAATGCAGAATCCAGTACAATCTCCTTATCGTGTCCATGCTTGCGGACCGAGGCAGTAATGTGACATGTCCACCGCTAGGGAGAGGTAGTGCGCTCCCAAAGTTGATACTCATGCCTGCTCAGAAATGGGAAGAAGAAGAAAACCTCTCGCTCTGCCCTCTTGGAATGGCTGCACTGGTAAAGCTAACTGAGAAATAATTATATTAAATATTATAACGCACAAAATCATCGCAGTTATTAGTTTGAACAATGAGTGGTATACCGGGAACAGCCGTCGTTCAGGTCACGAACCTGTCTTCAGCCGTGAGTAGCGAGCAGATGCGCACTCTGTTCGGTTTCCTAGGAGACATCGAGGAGCTCCGCCTCTACCCGCCCGAGTAAGCGCCACCCTCCGCGGCCATGGCCAGCTAAGCAACACCGCGGACCTGCGGCCCATTCGCGGTCCACACGAACATAAAAACGAACAAATTTTAGGCCTAATAAATAACAAACCCCTTTTTTTCTTTTACAGCAACGCCTCTCTGTCTTTCTCCTCCAAAGTGTGTTACATAAAGTACCGAGAGCCTTCCAGTGTTGGTGTTGCGCAACATCTCACCAACACTGTTTTTATTGACAGAGCTCTGATAGTTGTACCATGTGCTGAAGGTGAGTTCAGCCAGTTTCTTTTAAAGCCCTAATAATGTGTAAAATAACTTGAGGTGACCGTCTTCCCTTGAATGTTTTCCTTTTTGGGTGTGGGCTGTTATTCACATGGAAATTTTGTAAAATTGTGCAACTGGTTAGTTTGGATTTCAGACATTTTTTTTTTTATCACATTTATTTGTAACAGGCGATGGTTTGCATCACCAGCTAGATTCTCAAAGGTTTTCTGTTTGGTTTCACCAGGTGTTTCTGACAGATAAAATTAGGTGAAAGACGTTTTTATGTTGAGGATAAACAAAATGGACTGTCTGGAACAAGTAGCTTGCGTAAACTAAATAGTTTGACTTGTTAGGAAAAAATAAGAAAGAAAATAAACCCACTGTAACACAGTTAATCCTTTCTCTTTTTCATCTTTTCTTTTTGTCATTAAACTCCCCTTCCTGTTTTTGGTGCCACTGTTGCTCCCTTTGTGTACAGTCATAATGATATCACCTCTGACTTGATGCTTTTGTCCACGTGACTTGGTGCTAGATGGCTACTGAGTTTATTAATTTGGTTTTGTATGTTTTTTCTGTGTGATTATGTGTGCATATCAGATGACTAGAGTGGCCCAGCTGTTACACTACACTAGCCTGAGTCAGGCATTGTTTTCCAAGCCACTATCCCCGATCGGGCCAACGCAGCCTTCAAGGGGGAATGTGACCCGGAGAATAGCCCGCTGAACCTTCCAAGATGGACACCTTGTCTCTTTTTTTTATTTTTTTTATTTTATTTTTTATTTTTACTATAATTTTCGGTTTGTTTTCTTTCATACTATTCCATGTTGTCCACTCTCTACTGTCTCTACCTAGAAATTGCAGTTTTTTCTTATCTCTAGCGTTGTGTTTATATTTTTTTTATTTATGTTTGTTATTTTCATTATTGTCCAACCCCTACCCCCCCTCTCTTTTTCTACTACAGCTGCAGCTTGTGTGTGATTGAATTCTGTCCAGGTTGCTACGGCATACCGGTGGGGATGCTAGGAGGATCACTAACACTTTTGTTCTCTTGTCTCCTACACCTGTTGATGAGAAGGGCTAGGCTTTGTGGAAAAGTGAGCCCCAGTTAATGACGCATAAATCGTAACAAGAACAAGAAAATCATGTACTCAGTGATGTAGTAGAAGACTTTTCCCTCACATTACTACAGTATTGCTCTGATGTGGATGTTTATTGTTTAGTAATAACACAGAACTGATCAATGAGGCTTCATTTCTCATCGTAACATGCTTTGCATTGATGATAATGCTTATATTAAAAGATGGATCTTTTAAAAGGAAGCCTTTCTAGTCAGTGGAAATCTTACGCTAAAACCCTCCAGCTGTACTCAAATAAATGTGTAACCGTTGTGCGTTCTTCCCCAGCATGGAAGCAGATGATAACTTTACTAGTGGAATGAGCAAAAAAAAAAAAAAAAAACCTAATTGGTTGTATCTTTTTTTTTTTTTCTTTTTAATAGCTAAGTTATGGCTAACATTTTCTTACAGTTCTTAAAATTGTTGTTCTTTTCTGTATCTGATGTCCTGTGTGCTATTAGTGATGCAGCCATTGGGGTTGTCTTGTGTTGCACACCTTTCCAACACTGCGAAACGATCGCTCCACGGAAAAGCGCCCATGCTTGATATCGTATGGTTCATGACCAATATGTTTCCAGTACAGGTGACCCATACATCAAAGTGTTGACTCATTCTCTGCTTTTTTGTTTCTTTTCTTTTTAAAATTATTAAAAAAAAAAAAAAAAAAATAGAACAACACAATCAGTGCTCTTTTGTTTGTGAAAAATACATGATTTTTTTCTTTCTTTTTTTTTTTTTTGCGTTTTTTTGCACTTCATATTGGTAGTACGCATTCAGTGAGAATAATAATTATATAAAAACAAAGTAAGGTTGTTCGGTCATGAGTAGACAGTAGAAGACTTGTAGGCTGTATGGGGAAGTGTATGCTCTCTTTCTCTCTAGAATACAGTGGGATAATTGTGCAGACATAGAGGAGACAGAGAGAAGAGTTTCTCTCTTGCCTTCACTAATATCTGCTTTGTCCTGCAGGGAAAATCCCAGAAGAGGCCAAGGCTTTGTCACTCTTGGCACCTGCCACACCGGTCCCCAACCTGATCCCCGGTGGAGGATTGCTGCCGATTCCTACTCCAGCTCCACTTCAGAATGTGAGCCAGCATCCTGTTGTTGTTGTTGTTGTTGTTTCTCGTGCACCTCTGGTACAGTAGTGAAACTAAAGTTGTCTGCGTGCTTTAACACCTGCAGCTGAACCTCCCGTTAGTGAATCGGATTTCTGCTGCTCTCAGCCCAACATCGTCTGTACTCTCGCAGCCTCCCCTCGTTGGAAACGTGGATCCCTCAAAAATCGATGAGATCAGGAGGACGGTTTATGTCGGCAACTTGAATTCACAGGTAGCTCACAGACTCAGTTTGGTTTTATTTGGGTTTGTATGTTTTTCCACCAGTTCAAGACAGGGTTGGTGCCAGTGTCAGTTCAGAGTTTGTATTATGCTAAAGCAATGTGCTTGTTGGATATAATCAGAACACAGGTGGTAGCATGAAGCAAAATGGGACTAAACTACTTCAGTTCATATTAGTAGGTTATGTTATGATTACAGATAGATAACTGTATAAACCTCTATTTGGAAAAAAATCAGTCAAACCAATTCTGGTTCTCATCACGGATCTCCACACTTCATCCCCTCGTTGATTTTTGGTTTTCTTTCTGTCCCACAGACCACCACTGCAGAGCAGCTCCTGGAGTTTTTCAAGCAGGTGGGAGAAGTAAAGTTTGTGCGAATGGCCGGAGACGAGACCCAGCCGACACGGTTCGCCTTCGTAGAATTTGTCGAGCAGGAATCTGTCGCCAGAGCTTTGACCTTCAATGGAGTCATGTTTGGAGACAGACCACTGAAGTACGTCCTCAGTCAGGACTGTGATTACTGTGGAGTTAGTGGCTTCATATGTTGATGATGCATTGAATTTTACTTAGATTTGAGAGATTTATATGAGCTGACTTCTCAAACATCTTCCAGGGTTAATCATTCCAATAATGCCATTGTTAAACCTCCCGAGCTGACGCCGCAGGCTGCGGCCAAGGAGCTAGAAAGTGTGATGAAGAGGGTGAGGGAAGCCCAGTCCACCATTGCTGCTGCCATAGAACCAGGTAGGATGTTTTTATTTGCTGCATATGTGAGTAGTTTAGCAACACAGCTAAAGCTGCAAATGCTGCTCATATTTTAGCGGAAGTAAAGAAGCGTTCGTCCAGTCGATCTCGGAGGTCACGCCGGTCTCGATCACGCTCACATTCACACTCAAGATCGCGCCGGAAAAGGTCCCGTTCCAAACACAGGTGCCAAGCCGATACGTTTAACGTTTGCTTCAGTAGCAGGATTGTCACGTCGGGTATTCATTTTTATTTTCTGCTTTCGAGCAGGCCGTCGCAGAGGTCGTGGATGGCGAGCAACTCGCACAGTTCCAGAGGTGGTCACAGGAGGCGCTCTCGCTCCAGAGACAGGCGACGTGCTCAGAGTCACTCCAGGTCTGGAGGCTTTTCTCAGAGTATCTGCCTGAATTTGCCTGATTAAAAATGAGATTATTTTTATAAACGTTTCACACAGTAATGTGTTAATTGTAAAAAATATAAATATATTTTTCATAATGTGTGAATTAAGTTTTCCGTTTTGTCATCAGGGGCCACAAAAGGAGGAGTAAAGATCGGTCCAGAAGCCCTCGAAGGAAAGCCAGATCTCCTTCACCAAAGCGGTGAGCCCATCACGTCCCGTCTCACCAGTCTGAACCAGTCTGCTTCTGGTACACCAGTAATCTGCTTTCTCTGTTTTCATATGATTTTATTGGCTTCTTTTAGAGGTAAGAGAGAGAAGAGGAGGGAGCGCAGCCGGGACAGAAAGGAACGCTCCACATCCAGGAAGCGGAGCCGCAAAGATGAGGACAGGATAAAGAGCAAATCCAAGACAACAAAGGTAAATAAAGCTCAAACAACGGGTGTAAAATATGCATCAGAGTGCACACGATGGGAATGATTTAGATTTAATTTAATGGTAAACATCAAAAAGCAGACATTAATTTTAATTTAAAAATGTAGAATAAAGCAAATATGGGTCGTTTTGCATGCGGTTCAGTTTCATTCAGGAGAAGCAGATCTCAGCTGGAACATTTTTACTAACATTATTAAATCAATGAATTATTTTTGTTTCAAAGAGCAAAACTTCACAAGTTTTCACAAGGTGCCTGTTTCAGTGTCTTTGCAGCCTCTGTTAAAAAAGCAAAATAAGCTCAGGCTGAGGATTTATTATTATAATTATTATTTAACTCCTGCAGTCTGTACTGTAGGTGGGGTGATCCGACTGCAAAGGGGAGGGGCACAGCAGCCCACATCGGTTTCTGACAAGATCAAAATAGTTGTGAGTACAAGAAAGGAGTGCTCTGAAAATAGAAAGTCAGTTTGTGGTAAGCAAAGTTTTTATTGTGGAGGGGGTTACCATGAATAAATAATAAATGTATCTATGAAATACTGCAATTTAACGTGGATGTCACCGTTCGCTGTTAAAAAGAAATAATAAAAGAAAGTTAATTTGCTTTTCATTTTCTCATCAAAAGCAAAACAGGGAAGGATGGAGATAAATAAACATGTTCAGACCCCAGGCAACCTGCTTCTTCTCTAAATGTTTCCATTTCTCCCCAACCTGACCCTGAGACCACACGATCGACCTACTTCTAACGTTTACCGTAGACATCCACCAAAAAGCTAATGAAGCTGATAATTCTGAGAACCCAGGTGACACATTTCATCTTATCATCGCTCCATCTTTTGTCTCGACAGCGATCGAAACGTTTCACAGCAGAACAAAATGTCCCCAAAAGTCATCTTGCAGAAGTTCTTGTTGGAGATGCAGCGCACAGTTTTGTCACGTACTTTGGTTCACAGCTTTGTGAAACCTAGACACCCTGACTCTGCAGCGTTAACACCTCCATCATCATTTCTGATGTTTTCAAGTGTTTTCAATGGTCATTTAATGAACGAATGCTTTGGTTTAATTATAACATGTCCGTCAGTTTGCAAGCTAAAGTTTAATAAAGTTGGAAATGACAGTCGGGTTGTATTTGCACACTGTTCTCCCAGATGACATGCATGGGGAGAGGGTCATTGACTTGTGCAGTGAAGTATATTCTATGCAGCACCACTGTGGACTGTGTGAAAAGATGCGCAACACATTCTGTATGTGGCTTTAAACAACGAAAAACTCCAGTGGATATTTAAACATGGTACTAACGCGGCGTGCATGTATTTGTACTGGAAGCGATGATTCTTTTGTCGAGGTCACACTCCAACCAAGCGGCAACCTCTGCTGGACTAAAATGAAGTCCAAGTACCAGAAGCTCACCCCTCATCTGCCTGCAGCTCCAAAACAGCAAATCCCCACAGGATCCCATGTTAAAAAGGACAAATAAACATGTTCACATCCTGGTCAGGTTCATCTTCATGACAGCTGTGGGGGGAGCGACATGTTTATATAACTCGTACATCTGGAATTCAGCATCATTTGTAGGGCTGTGACGATATGCTTTTGTCCCGATTCGATTCCGATTTTTTTTGGATGCCGATTGGATTTAAATTGTGATTCTCAAAATTTTTCAATTTTGCTAATTTTTGTTGCTTAAAAACAAAATAAAATATATAAAACTTTTTGGGGTTTTTTGGTTTTGCTTGTCACTTTTCTTGATTTCAATTTGGAAAAAACAACACAGTAACCAGACCCTCATTCTGCTGCTATAATGCCCAAGATGACAAGTGAAAAGATCAATAAAAATTACAAAAATTTTATAATGGATTATTTTTATTTAGAAAAATTAAAGGGGAAAAAAAAAAAGATTGGGGGAAAAAAAAAGATTTTAAACAAAAAAATCGATTTTAAAATTGTGAAGCAAAATATCTTGATTTTTGATTTTTCGATTCGATTTTCCCACCCTTAATAATTTTTGGCGTGTCCTTTTGATTGAAAGATACCCGATTCTGCAGCAAACTGCTTTACTTCCAGTACAACTTCAATCATACAGCCATTCATAGGCGGATCCTATCCATAATGATTCGTTCCATTCAAACATGGCGTTGCTCTTAGCCGAATGCATGCGCAGGATGGGGGGTTAGAGCAAAGTCTGCATCTGATGCAGTGTGTTGCTTTTCCCCAACAAGACGATAATGAACTGATGTGTCTGTAAAGTGTTCTGAGACTACATTGTTGTCAAGTGTTGCAACATAAATAAAGCTGAATTGAATTAAACTGATGCATGTAAACACACACAGATGTAAACATGACTTGTGTTTTCAGTCAGAGCAGCAGAACCACAACACCGTCTGTGTTTTAACCATGTCTGATATTTATCTATCTGCAGGTGAACCGCTGTGGCAGAACAGCTTTTTTTTTTTTTTACATGAGCCGAAACCAAAACCCACAGAAATAAGTAAAAGTTCCTTTATGTTGTTTTCCAGCTGGAGTTGGAATTTAACAGAGAGGGGAAGGAAGATTATGGAAGCGACAGAGAGGACTCAGGCACGCCGAGCGAAGACATGACGTCCTCGCCGTTCGGCCAGCACAATGGCAGCTATAAGACTCTCAGTGAAGAGGACGCATTTCTGGGTGCGGACGGCACCAAGTGACTATTAAGGCACCATGGAAACGATTCCTGCTCCCATCAAAGCATCTCCAGTGCTCATCATGTGCGTACAAATGCATAAACACTGAAGAACTACTTGTTTGTCCCATCATCGTCGTCATCCTCTGGGTTTTTCTTAAAATACGCAGGATTCTGTCATTGAGCCCGTGTCTGAAGTACGGTGTTGCAAAGATAACAAACTCATTTATTCAACACCTGGAGAAGGAAAGAGCATATTAAGATCTTCCATCTGCTTCGTGCTTGTTTCACGGCTGTTGGGTTGGCTTGTGTAATTTATAAAAAGCCTCTAAGAGCTTCATCTCATATTAACTCTGCAGAAAGCGGTGGTAATAAATGAGAAAACCTGCAGGCCTGAGCCAGCTGCAGATAGTCCTCCTGGTCTTAGTGGTTCGGTTTGGTTTCATCCCTCCCAGGTTATCAGTGTTTCCATCACATTTCAGTACGTATTCCATCTCCAACACACAACATGCACCAGAAATCTGCTTCATTAGTCAAACAGGAAAAAAAAAGCTGCATCTTTATCATCGTCTCATGTATTTTGGGAGATCTTTTTCTTCATCTGTGGTCTGTGTAAGTAAAATGGCGTTTTCACACATGTCTGTAGGAATATAAAGGGAAGAATGAGGCAGCTGTCTGAAAGAAACATGCATTTTATTCTCAGCTATGTGCACAAGTGTGGCTAAAAAACAAAAAGGCTTAAAAGCTTTGCACTCTTCCTCAGGCAACATTTCTGCAGCTCAGCTTTATTTCTCTGTGAAAGTTGATCTGTTTCTGGAGTGAAAACAGACAAGAGACTTCTACTTTAGCAATGCTTCGTTGTAGTTTAAACCTAACAAGCCTTTAAGTCGTCCATAAAACTCTTTAAATCCTGAACATGTGATGGGTATCTGAACTAAACCAGGACATTTATCTGAATTCAGTTTATAGATCACGACAGAAATGATCCTGCAATGGCATAAGAATCAGAAACTTTGATTTTAATCTCACTGAAACGTTGTTTTTCCGAACTTGGACATCTGGCTTCATGTGGTGTTTGTAGCTCTTTGGGTAGAATTAAAAAGGTTGTCACTTTTCCTGTCACTCTTAACCTTGAAGTAACTGCGACAGCTCCCATGTTCTTCCTCACTAGGAGAAGCAGCGCTACAACTGTCTTGTAAACTGATTCATGTCTAAACAGGAAGAATAATCCTAAAACTAACCTACATTCCTCCTCCGTTCAGCACACACAAAGAAATATAACAGTTTTGTCCTCCGGGCTTCATTAAGATCTTCCTACATCACACATTTCAGCTTTTGAGGAGAAAGCTCATTTACTTTTTGTCATTTAAGGAATATTACAACTCAGAGGTGGGTGAGGTGCCCTTCATTCCCTGTTTTACATCCCATTTCCGCATCATGTTTGGCTATCTATTGACTCACAGCACTGGAATTAGTGGTATGTTCTCGCTGTAAACTTTTAAAATGTTTTCTATTTGGTCAACATGAAAACATTGCTTTACTGCCTGTCTTATAGGTGTACATAAAAATGCATATATATATATATATATATATATATATATATATATATATATATATATATATATATATATATATTCACACACACACACCCATACATGTAGTAGCCTCAACATCATAATGTGCAATTTTCCATTGTTCTGCTATTGTAACTTTGTAAGAGATAAAAAGCTACTAACTGTAAACAACAGGTTTAGGTGTGCAGAATGTCTTTGAGCTCGTGTTACGGGGACGACGAGCTGAACAGGAAATGTCACAGGTCGGCTGGGAAGCACAGAGGGGTCAAAAAGTGCCTAGACTGCGATTGTACAGAGTACTCTAACCATATGTGAAGACTTGTTTTGGATGTTGAGCAGATAAAATCTAATGAGATGTTATATTAAAGTATTGTAAGCTCTGTCTGGTAGCTGAATAGATGAAACATTAATGGGATTTTTGTTTTCTGGGTTTCTGTAATTTTTGACGCTTGATGCTGTAGTTAAGACTGTAATTGTGTTCTAAAAATGTCTGTAAATTGGCCCTGAGGTAAGATTGCTTTTGGGTTTTTTGTCTCTGTGGCTCATACATATTTTAAAAAGAAAACTTACTGGCTGTTTTTGCCAAATTCCACTTGACTGGCTTTTATAAACATGTTCTCTGGAAAAGGGTTGAGTTTACTTCATTTCCCTTTTTTTTTTTTTTTTTTTTTTTTTTAAACAAACTTTTCAGTCTGAAGTTGTGAGCTTCAAACATTTCAGACTAAGCAGGCAGTATGTGAAGAATCGTATTTTTTATATTTGTATCCATCATGAGGTAAATACAGACCATATATAAAGGAGGTGAATACTGTAGAAACATGTTTGATGGGTTTCCTTTGGGGGGTCTGGAGGCTTGATGCTGCGTTCGGGGACTCCATGTGACGGTTCGGTTACAGTGTTTTTGAGCAACTTGGATGTATGAACGTAATCTTATGTTTGAATCTAACAAAACATCTGATGTTTCCAAAAAAAAAAACCCAAAATAAAAAGCTTTTTCTTTCAGCTTTTCTGCTCCGTTCATTAGTTTTCTTTTTGTTTCAGTTCAGTTTTATCATTTAAATAAAAAATCATCCCAAATGTAATCCATCTTCCTGTCGAGACAAAGCATCTTAGCACCGTTATCCCTCTGCTAGCTGGGATGGAAGTTCCCACTGCTCAATGGGAAATGAGCTCATGCCTTGCTGGAGAGACTGGGAAATAAAAGTGTGAACATCTGCAGCTGATGTGTGCAGGTCTGCAGAGGGTTCACCAGCGTGCAGAAGTCTCAGAGTCTGTTTGAATAAATAGCATCTGCATCTGCAAACAGGAACGTTGAACCAGAGCAGCAGAGTTGGAGCCGTCAGCACTTTAAGACTCCGTTGGTGCAAACTTAACATGGTGATGAAACGGCTGCATTATCTTACCTAATAGCTTTGTAATCTGTGTTTTCACCACTAACTGGCCCAAATGCATCAGACTTACTGGGTTTAATTGGCCTCTAACATCATCAGTTGATGAAGATCAACCATTAAACCCATTTAGTCTGATTCATAAACCCCAGGTAGCAGTGAACGTGCTTGCTGTTTACAAGGCTATGATGAGGAGATGAAAATACGTCATTAAAACAGCTGAATTTGTCTCCTTACATGTTTGAAATGTGTTGTCAGATTTTCCAGCAAGCAATCAGCTGGTTAACTGGTTGTGTTCACTGGTTAAAACAACAGATATCCTCCTAAACTAAATTGTCTTATTAAAAGTGAGAAGATGTTTAACCATCATTTATCACTAATAACAGTGAGTCAGCAGCTTTCTCTGTTACTGGTTTTGGGCTGATGTGTGTGTTGTGCTTTGTAAGTGTTGATGGACAATCTGCAGAAATACTGAAAACTGTTTTTAAGGTTATTAGTTTACACTTTTGTCCATATACTGAAGCAGCTGTTTATCTTTTGTCAGATAATCCTGCGCTTGATTGCTTCATTATATCAAGAAAACAAATATATACAGTTAAAAGACTTAAAAGTATTCACGGCTTGGTCATGTAGAGTCGTCCTCAAATGTATTCATACCCTCCCGTTAAAGAAGGAAAAAAGAAACAGCTGCCTGTGAAACTGAAAAAAATAATAAAAATAAAAATTTTATGAAAATCACATTTTGTAATTCTGCTTCAATTGAAATTTTGTTTTTAAAAGCAAATGAATAAAAAAAAGTGACATCAGTCATAAACTAAAATTTAAAATCCTTTAATGTTTCCGCTCCAGTCAGGTGTTTTCTGTTCCTCTCAGTCAGACTTCTGCACCTGTTGACAGGTATTTTGTCCCACTGTTCAACAGAAAAGTGCTCTAAATTGTCCAGGACCGGTTTGTTTGTTTTGTATTGTTTTTCTTAAACTCATTATAAACTAAACTAAATATATCTAAACTAAATATTCATTCTTTTTTTTTCTTAACCGCTTATTCCAATTCAGGGTCGCGGGGAAGCTGGAGCCTATCCCAGCAGTCTTTGGGCAAAAGGTAGGGTACATCCTGGACAGCTCGCCAGTCCATCGCAGGACCACACAGAGACAATTTAAACTAAATGTAATTTAGAAAATTTTTAGTTAAAATTTCTTCACTCTCCAGTTATTTGAGTGACTGTTGTAAATTCAACTTTTTCTTTACTAAGGGTAAGAATAAACTTGAGGACAACTATAAGTTTGACAAGCTTTTTTTTACTTGAATAAAATCACCATTTAAAAACTGCATTTTGTGTTTACTCAGCTTGTTTATCTGAAATTAAAATTTGTGTGACAAATTTGCAAAATATTAAAAAATCAGAAAGGGGGCGAATACTTATTTACTGCACTGTATTCACTAATATTTATCATTAGTTATGTTTACACGGACAAATGACGTGTTTACATGTGTGTTTGGTAAAGTGATTGGATTGTTTGTATTTACATGACGAGCAGGTTTTATATGATCGTAAAGCTTCTGAGATGTGCAGTGCCTGCTCGTTCAGAAGAAGAGTTTCTTTTTATGTTGAACTTTTTTACCCTTAAAATGCTCCAAAATCTTTTCTGTCTTGTTTTTTCTAACAAAAACATTGTATATATATATCAGGGCCGGTTTTCATGTCCCAGTCCCCCTGCTTCCACTGATATCAAACAACAACAAACTAAAATATCAAAATCTTATTGCATTCCTGAGCTCAATCTTGCATTTAAATGAAAAACAATCTGACACATTGTGTGTATTAAACTTCTAAATTTCCCCTAAATGTAAAACAGAATAAGTTTCTGTTTATAGACATTAAAGCAGAAAATGCTCTTTAGAGTCCAAATATTTTTAGAACATGAAACATTTTTGGAAATTTTCCACATAAAATGAAAATAACGCATCTTATTTATTAGAATATAGTAAATGTACAAAATTTTACATCTTCTCTAAATGCACCTTTATTATACAGTAGTTCAGTATTTACAATTTTATTCAGTCTATATGTGTGGATCTGTATTGTTCCACCCAGATTTTAAGGTTAAAAAGGTGGTATTGTGTTGAACATAATCATTTAGCCTATTCCTCAGACTGAGATAGTTATTGTAAGGTAAACTGTGGCTTCATAATTCCACACCCTTCCCGCAGGTCAGTTACAGAATTTCATAAATTTAGTCGCTTTCCTCAATGTTCGTAAATATGACGACTTTTCACCAGTCAGCAGCACAACACACTGCATGTGAAAAGGCTTTTTTCAGTCTTCCAGGTATGTCCAGGCTCGTTTTGGAAACTGAATGTTAAGTTCTGAAAGCAAACTTAAGAGGTAGGATGTCTGTTTTCTGTTTTCTGTGAGTTTTCTTGCAGTCTCGACTCTGCAGTCCGACTTTTAGTTAAATCCATCATAAAATCGTGGACATTTCCTCACTGTCTGAGGTTGGACTGGTGCTAAATTGTCTCACGTAGTCTATTTCTGACTTCACCACAGTGAAGTCCTCTGCCTCGCTTTGCTCAGCTGGAGTAACGGCTGTATCTGCTGTAAGGCTCTCTGGCATCAGCTGCTGGAACATTTCCATTGTGGTGTAGTCACTTGTAAAAACCAAAGGAGACTTTTGGAGCTCTGTCCTTTGCGTTTGCGAGAAAGTGTCTGTTGGATCATTGCTTGTGATATCTCCAGCTGTGCTTCCCGCATCCACTTGGATCCAGTCACAAGTCCTTTCTGGTGAATCTCCCTTGTCCTTTAAAGTATGGAGGAGTGGCAGCAGCGATGGCAGGGTCACAGCAGGGATCACAGCTTCCTTTTCAAGTATCTGAAGACTTTTTGTCTCCCATTCCTCCTCTTTTAGTGTAGCAATTACTCCAAGAAGTTCCTAAACAGAAGATAATATGTAACTTTAGCATATTTGTTTTTTTCGGCAATCAGGGAAAACTCCAATCTGGTGTCCTGTGATCACCGTCGCTACAGTAAAGCATGGTGGTGGCAGCTTCATGGTGTGGAGATGTTTTTCATCAGCAGGGTTTAGGAAATTGGTAAGTATTGAAATATGGTGCTAATCTATGACAAAAGACTTAATCATAATGCTAAAGCAATAAACAGTTTATGGAAAAGCTTTCAAATGTTTTGCAATGAAACATTCAATCCCAGGCCTAAATCCAGCTGACATAAACTATTCAAACCAGGAAAATCTATCCAGCTGCTTTGACCAAATATTCCCACAGCTTGATTTGCCAAACTTAACCTACAAAAGGATCCCCAAAGTTGGGACTTTGTGAAACAAACAGTATTCATCCCGTCAAAGGCTTAATGTCTGATTACTGGTGTGACATTAAAAGCAGAAACTGAAGCTCACCTGTTGACAGAGCAAGTCTAATTTCTGCACTGCATTGCTGCTTCCCGGGTTGGGAATGCTTGGCCACAGGACGACTTTTGCTCTGGGCAGAATGTACAGAGCAGACAAGCATTAAAAATGAAAATTTAAAAAATCTGCTCTGCTCACATTTTCTGTTTATTTTGTACCTTTTTATTATTGGCAATCCAAATATCAGGACAGTGGCCATTACTGCCAAGACAATGATGAAACTGCTGAAGTTCAAATGTCCTGAGCAAAGCAAACGAAAGGAATCAGAAATTATACATTTCTTTATGTTTTAATGGCTGAAAAGTAGCGAAACGGTTCGAACCTTCGTGATCTGTTTTAAAGAAACTTGCAGTACTTCTCACTCCTACACCTGCAGAGGTGAAACCGGAGATCTGGACCTGGTAGGTCGTTCCACTTTTGAGCTCTCCCAGCTTGTAGCTGTTGAGCTGTGGATTAATGGTGAGATCTGAAAACAGAATGAGTTTAATGCAGATCACAAACACAACTTGGAACTTTCACAGAACTTTCTATGAAAATGGAAAAAGCTGACGATCCCTCAACTTTTTGCCCAGCAATGAATCTATGGGGTCATTTGCATGAATGCAACACTATCACTTTAGTCTCTTTTTTTTTTTTTTCAAATGCAGATATATGTGCAGAGAGAGACAATAGTAAACCTGTTAGCATGCTAGTGTTAATGCAGCTATATGTACAGAGACAATAGTAAACTTGTTAGCATGCTAGTGTTAATGCAGCTATATGTACAGAGATAATAGTAAACTTGTTAGCATGCTAGCGTTAGCCTAACAGAACTGCAAGCTTGGCTTTTTGAAAGGTTTTAATTCACTCAAATCTAAATGTGTGTGCATCTTTATGTTACAGGTTTTTATTTATGCTAGCATAGCAACACTTAGCATCAAATCTAACATTAATAGTATTCAATTCTGAGATATTAATGTCATATATATGTAGACTTTTAAAGACACTTTTGACTAAGAGAAAAGCGGGACTAAAATCAGTTGTATATCTATGCTGAAGGCTGCATCTGGGGCGCTAAGCTAATTTGTACAAACTAATGTTATTCAGTCCGGCTGAATGCAGATTCACTGAGATACTTATAGGTCAAATTCTGTGTCAGCTCATTATAACCTCTGAAAATTTCAGTATGACTGTATTTGTTAACCGTTCGGGACAGAGACAGATGAAGACAAACCAGCTGGCATCGTGGGAGCGTGTGAAGTCAACTCTACTTTTGCACACTTTGTTGTTTTATTTTATACATGAATTTAGTTTCAGACTGCTGATGCTTACTGGTCTCTGTACTCATTCCCCTGTTGTGGTACTCAGTGTAGTGGATTACGTAGCCCAGTAGGAAACCTCTGATGTCTTCCACTGGGATGGAAAACCACTGCAGCACCACAGAGTTCACCGTTACGTTGTACCTGCTGATGTTTGTGGGAGCACTGACAGGAGCTTCAGGAATATCAAGACAAACTTCACGTTATCAATTCATGGCTTAATTTGAATTGTGATATAAAGGTTAGGAGAGTCTTGCTTACATCCTTCAATGAAATAAAACTGTGTGTTCGCATAGGTCCTCTCGCTGTTGTTGACATGCTTCATGTTGCATGTGTCTTTGTCTGGTCGCATTTGCAAAGTGATGCTGTATTTCTGATAGGGCTCCAAAGGCTCTGAGGGTAAAAAGAAAAACAAAGAAAAGATAAATTAAACAAATGAATTTTTATGAATTGCAGGCAGCAAAGAGAAAACCGATCCACCCACCCATTGTGAGGCTGAGGCTGAAATATAGCAGAAGGAATGGCTTAGAAAACCACACTGAAATAGATATAATGACACAAACTCTGAGCTGTGATGTAAGATTATTGACACCACAGATTCAAAAGCAGGTAATACAAATGTACTTTGGTTTGTTTAATGCAATCCTGTTATATAAACCAGTGTTTGCAGTCCTGGAACACAAAACGTGCGAGTTGTTTCCCTCATTCGTGAACCATTCATTTGAGCAAGGGGGGGGGCTGCTGTGTGTAGTTTCACAGCCTCACAACGCCTTTAGAAATGTACATAATAAATGTCAGTGTGCCATTAAAATGAGTCAGAAGCAGAGCGTCTCAAGGTCAGAAGCTTATGTAGCGCTGCAGGGGAGCATGTTTATCCTGAGAACCAGGATTTGGAATTAAAACCAGTTCTTGACAATTAACTTTAAAAGTTTGAATAAAACAGGAATGGAGATAGAATCAAGCCTAAAGTTTCTGAATTTCAACTTCTTAGTATAAACTTAGAGCCTGGAGTGTGAATTATTGCATCCCACCTTCTGACGACATTAGCCCAGATGAGACAAACCACCTCTAATGTGTTCAGCAGCCTGTCACTATAACAGCAGTGTTTAATGGCTAAACATGATCTTTTATTACTCTACAAAATATAAATTGCTATAACACATAATTCATGTAGCTCCAGCACACAAATTAGTATAATATGCAGGATATTTCTGCAGGTTACTCACCTGGTAAAGATGTAAAAGTCTTGTAGCTTTCGGTGTTGTGATAGAAGGACTTGTACCATCCCGCGTGCCCCTTTTTCTTCCACTCCACAGAGTAGCAGATGTACTTTTTCGTCATGTCGTCTTTCCAGGAGATGGTAAAAGATGAATTATCATGAACCGTAACATTTAGCCTCCCATTTTCCACATCTGTGGATATGAAACATGCAAAACTTAAAACCCAAAACCAACAGCTCAGCTCTGACTGAGAGTAGTGTAACCCCAATTTCCCCCAAAAAATCCCCCCCCCAAAAAACTGAGATGTTACAGCTTTTCATGCTTTTCAATCTGCAACAAACTGCATGATTTGTTGTTTAAGAGGAAAATTTGCAAATCACTGCATTCTGTTTTGGACATTTTTCAGCTTTGCTGGAACTGATTCAACAAATCAAAAAACCAGAAGTGAAGATAAAAATGAGCACAGGCCTGGCATGTCTTCACGTTGTGGTATCGTGTGGCTCACAGCCGGCGAGACGCTTGCGTTGTTGTAGGCGCTGATGTTGAGCTGATAAGCTGAAGATGAGAGAATGAGCTGGATCTCAGGCTGAGAGATGTTCATCGCCGCGCGCGGCTCCTCTCCTGACACCTTTCCAACGCTCACACGGAAGCCATCATACAACTCTTTAGGTGCATACTAATAAAAGAGATTGCTTTATCACTATGACATCAGGCGTGGCATGCATTTGTGTGAAATAAAATTTGAGGAAAGACTTTGATTAAGTAAAAAAAACAAAAAAAACAAAAAAAAAGAGACAAACAAACCTTCCAGGTGAGAGAAATCAGCCGGCGGCCTTTTAGCATCTTATCATTGGTGTCTTTGAAGTCCACAATAACCGGCTGCATAGTGAGCTCTGAAAGATGAGATCTTTTACTATATAATTAACTTCTAAATATGTTTTCCCTTATTGTAATATCTAATAGAGTTTAAGCCTTATTTCTGACTTCAGTAAAGTGAAGCTCTTACCTGATGGGATGGTGTAAAGTTTACTCCAGGGGCACTGAGAGCACTTCTTACTGGTTACACATCGGATCTGCACAACGTAGACCAGTGAGGAGTTTACATTCTCCACCCAACATGTCTTTCCATTCTGGGATTCAACCTTCATGTAGAGAGAAATCAAAATAACAATTACTCATAATTAAATACTTAATTTATGACTGTTTGTGTATATAACACATTCTGGAAGACAAGGCATTACATCAGTGGAAGACTACACTGCAATGAGTCTTTTTTTTTTTTTTTTTTTATCATGTTCTTAAGCCTTCAAAGTTCACAGTAAGGCAGAAGAAAAATGTTTCTTTGCTATTTTCCTTTTGTCTAGTCAGAATAATCAGAATAAATGTTTCCAGCACATGGTTAATAATCACATGAAAGTAATGAAATGGCCAAAAGTTGAAAGAGTAGTGTTAAAACAAACCCTTCCTTTGGGTTTTATATACCTAAACAAATGGTAGAGATGGCTCAAGCAGGTTTATTTCCATAACTTTATAAAGAAATTCATCATAGTCACTGAAAATTTACCTCTACCAAATGGTAGACCAGGACCTTAAAGGGTTAAGATGAATTAATTCATAATTATCAGTTCATTGACGTTTTTGCATGCACTTATTTGCAGTTGCATGTGCTGATTTTTTGCAGCTGCAGGATCTAAAGGGAGAAAAGTATACAACTATTCATGAAACAGTTTACTATTATGATCCTGATACTTCTATATAAACCTAACTATGTTATTTAGCATCTTTTTGGTACTTTTAGGATCTTATTGCCGGGTGTAGGTTATACTACTAACCTTTGGGCCAGACTGAAATGTTACACAAAACTTTGGTAACACTTTACAATAATGGTACAAATGATATAGTCATGTAATGTGTAACTCATAATGAACTAATGCATTAATTAATGAAGACTTTATCATGAATTCCTGTTGCTCATCATGAACTAATGATGATTCATGTGATTAAGTGACCCCTACTTGATGAACATTAGTTCACTGTTAATTCATCAATATGTTGACATATTTGTCAGTTGGGATAGAAATATATCTTTAAATTCCCTGCTACTGATATTTTTCTTTCATTTTTATTTTATGTAAGAAACACTAAAAGAAGTTCACTTGGGTGGACATGGATATGTGAAAAGCTCTTTCAGTGACTATTAATAAAGGTTGATTGTAGGTTTATTTATTTGTTGTTGTTTTTTTTTTTTATTTCAAAAGCAGCTCTGTATTTGATATAAAAACATTTCCATATATACAAGCACCATTAATGCAGTGATTTAAAAACCCTAATAGTCACTCCAAGTGCTTTTACATGTCCATGTTCAGTGTGTCTTGCATTAAATAAAATTGAAAAAAAAAAAGTAGCAGGTAAATAAATGATATATTTGTATCTAAACAAGCAAATTTGTAAACAAACTGATGAATTAACAATAAACTAATGTTCATCAATTGATGATCAGTTAGGGGTCAAGTAATCACATGAATCATTACTGAGATCATCATTAGTTCATGAGGAGCAACAGTAATTCATGATAAAGTCTTCATTAATTAATGCATTAGTTCATCATGAGTTACACTTTACTTAAGTACATTTGTACCATTATTGTAAAGTGTTACCAGAACTTTTTCGACACTGTTTTGCAACTTCATACCATGTTAAGCAAGCATTATATGCTGACCTCAGTCCAGGAGTCGTCATCCAGCTGTTTATATCTGACTGTGAAGTTGTTGATGAGCGTTGCGTCTTCCTTCCAGTTTACATTCACATTTAGTCCTCCAGAGTGGCGACTGATGTACACATCACCAGGAGGACCACAACGCCCTGAAAAGCATAAACAAGAATCATCCCCTTGGTCTTTGGATCTGTTCCAGGTTGATTGTGGAGACAGCGGTGAAATCAGGCTCTCTGGACTCACACAGGCTCTGCGGTGAAGCTCTGAAAGTTGCTTTTGAGCAGCTTGTTGATTCAGGATTTTCAAAAACCATCACAGTCAGGTTGTAATGACGATAAAATGTGATCTCTCCAGTAAATGTAGGGATGCTGTCGTACATTTTGCAGTGGTTTTTGCTCCTGTAAATAGTAAGGAAGAAGCAGATGTTACTGATGAAAACAATAACAACACAGACAGAGGATAACAGAAGGTGCTGCCTACTGCTGCTGTAGGATGACTGTGTACTTCGTCCCCGATGCGTTGTCTCCAGGTTTCCATGTGCAGCTGCTCTTATCGGGTGATTTATACTTACCGAAACAGTTTAAACCATGGACTCCATCTGTCAAACGGCGAAAGTCAAGAAGATAAACCAAACCCTGCCTTTAATCTGTCTGCAGACGCGATGATTCAGATGTTTTCATTACCAGGGCGAATCCCACAGTGGCTGTACTCTGCAGAAATGTTCCTTGACTTGCAGCTCACTGGAACGCATTGCAAGAAAGGAGATCAGCATGCTGAGAAGTTATGTGTCACCTTTTTTTTTTTTTTACCACAAGTCACTGGCAAAACTTCCAATGAGACTGAAGCTATCTTTGAGAGAAACAAGCATAAAACTGTGGCAGCACAGAGCAGTATAACAGTGTAATCTTACCTCCAGCAGCTTGCAAATGTGGGGTGATACAGGAGGCCAGTATGAGACCTTGAATGTGAACAAAAAATAATGAAAAATGAGTTTAACTCTGAAAACAAATAGATATAAAAGCAAAAAGTGACTTTTTTTTTTTTTATCTGTGATGAGCACAAAGCAAACATTGGAAGAGTGGTTTAAAGGACTTACTGAAGATTAGAAGACGTGAGATGCTTCTAAATGAGCGTTTTAGATGAAATAATCCCTGCCAAACTCCACAGCTCGACATGTCTCCTACGGCTGCCTGAAAGTCTGAAACCAAGACAATGTGTTTGAGGTAATCTCACACCCACAACCTGCTTTTCACAGCCAGGATGCGCACTGTAGCTGCTCAGCGAGAAGGAAATGCTTTTCTGGAGTCTTGGGCTCAGCCTACATGGGTGGAGATGCATTTTGCCACACAGCCTGACAAGAAACGGTAGCTGGCAGAAATAACCTCTGAGTTTTTACTTCTTCTTTCCACAAATAGAGCTCAACATAAAGTGGCTGAACTTCATAACACAGTAAAGTAAGTGTGATGTGCAGAAGGATGCCTGCAAGCAAGGACAACCAAACTAGTCACGCATCTGAATAAGCTTTTTATTTAAGGAGCTTTTTCTTCTTCTTCTTCTTTTTGGAGCTACTGAAAGCTTCGCTGTGACTCAAAAGCAGAAGAAGAATGACTTGCTGTCGTGTCATTTCAGAAGCTTTTCACTCTTATTTTGCTTTCAAAGAATTTAATTTTCATATAAATCACTTATTTTGGCCATAAATCTTTTCCAGTCAGAGAACTTGTACTGGGAGAGAAGACTTGATGGTTTCAGGAAGCAGCAGCGGTGTGGAAACATCATCTCTGCAGTGAAAGTCTGAGTTTAGCTGTTTTATTCAGAAAGAAAAACTAACTTTAGTCATCTTCAGCTTCCTGCGGGTTTTAAGCAAATTGTTTGGTTAGTTTGCCGTGTGTGTGTGTGTGTGTGTGTCGACATCCTGATTAATTTGTTTATTAAAGTAAATAAAACATGCAAGGATTTTACTGTAGATGTTTCAGGTTTTTACCAATTTAAACCCTTTTTAATTTTAGATCAAATTTTAAAAGGTGGAAACAAAATTTTACAAAAGCCCAGCTACAACTAATATTGTTTTTGCTTCAATTAGATGAAAATTCAAATAAAAGCTGTCCAGATGTTGACTGGAGCACTTTTTACAGTTGTGACTTTTCCAGATGAGAAGCTAAAATAAACATGTTCAGTGAGTTTGTTGTTTATTTTGATGAAACTGGTGAAACAGCCACGTTTACGCGCAATGACTCAAAAGATTCAGCTCTATTTTTGCCTTTTTTCCCTGCTGCTGAGACAGAAAAGTGTTTTGAACCATGACAGGGAGCAGAGCAGTGTTTTAGAAGTCAGTCAGTCATAAATTTATTCACAAATTCTCAGAAAATTTCATGCATTTTAAAATTTTCTTTAGAAGTTTCCTGGCCATGCTGTTCGATGCGTTTCAGGGCAGCTGGGGTGTTTATAGAAAACAAAAGCTGAAAATTAGCTGCACTTTCTCATTTACAGCAACAGAGCTGCGTGTGATTTAGTTACTTTTGTATCACATCATTTATCATTTCATTACAGTAACTTCAGCTCTGATTTCAGAGCTTCACTTCACTAAAGCAAATTCCTCTGTGGTGATTAAATGATACAACTTTTATTTCTCTGAAGTTATTGCACAAAGGAAGTCCATGGATTACTCTATGTTTTACCAATAATGAACAGATTTGGTTCAATACCAACAAAACCTCAGCAGATATAAAAAGTACATTTTAGGCAGTGAAAACTGTTCAAAGAAGATTTTGACACATTATTGAAAACCTTTTCAGTGAATCAGTTTGTAAAAAAGATAAAGTTTTATTTTGAATCACTTAGGAAAATAACAGATGTATCTCTGAGAACAATTTGCCTTAATTTCATGGTAACTTTTTTTAAAAATTATTTTTATGAAAAAAATCTGAACTCTGGGTAGTATTTTAAAGGTGGCTCACTCTCCTTGTAGGGCAGCTAGCTCATCTACAACGTTATCGGATGGCTCCTCGTTCATGTCCAGTTAAGGTTTCATTCTTCAGTCATGGTTTGTTTGAAAGCATTGTGCAGCTGCTTCTCTGTTCCAATAAAATTACAGTTTTAGTGCAGCAAAAGACAACTTCTGTGCAGTCATGTAGCCTCTGTTTAGGTCTCCCAGTAAGAAAGTTTGAGAAAATATTCCAGTAGTTTGTCCATCTCCAGGTAACAGACTAAGAATTGGTGATTATTAACTCTTGCATGGCGACATCAGCATTTTAACTCTCTGTGGAAGACTGAGGTTTATCCTAAATCATGTTATATTTATTTGCAGTTACTGAAAAAAGAAAAGAAAAAACCCCTGAAGGGGTTTGAAAAGAGCTGCTAAAAAACAGTTCCCTTCCAGTTCCCCTTCAGCTTTCAGACAGATGACCTACTTTATTTTCATGCACTTGTTGACATATTGCAGACATTGTATCTAAACTGGTGTGGCAGCAATGCAACCCCAAACCATAACACTTCCACCACCGTGCTGCACAGCGGCTATCAGGTTTTTCTGCTGAGATGAAGTTTTTAGTGTTTAGTTTGGAACAAACTTCTCTTATGTTGAGGCTGCCTTCCCATGCCGGATCCATCTGTCCACACCAGGTCATCCTAATGTTCAGACGCGATTTTCATCTCTGTGCATGGACAGGGACTCTTCTCCTAGATCTAACTTAGATCCATGTTAAATGGTTATCCTGCGGTGAAGGTTTGGATTTGCTAAAAACTGGGGAAAAAATCAGCTAATTTTTAAGAAAATCACAGCAACAATAAGAAGTTCCTTGCGAGGAAAAAAAAAATCCAAATTTATTAAGCTTCTTTTAGACTAAAAGCTGCTTTAGATTCATTACAATCTGAATCTTTACAAGAAATGATTTCAGTTTTGTCTCTGTAGTCATGTTTGCATGGGGTTTTTGTGTCTACTGGTGAAGCTGGGAGACTGTTTGGTTGCTTGGTGAGCAACAGAAGGAAGGAGCTGAAAGCAGGCTGCTCAAATATGGGCATGCATGAGTGGTTTTATGTGTTGTATGTTGTTTTTAAGTAGGAGAAACTAGGAAAAAGAGAGTTTCGTGTATTTTTTTATGCAGGTTCCTCCCTCTGTACTCAACTGTAAACACACAGGAAGTTCAGCTTCACACCTCACTGACTTTAGATAGCAGGCTTTGAAAAAACAAAAAAGAATCATTAAAGTTGTTTATCATGGTGAAAATCTGAACTTTCAACGTCAGTTTTTTCCACCTTGTGGGGCAAAACGTGAAGCTGCGGCTCTCTGTTTCTACATGAGCTGCAGTGAAAGAATTTAGTGTCATTCTAGCTAAAAATAAACACACTCCAGGCACTTTCTCATCTTTTTATCTTCATCATATTATAAAAAAACCCCAATATTTTAAGATCTCCGTCACAGCAAACTAATTTCCGAGTAGTGCCTGCCTACTCGTGTTTGTCAAACGTAAATTTCCCCACCTTAATTCTTATCGGTCAAAGATCTGCAAAGTGATTTGACTCAGTTGTGAAATGCTATGTGAGTTCCTCTCTGACTGTCTTGCTTTGATCTGAATCCTTTAGGTCTTGTGTTGTTTAACTTTGAGGCCCCCGCCGACACCTTTGGGCTTTTCACATTGCCCCACAGCCAGGTGATTATTATTCATTCAATGCTTTGTTTTAAATTCATCCCAAAAAGTTATACTAGTTCTACGTTTTTACAAAACTGTTTGATTATAATAGCAGTAGCTGCTCTGTGATTGCTCTGACTGGATTTAAAAACATTTCCATGAATTATTCTGAGAACATCGGTTCCTTTCCGACGTGTTTTCAACTGTTCTTTATCTTCAGCGATGTCTTTTTTCCCACTCTTTCCCTTGAAAAACCCAGTAATTAATGCTGTGCATTTACACCAGAAGTAGTTATATTCTGCTAAGATCAATGCTTGATTGGGCAGTTTTAAGAATATTGTATCTAAATGGTTTTCACACATTTTCTATGAGATATCTTGATATTTGGCTTTTTTTTTTTTTTTTTTTTTTTTTTTTTTTGTCATTTTGCACAGAGACTCAAACAGCAGAGGTCAAAAAGACGCCTGGCTTTCCTCATAAGGCGGGCCATTTGAAAGAAGCAGGTTGAAAATGTGAAAATGTAACAACATAAAGGCATTGGGTAGGGGTGGGTAAGGATGGGCGTATCCATACTCTGGAGTAAATACAGCACAAACTGCCAGTCAAAATATTGGATTTGTTACTTTTGAGTATTGCGATACCACTCTACTGATATAAAACATGCTATTTCTTTTCATTTCTATGAGTTTTAGGCAATAAATTGCATATGAAGCCAATTTACAGTGCATTCCTACTGTATCACATGATTGTTGTGGCCTATCAGATGTCATGATGATGCTGCTACTCTTAGTGGTGATGATATTTTATTTCTATATTTTACTGGTTTGATGCAGAAGATTGCACATTCTGTTATATTTCATTTATCACATTACTTTTACATATATTTTCTTCTTTTTCCATTTAAAATGCTTTACTAATCATATATTAATCTTTAATTTAATATTTTAAAATAATTTTAAAATGATGAATTTATATTATGTCTGTTTAATTTATTTAATGGTATTTCTTGTTTTAAAGCATTTCTTTCAAGTGTTGAAATTCTTGGGTGTTGTTTCCATATTGCTTTTGCATTACAGATATTCCAATTATGATACATCATGCACTTATATGTGTTCAAATATTTATTTATTTTGCTATATTTTATTTTTATCTACCTGCTATTATGTTTGCGTTGTTTTTATTTCATTTTCTTTACTGACACCTGCTGCTGTCATGTCTGTTTGCCCTTTGGGGGATAAATAATGTCAATTATATCTTAACAGAATACACAAATAATGGAAAGATTATTTTTTAACCTAAAAAAAATCTTTCTCTTGGAAAAACATGACAGTTGTCCATTATTATGCTTTAGAAAACAAACATATCTGCAGGAAATTTTCATGGAAATCCACCACAGATCTTGCTAAAATAATTCCCTCTGAAATAAACAGGTAGAGCAACTCTTGCGGCTTTTGCAGTTGCAGGTTAGTGTCGGCAGCCACTGTGTATTCTTATGCTACAGGCTACACTTGCTCAGGTGCTGCCAGGCTGCATATGGACTGAGCAGTTTGCCTTGCACCCATGTTTATATCATTTTAGTGTTTTTCATTATAATTTTAATGCATGTCATGGTTTCAGTTTTATTTAGGTGCAAGGCAGCTAAAAAAAAAAAAAACACGTTGGGGGCAAGGCAAACTGCTCAGTCCACTTTTCAATTCAGCTTTATTCGTACAGCGCCACTTCACAACAATGTTGTCACAGGGCACTCTACATACATATCATTTCAAGCCAATTCATACATATCCTATAATAAAAACCAACTGATTGCATCGAGTCATGACTTGGATCCAATCTCCCATCCTGAGCTGCACGCGGCGACAGTGGGAAGGAAAAAACTCCCCTTTAACAGGAAGAAAACCTCCGGCAGAACCCGGCTCAGGGAGGGCAGCCATCTGCCTCGACTGGTTGAGGTGGAGAGGACAGGAAAGACAGAACAACATGTACAACTGCACTTAATCAGGAAGACCTATGGAAAAAGGAGACATAAGTTAGAGATGGCAATATTGTCTTATATTTATACATGAATACATTAGAGAAATAGAGCGAGGGTTTGCTACATAAGTAATGGATGGCTAGACTACCCATAACTATAAGAGCAAAGAGCATAACCTGGACAGTTGGGTCCCGTACATACAGACTCCAACTCAGGAGATGCTCATATCCTAACTATTAACACATACATGTGCTCATCCTGATGGTAGTGTTGCTAAAAATGGTCAGCTTTCACACCGGCTGGCTATTTATACCAGATCTATCTGGATGTCAACACTTCCCCCTGCTGCTGATGTGCTTCAGTGTTAACGCTAGATCAAGAGCTGACAGAGCATAACACAGCTCTCACATCTGTGTTCACTCTGTGGAGCTCAGTGTACTGTGACATAACGTTTTAGATGAGGCTTGTAAAGACACAGAAGTCTGGTAGAGCTCATTGCATGTGGAGCTCAGCATTAACAGTGACTGAATGTGAAGCAGCTGGCATTCAGTGTGCTTAAAGATGGTTAAAGCATGCATGTGTATGGTATACTTTGAGCTTTTCTTTAGTGGGTGTGAGACTATGATGATAAAACATACCTGTGGAACTTGCACAGTTCTTGTAAGACAAAAGAAATCAACTAAACATCATGTTTGTGCATGTTTTGCATGATTAAGTTCAAATAATCATAGAATATGAGGCTAACTTGAGCATATCTACGATGTTTCACTGCACTTTAAGGCTTTATTTTTTGGTTGATGTTGAATTCTTATTTATAGAACACGTTAAAATAGAATAAAATTTCAGATCAGACAGGTGAAACTACATTAGGCTTGTGAAACAGAGCCATGGGTGAGAGGAAGGAAGTTGTCTAATTGCTAACCTTAAAGCTTGCATTCAGATTTGTTCATGACCTGTAAATGATCTTAGGAGAAAAAAAACAAACAAACTCCAAACCAGTGATGCTGAGTGCATGTTTACAACAGACCAGTTCACGTTCTGTATGTTTGACATCCAGCTCTATGCAGTCGTTGCAGATATTAGTGCAAGTGTGTCCTCTAGTGGCAATGAACTGCTCTGCAGCTGCTACACAGCTGTTCCGCTTTGTTCCATAGACTGTATATGAAAGATATGTTGATAATAACAATAATAATAAGATATCTGTGTATCTTTTTATATACAGTCTATGATTTGTTCAGATATGGGTAAAGATTTCTGCAAAACCAAGTCACGGAGGACTTCTTAATTAAGTGAGGTGAGTTTGACTGAACAGAAATAGAAAATAACTCATGCAAACAGCAACAGCACATATGAATTCAACACAAGTAAAGAAAGGGTCCGGTAGCAGATCAGGTTTGTTTTCCTGGCTGTTAAAGCCTGTGAGACCATTTGGTTGTTATGCCTGAGCATGGGTACACTTTTCTGCCCTGTGTCCATGCAGTCTTAGATAGGTACTCATGTAACGCCTATGACCCGTAGAAGCTCTTTGCTTGGGCAGGCTGTATGAGCTTCTTGCCCCAAAACATCTACATTACACGATAATAAAAAAAGATATCAAAAGAATATGAGTGCATATGGAATCATCACAGACCTTCAACATGTAAACTCATCTGAATACAAACTTCTGCAACCAGGAAGAGTTCAGACAGTCTTAAAGAGTTTAAAGACAACTAACATGTTTATACTAGCTGCTAGGTTTTTATGATTATTACAGCAGTTCCATATGTACTACAGGTCACCTATCAGTCACATGTTACCTGTTGGTTTGATGTTTCTTTTTTTGTCTTTTTGTAAAAGCTCAACACGTATGTTCCCTCAGGAAAGATAAAGTTTAGTTCACTTTTACTTTCATGCTTTGCCCATGGGAACATCATGCAGAGTATTTTGCGGTTTACAGGATTTCTTTTACAATAAATCATAATATAAAAATGTGTTTGTTCTCTTAGGCGTAGTCTGTTTGGACTCTAAGTCATGCAGTTTGTGGTAATCCTGAGCACATAAAGAGAGCAACTGCACTTCTTTGGGGTGTCCTGTTTCCACGTCTCCATGTTGGACTGTATTAACAGCACATAGTTATTGATAGTACTTTCTAATGCTCTTTGCTGGGATTTTACTATTTTTGTTTTTCTTAGCACAACTAATATTTACTCAAATGTACATGTAATGGTTCATTTGTTCGTTTCCTCCTTATGAGCTTTTAATCATTGCTTATTCAAGGGTCTAAAGGCAGGAGGTGCTGTTTCTGGCTTGGATCATAAAGCTTGTTCAGGCAACTGTAATACTGGTCTATGGTGCTAAACAAAACTATCTAAAATCAGAATGCATCTTTAAAATTTGTGATTATGTTCAGTGGGTACTTTTAATTTTGATACTTTAAGATGCTTTAAAAACAAAAACTGTTTCTCGTTATATTTAAGTAAAATTAGAGTACAAGAAGTTCTTCCTACACTCTCCAAGAAACAATCAAATGTACAAATATAAACAGTAACTTCTCATTTTTTACACGTGTTTTTTTAACAGTTTTCTCCCTCTGTCTGTCAACCTCGTTCTGTTCAGCGCCATAGCAACAGAAAATGAAGGTCTGGCTGCTGTGTCCTGTCAAACAAATATGTAGAAGTAAGAAAACAACAGTAGACTGAACGAAAAAGCCAGTAACCAGTGGCTCCTTTGAAGAAACGTAATGAAATTTTTTTATGGCCTTTATAAGAAAACAAAGCTGACAATCATCAGGAGCACCTGGCAAGCTGGAACAAACATAGACACACACACATGCAGAAGATGGTATAGCAAACCAGATCACTTACCTAACATAGGTTATGATAGTGTTTCTAACTCCTGGTCCTCGGGGCCCACTGTCCTGCAGGTTTTTACTGGTGTCCATACTTCAACAGTAGACCAGGGAAGTGGTCCCCGAGGACCAGGATTAAATATCACAGGATAAGAGAGCCAGGGACAAGCCCTGTCAGATGCCTGCCACCCAAGTGTCAAGCACAGAGTCCAGGTTAATAAAAGCTGACTCATCTAGTGATTAAATGCAGGAAGCCATAAATAAAATAAAAAGCATAGTAAAGTATATATTTTGACAACTATAGGCAAATTTTGGATCCTGTTATCTCAAAATTATGAGTATTTTACCAAACATCCTTGTAAAAATCTGCCTGTTTGATATGGAAATGTATAGCGCTTTCCACATTCCTTTAGAAAAGAACAATACCCCAAGATTTCACAACACTGGTGTAAATGTCTTTTTTTCTGTTGCTTTCTGCACTTTATTCCACAGTAAAAGCTGCTGGAACAAGTTTATTTCTACACTCTGGGATTAAATAAAGTCTGAGTCTAAATACAGTAAAATAAAACGACCCAGTATGCAAAGGAAACAACATGCACAGAGTTTTGAGTTAGTTGTGAAAATAGATAGAAGAAGAGTTTAAAGGCAGAGTATGCAAGATTTCAAGGCGATTCTTTCCACCACCAGGTGGCAAACGCCAGGTTGTGAGCAAAACCACAAAACTGCTACCTCCACAAACGACCACAGGTTTGCAGTAATGAACAAAACTCACCCCTCACCCCTCCTCCTTGCCAGCTCCAATGAGGGCAGGAATCGCTTGTGAGCTGTAGCTCGGAGCTGCTCTGTAATAAATAGGCTTATACACACCCTACTGGTGGAAAAAAAGCACTTTTTTTTACTGGTCAGAAAACATTCAAGAAGGGTCTTTGTCATTAATTAAAATTATAATTTAATAACGCATCAAATATGAACAGACTGGAACCTACATGTTTAAAAACTATCTAATTATGATTGTAGTTATTTTTTTAGTTAATTTATTTTGAAAATATTGAAAATCTTACATACTCCACCTTTAAGTGAAAGTATGAGGTCACTGGTTTGCAGATGAGTTAAGAGGAAAAGCGCCTGCTCTCTCTCTCTCTCTCTCTCTCTCTCTCTCTCGCTCTCTCTCGCTCTTTCACTGTGGGCGTGTGTGTGTTCGAGCGATAAAGACAGAAAGAGTGAGATAACAAAAAAACTGAACTGCGAAAAAAAATCAAGAGAAGAACTAAGAGAGGACTTAACAAAAAAAAAAAAAAAAAAAAAACAAAAAAACATGCTAAAATATTCATAGAAAGCTTAAAAAAAACAAACAAGGTTCTGTTCCATCTGCTGCGATCTGATTGGTCAGCCCTCGCAGCGTGTGGGCGTGGCTTACGTCGGGGGCCGCAGCAGGCTGTAGACGTGAGATATGAAGGGCAGTGACAGCATGGGCTCGCGCAGCTGGGAAAGTCATGAACGACTCAGTCTAACAGGAGACAACTTGCAGCTCAGGCGGCGAGCCCGGCTGTGAGCGGGCTTTGGCGTAGAACACGTACTCCAAATACCGCCAATAACTTTGGGCGTCAGTGTCGAGACTTTGTTTCGACTTTTACTGATGAAAGAGGAACAGAAAAAGTGGCACGCGGCTCCCTCCTGCCAAAATGAAGCGAGCAGGTGCGCTGGCAGGTAAGTAAAATAAGAGAAAGAAAAGACGCTATGGAGCAGAAAAGGGTTTTGGTGTCTGGAAGCGGCGAGAGTCTGTCGTCCGGCTCACAAACAATGTCCGAGGGGGAAGAAGTGACGGCCGCCGTGGATATTAAAGTTTACGAAGCTGGACATGATGGTCGCGGGTTGGACTTTGAAAGTGTGAATGAAGGAGAGGACGGAGGAAATGCAGAATATGGCAAGGAAACTCCAGAGGACGATTCTGAAGACGATGAAGAAGACGAGAGGGTAAACACACACCCACACAAACACCTCTTTAATTAAAGAGATCATTAAAAAAAAAAAAAAAAAAAAAAAAGTTGCTTTTTAAGGACGTTTCTCAGGAAAATAATAGATTAAAGAAGACTAAACTGAACTTATTTGTGCAAAACGCCTCTGAAAACAGCTAGTTTATGGGTTTTGCAGTAAAAACATTTGAAGACAAGCACCCTGCCTCAGCTGACATGTTTCATCAGGTTGCCATGAAGTCAGCAGCCAAATCATGCTTCTATTACAGCTCCTGCTCATCACACATCCCATCAACACTGAGCTTCTTGGCTCTGGCAGTCCGTTTCTGTCAGACATTTTAAAATGTTATGTAATTATAATTATAACTCTGGAGGTATTTAAGGCACCAGAGTCTTGATGTGGAAGAAGTACCTGTGGTTCTTCTCTTTAAGTTGTTGCACAGCTGTTGTTGCACATTCTTTGGAATGTGGAACAACCCAATTTCTCTGTTAAAAGGACTATTTGTTAAAGCAGGATTCATTCGTTTGGAGATGTTTTCTGCATACCTGCATCACAAAATGGTCTTTAAGTCTTTCACTGGGCTGTAATTTGAATATTTTCAAAACATTTTTTACAAGGAATCTTGCTGGATTCAGGAAATCATACCAGTGGTAATTATCGTCTAAACAAGCTTGTAGTCGTCTACATGAGAAAATGGTGGTTAAATGCGAGCAAAACCGAGTTGGTGAGATGCAATCCTTCAGAGAGCACTGCTATTGTGATTTTTACTCAGGAAACAGATGGGGAAAATGAGGAAGATCCATTTTGAGTCTCAGCCTTTTCACATGTTAAACACTTTACAGACTGGTTTGACTGGCTTTAATGTGCATAATGCTGCCCCATAAGTGCATCTAAATTTCACATCTGACCTTTTCAAATCTTTTCTTAAAGGGCAGAATGACTTTGGGCTTTGTGCAGCTGACTATAAGATAAGCAGGGAGAAGTGTTGAAAGTATTGCAGTGTTTCCCTGCTGTTACGTGACAGCTTTTGCCTCATCATGCTGTAATTTGAATATTTTGCCTCACAGCTTTATAAAACATTGTTTCTTAAAGCTGTGCAGTAACCTGTGACCTGCAGCTAAAACGCTAAGTTGCATTTAGTGCGATGACAAAGTGGAATGCAGCTAATCTAACTGATACCCATCCTTGTGTTTATCGGACTTATAAGCCGGCGTTTCACTGCTTAGCAGGCTCTTCAACACACTCGGATGAAACCCCTGGGTGGTGTCATGTTTGCCAACAGAGCTGCTTGACTAATTTGGTTTGGCTGAATGACATTTTGACAGTCCATCACCTTAATAGTGCTGAGATACAACACACAAGGGGCAAGAACTCACAGATCTCTTATTACGTTTTCAGCATGATTCATTTCTTCTTTTAGAATGACGCAGAAATATTTTTATAGTTGAAAAAAGTTAATCAGTTGTAATATTATAGGAATTTTAGATGCAGGCATTACTTTTATTATTACTATTAACAGAGATAACAAACAAAGCGTCTTTATTTTGGACTTTAGTGGAACGAACCCTGTGCCCTTTTTTCCCTGCGTCTTTGAAATACCAGTTTGACATTTATTTAAAACCAGTGACCTTACTTGTGCTGACCACAGAAGATGGAATGTAACCGGACCTGTTGCTCTAAACTAAACAGACATATTACCGGCCAAAACCCCGCAACGCAGATGGGTATCGCCGCAGGGTCAGTCAGGGAACCTTGACCTTTGACTTTGTGTCTTCGACCCAAAGAGTTAAAAAAGGAAAGTCTTATGAGAACGCATGACATCACTTCTCCACACCGACTGGCTCGGTTACCACTCATTTTCCAGACTTAGTGCTAAGTCTGTTTGCAGTGAGGAGATTCTCCGTACGGTGGAGCTTCATGGACTTTTTCTACTATATTTGGTGCCGATCTTTTTAAATCTCTGCGTGCTTTGCAGCTTTGTCCATTCCCGACAAATAAATCTGTCTGGAGTTCTGGGGAGGGTGATAGAGAATGCTATCTACAGATTATCCTGTGCATAATCCTTTCTTTAATGCAGTTAAAGATATCAGAAACAAGATTAGTAAGCAGGTTTTGGTTCACTGCATATGGGCTGTCACTGGTCATCCCTTTTACACATGAGATGTCTTGTAGAAGAGGTTACACTTGATTTTCTACTATTATATCATTATTTGCATGTTTTTTTTTTTTTTAAATTATATTTTATATTAACTGGTTTTTATGTCCCTTTTTTGCAGTTGAAGGTTTTTGGTCTCTTATTGGTTTCATTTAGATCTGCAAAGCTGTTATTGTAAGCTTTATTTAAACTGATAAGATTTCCACAAACTATTTAAATTTTTTATTTATTTTTTTTAAAATAAATTCAGCATTAAAAAAAGCAAAACACAACAACAAAAAGCCTCTATTGTAACCACACATGTCAGTCATGCAAATTTAGCTGACATATTTCCAATTCAAATGAATGCATTCAGCAACAGTTGTCGGATGGTTTTCCGAACATCGGAGTTTAATATCAAATGCTGTCCTGATATTCTGCAGCCCTGCTCAGCTTACTCACTCTGTGAAGTGTCCTGAAACGGTTTTGCTGTTAGTTGTGTCTGCAAACTCACTAAGTTGCTCTTTTCTTTTTTTTTATGCCATTGTTGCTTTTAAATATATGTGATTAGTCATTTCGGTTAACCCCCTTTTTTTTGTTTTATTTTACACACACATCTTAGAAGTGCACTTATTTCTATATTAAAGGTTTTTCTTTTTAACTTTGCTCAAATTTACCGAAACTACTGATATCTAGAGGTCAAGCTGGCAGTGGAAACAAGATTAAACGTACTGTTTAGCAACAAACGGAAGGATTTCCTTCTGAGAAAACCCACACCAGTAAGTTTTTTTTCTTGTTTTTAACCTTTGTCATTTTGCTTCTTTTTAATAAAGTTGTTTTTGGAGCCACATTCTATTTCTTTTTGCATTATTTCATTTCTGAAATGCTTACTCGTTAAATGTCTCATAAAAAGCTTCTGCAGTCTTTAAATTTCTTCACTGTCGTCTTTTTTTTTTTTTGCCCATGAACTGTACTTTGACCTTTGTATACATGTGGCAGCAATATGGCAATGTAGGAGGACAAGGTACTGAGATGCATTTTACGTTTCCATTTTTCTATATTAGTCTTTGTTGTAACATGGAACAAGCTTAAAGAGAAAGTAACCCCAGCAGTTCTCAGATGTTTTGACTTTTTAACTTAATCAAAGTTATTTAAAGCAAAGCTCCTAAAATTAAATAAAAAACGAAGGAGCAAATGGAGAAAAATGTCATTAAAACAGGTTTTGGAATAGAAGATTTTTATGACTAACATGAGAAGTTACGGCCATTTTTCTTTTTTCTTCCTCTCTAATGAAGTCCCACTTGAAAACGTCCCCTGACACGCTAAAAGCATGATTAAAAGCCACTCGGCTGTGGAATGCAACTCCTCTGAAACGAGTTCTTCTTGTTTATTTGTTGTATTTATGCTTAATTGCACAATTGACATCTCTGAAAAGTTGTTCAGTCTTAAATTAAAAATCTATTATTTCTATATTAAAAATGGCAACAGTCTGTTGCATCTGCATTTTATTAGTATAGAATTATTTAAGTGAAGACATGTAAATTTTATGGACACACCTGTAAAGTTAGCATTAATAAAACTCTCCTGATGAGTTTCAAATGATTTAGACTTTCCTTGTCTTTAAGTGTTTTGTACAGATTCTGATCAAATCACCATACATTTAATTTATAAAGTAGCTCAAAATGATTTACATGAGAACAGTTGTACACATCAAAAACAAGTCTTTACACATCCAAGTATAAAACTTAAACACACATGCACACAACATGCATTTAATGTCTATTATAACTATCTTGACACTGTTTTTCCATAAAAGCATCTGTTAATCATTTGGCTTTTTTTTTTTTTATGTCCTGCAGCTTTTATATCCCCCTCATCATCATAAATCCTGTCTTCCTTTCCTTCTCGCTGCTACCTGCTGTGCCGTGACAGCAGTTTGGGTGTTTCCACTTGCTTTCTGCTTAAATATATTTTTTCTTTTTGCTTTTGTTTTCTTTTTGCCTATGTTGCTGTAGTAGAGACAGATGTTTTCCCTTCAGAGGATCATCAAAAACCGCTTTCAACTAATTCGGCTCCCAGTTGTTACAATTTTCACCAATGTGTTTCTGTAACATCCTTGGACTCAAAGCATAAATTAAGTCAATTTTGAAGGTTTTCAGGAATGATAATGCACAAAGAATCAGCAGTGTAGAGCAGAGCTGGGCAGATGTCCCAGTTGGAACAACATATGAAGCTAGTGAGATGGAATATGCTTGGAGGAGCTCTTCTTGTTCTTCACGGTTTTACTTTGTGTTGATTTAAAAACTGCAGATGTTTGTGCAACAGTAAGGTGGATTATCTTCGACCCACAGTGGGCACCAACATAAACGGAGTGGCTTCCTCAGCAGTCGGGTTAGATGCGTCATGTTGTGCCCGTATCAGCTCTGTTAAAATACACACGTGATGTGTGGTTACCAAGATGCTCAGTACTTTTCCCTGAAACTGCAGGTTTAAGCTCATTGTTCAGCCATCTGGTTTGCATCCTTGCGTTACTTGTGGTGACACAGAAACTCCACACTAAATGGAACCCTGGCTAAATTTTATACTAAGTATTGATAAACACAGTCATAAGTTCTCTGCAACAGTGGATAACAGTAAGATTAATCTTCATGTCTGTTATCGCTTTATAAATGTTATTTTGCACATTTGATCCCAATAACTTCTTTTTATAGTCCACACCCAGTGGTTTTTATTGAATGAAATTGCACCTCAAGAATCAAGGCCTGCTGGTTAATGTAGTCTTCACAGTTCACCTTTCACTCACTCATTTAATCACTGCAGTTTCTGATTAATGATATAATAAAGCAAAATACAAATAAATGGGATTTTAAGGAAATGCTTGCAGTTGCAGCAGGTGAGCACAGATGAGAACTAAAGCATTAGATGTCAAGGGCCAACACCGCTATTGTAGATTATAGATGTTAAGAAAAAAAAAACAAAAAAACAGGGAGATATTTTTGCATCTTTAGTATGTCTAGAAATGCATAGACATAATATTTAGGCCACATCGCCCAGCTCAAACATGCACACAGAAATCACTCGGTGACTAAAAGATGTTGCTGACTATGCTTACTGCCTCAAGCATTACAAGATTTTGCATGTAAAGGCAACCGCGTGCGCATCTGTAAAAACACGTCACATCCAAGAACAGAAAGGTGTGTGTGTTGCCCCTCCCTTTTTTATGAGAACTTATGAGATATAAAAGATGTAAAATCACTTTGTATTTAGTAATTTGGAAGCAGTTTTTCCTCCTAAAACTATTGAAATCACACACAAAAAGTATTTTCAAACATCATGATTTATTTTAAAGCAAAACTCTCCCATGAGCTCGAATGCTAATTTATGTACATCTTAAACTCAAGAAATCTTTGACAACTTGCAACTGGCTGTGCTACTTGAGGCCCGTTTTACCTAATCCTTCACATAAACAAATGTTTTACTAATTGCAGCATCTTTTCTAGATGCTCTGATGCAGATAACGGTAATGTGCAGACAAAAGGGATCCATCCCTTTAACCAGTCTGCACAACGGTTTGGGCTCTTCAAGTCGTGCTGTGTGCTGACATCCATGATATCATTATCCTAGAAAGCTGTGATCATCAGCCTTGTCCAGTAGTCTGCAGGGTGCAGTGTAATGCCAGTCCTTCATGTTGTAGCTCCTCCAGTTGTAAGGTTTTTTATTTTTTTTTAGCCCTTTGAAGCCCTGATGGTTGGCGTGCTACTACTGGTTGTAGGAAAGTGTTAAAAGTCAGCGCCAATGGTTTAAAAACCTGAAAAATTGTGCTTTTGGGATAAAAACAAGCTTGTTATGTAACTGCTGAATAAGTAAACAAGCAACTGTTTGCTTATGAGTTTCATGCTAGCTTAAAATATGATGACACTTCATGTCATCATTATGCTAGGTGTGTGTTTGTGTGTGTTTTCCTTTAAACCTGCTGTGAAGAGCTGAATCTAAGTCAGATCTTCAGCAGGTAATAAGACTTCCCTTCTTGTCAATCCTTTACAATTTACTTTAACGAAAGTGAATTTGTTGAACAGATTTACCCCTTTAAACTCCACCCATCACCCTGCAGGCAGCTGACTTAACTCCATATTTGTCCATGTCTGCACATTTGTTGGACTGAATGATGCTCTGTATGGCAGAGCCGAGTCATTTTACAACACAATTGCACTGGTCAAACAAAAACAACTTCCCTAAAAGTGCAATTTATAACGTTAGATGGCTGTTAAAAGAAGAAAACAAACATGTCTCACACAGAGATTAGTCTTCCTGGCTGTTCCCTGTGAACAGACTGGCACACTTCTCTGCAGTGAGTAATGAGTTTGTTCAGACCAACCATGTGCCAGACGAGGCTCTTGGCAAACATCGTTTTGACTTTACTGCAGGAAAAAAACAAAGTTACGGGACTTTGTTGAATTAGCTGCCATTTTTTTGGTTGCATGACTCCCTTTTTTCTGTGGAAAGAAGTTCATTCAGCTTAAGCTTGTTCCGCTCACAGTTACTGCTGTGGTTTTAAAAAATGTCTCAGTGATAACAGGAATAAATGAAAGGGTAATAAACGGAGGATGGAAGATATTCAGGCAGGTGTGGAGGTGATTTTATATCCCTAATCCATTAAAACAAACATCACACCCTCGCGTCTGTGTACAGTGTCACTCTGTTCTACTAAACAGTTATCTCCAAACGTTACTGATGCCTCCTGAACTTATTCTGGTGATTTTAAATAATTTATCAGTCAAGAGAGAAGAAGTTTATAGAAGTTTCTATCTTGCAGAAATGAGCAAACATGTTTTTCTGTGTATCGCATGATGAACTGACAAGTTGTTCAGTGTCATTTGTTTGGGTTTTTATGTCACTATGAAAATCATTTTCAGTTTTTCTTTTAATTTGTCACTCCTTAAATTTTTACCTTTCTAAAGACATGCACCTATCAAACCAAACACCTATTAAATTTAGAGATGCGCCGATCCATTTTTTGGGAGTTCTGATCCGATATCTATATCTGAAATTTGAATATCTGCCGATACAGATATATTTACCGATACCAAATCTGTTTGTGTGAATATTATTGTGACTATGGTTATTATTGCTGTTAAAACTGTGTAAGATTTAATTATGTTGTAATAAATGACCCATCCTTTCTGAAGATACCTCACCAATACAAATATAACATTAAAGATCTAACAATTTCAACAAGTTTTATTCTGATTTGGTAGATTTTACCTAAATACAACTATAAATGTGTGGTTTTGAAACAAAGATCGAGATTTTAGTCACTTAAAGCTAGATGTGTTACACTAAAATTTAGTGTAACAAAAATTGTCACATTTTAACATTCAAGGCATTTATTTCTCTTAAGATGTGTCTGAAGCATGTCATCAAACACATCTGTGTGTTTCGGTTGTGGTATTGGTACACTTTTATTAATACCAAGTACGAGTACACACGCTTGGTATTGAGCCAATAATGGTATCAGTATCGGTGCATCCCTAATTAAATTGATACATATCTACCCTAATTCAGTTTTTTTCCTTTTAAATGGCCCTTTCAAGTCATGTCAGACTACTAGTTTGTGTGTATTTGTACTGCACAGACCTGCCTACCAAACTTCTCCACTTTGTTAGAATAGTAAATCTTTGTCTCAATATCCTCTCCTGTGGTCTTACCCCAGCATTTTGCAGAGATAAAGTGCTACTTTAAGCCCTTCAGCTGGAGGCTTTTGGGCCTATTTAGATCACTTGTTTCCCTTTTCAGTAAGAAATCCTTACTATTTACAAAGAGGAGGAGTGGAGCAAAGAGGAGGAATTAGGTTCAGTTGCTTCAGTTGAATCATCATGACTGAAAGTTGTAAGTCTGTAAGAAGAACTGCATGTTCTTCTTGCACAATAGAAAGGAAGAAGGTTGTTCAGTGCAGTGATGAAATCATTTGTCTTGGAACGTGGATATGAACAGATTTCTTTGTTGTAAGTGTTTTCTGCTTTTAGAGGTGAGTTTTTTTTTTTTTTTTTTTTTACAGGCTTTTTGCTTTCTTTTCTTGCAAGTTTACAGTTAGTATGTTAAAATATCCTGAAACCAAATCATGAGGAGAAAAATTAGGTTTTATTCTATGTCTATATGAATTATGTCTCAGTTGCTTGACGTTGTCTCTGCTCTGAAACGATGGATCCTTTGCGAAGTTTAAAACAAGCAGCTGTTCACTTTGTTTATTAAGTAAAAAAAAAAAACAACAAACGTGTTAAATTTGCTGGCCAGAAATGTTGGATTTTGGTCAAAAGTCAAAAACAAAAGTAAATTTTTAGCTTGTTGCCTTGTCTTTTCTTGTATTGGTTATTTAGTGAACAGTTTTAGGTCATTTAGGGTCTGTTGTGGCCTCTTGGTGCATCTTGTGCAATAGATTTGTGAAATAAAATCGCCTGTACAGCTTGAGGCTGTTCAAGACTATCAAAGCAATTCATTGTTAAATTAAAATATTAGTGGAACTTTTCGCCTACAGGTCGGCCCCTGTTTACAGCTGCATTACGTTCTACAAGAAAAGCCTTGTTCAACACCCAGAAAGTTTCATAATTGTCTTTTTATACTTTACTGTCTATTAGACACAAGCTGCCTACGGTCTTCTTTTTAAAAGTTTCCATAAACTGAATTTTTTTTAGAGGCATCTTCAGGACAAGAATGGACTAGCGAAGAAACGAAGTGAGCTGTTCCTTAGGTTAGGTTTGGCTGGGGTTTACTCATAGTATTAACAAACAATGACTCAGCGGCCAGGCACTGATTTTCATTTTGACTATTTTCATAATAAACATCTGTCTTACGTCATTCTCTGTGCAGTACCAGTGGAAGAATACAGTGCTGCAGAGCTGTCCCTCAAGACTAATATAAAGACTAATACTTATCCACTAAGGGCCAGTCTGTCCCTCTGACAGTGTGACATACAGTAACACTCCGCATTGATCTTTTCTGCGAGGAGCTGTTCCCTGAACCTGGAAGGACAACCACGGTGCTTCTGTTTGCTTCTGTTTGACAATGTTTAACTCCCACTGTTCAGTCGTCCCAGCCGTGTGTTGGGCCCCTAAATAAGCAACCGTGTGTTTAAGCAAGCAGGGTGATTAGAGGAACATCCCGTGTCGGTTTGTTCTTTGAGGCTAAGAGGATTAACACAATCTAGTTAAGACTCTTTTCACTTCGACGTTGGGCTCTCTGTCATCGAGCTGTGGCTGATTTTTGACTTTTCTTTGCAGCTGGCCTTTTATACATGTGTATGTCTGGGTTTAATCTACGTTGTCTGTGAGCACTGAGCCTAAACAAAATGTCTTTTGGTCGGAAATTGACTGCTGGTCAACGTTCGTCTTCGAATGGAGTAAAGGTAAGAGATGGAAAGTCGAAGCTGCTTATTGGATTTAGAAGTAAAGGCTGAATGTTAAGTGTTTGGTCAGAGATTTTTGTTTTTGTTTTATTTCACATTAAATACTCGCAAAACACATGAAACTTAAGTCGCAGTTATCAGTGTTTACTATCAAACCTCATGGCCACAGTCGTGCAGCTCTGTAGGTTTCTTTTGGATCCTCCATTACTCATTGTCATCCAGTATTTTTCATGGCAGATGTCCCAGTTGTGCATCAAGACCAATATATAACGGCTTTTTTGCTGATCTGAGACCTCTCTGTGCAGCAGCTCATGTGGAATGCATACAGTAAGTCTCCAAGGCCCTCTGCAGGATAAAAAAGCACTTTGTTGGTGGGAAAATAATACATGTTTTACTTCTTTCCAATGCTGGAGATAATAAATCTTAACATGGATAATTGTATGAAATTGGAAAAGGAAAACACTGCTGTTTATTTTTTATCTTGTCAACACAGGAAACTGAATTCCCAAGAGATGGCAAACAAAGTTCAAGCTAAAAAAAAAAAAATCTGCCTTTTATTTTTAAAGGAACAGTCATTGTCAAGTGTCATTTGGCTTCTCTACTGTCATGAAATAACATTTCAAGTCCCATAGCTGTTTAAGCTGTGAGACTTTGCACTACTCTTATCCTCATGAGTAAACACCCGGATCCTTGGAGCAGAGCGCAGGGGAAGACAGATTCAGTCCATACTGGAATTTAGGGAGAGTTGAATAAGACAGATGTTGGGTGACAAGGTCAGCTACAACATGAAGTCGACCATGAGAAAGAGGCAGATGAACATGTTGGAGAGTTCATGGATACAGTTTACAGACGCACAACCATTTCCACTCCACTGTCATTTTAGTCAGTTGTTTCAGGGGTCATGTCTGGTAGCGGGAATGAAATTAGAAAGCATGTTAAAAGGTGGTTGTTGTTGAACTCTGTCTGCAAGCTGCACTTGTCTGTAGCTTGTCAACCATTATTATATGTGGATCATCTGAAAGACCTGGAGTAAATTTTCAGTTCAAGATGTTTGTCATGCAGGCAAATAATATTACAGAATAAAATGCATCCTGTTATATTAAAGAGCACCCAGATAGTGTAGTTCAGCTATTTGAAGCTATTGTTGTGTAATCATGCAGGAATAACGTCAAACGAGTGGCACCAAAAAAGTTTAATATCAGGATTAATCGCTACTTTAATTGGACATTCTTGTACCTTTTGACATGGTTTAGCTTAATCTATAACATTGTATTTGTAACTATCAAGCGTTAAAAATCACTAAATAGCTCTTTGATTCTTTTTTTTAATAGTTGCACTTAAATTATTTATGGTGCACTAGGGCTGGGCGATATGACCAAAAGTTCATATCCCGATATAGCTAATTTTTTATCCCCATAACAATATCAAACTGTTTGTGTAATTTTGTGTCAGTCATCAGTTATGTGTCAGATGTGCTTGGCAACGGCAGCAGTGATCTCCTTCCACCTGGGGGAACTATGGAAAGCTTGTTCTAGCGCTTGTGTCTGGAGTTTATTATGAACACTTTCGCCTCCACTTGACGCTGCTTTTGCAGCTTTTGCTCGTTGAATCTATTCTTTATTCTGTATTCTTTATCCTGATTCTTGCACAGGTGATAAAATCAGTTGTGTCGGAGTTTGTTGTTGGGACTGTGAGCTAGTCTATTGTCGGTTCCACATCAGTCTTTTTATATCCAAACAGCATCAGTGAGACAGAAATTTCCCCTCTTTTAGGAACAAGCTCATCAGTTTGGGTTGGTTGGTCAATTTTTAGCAAATTATCCTGGTCTGAAACACGTCTGCTACCGTCTTTCTCCGTGGTTGTTTATATATTGCAGCATGCATGCAGTAAAGCGCTTCTTGATGTAAAATATTGCACTAAAGCACCTTATTGTGGCGTAAGCGATAGAACCTCATGCGAAAAAATAGACATTTCTATTGTCCAAACAATATATATTATCATATCGCCCAGCCCTATGGAGCACTAACATTCATAACTGCAGAGATGCTGTTGTCCTGCAGCATCCCCAGGCTGGCAAACTGCATTTCACAACTTCTTATTTCCAGCCCGGAGCGTCACGTGACAGCTTTGCTTTGCTTGTTATATCTCAGTAACGGGGTGTCAACACATCAGCTGTTTTTTGAAAGAGCATAATGATTGACTCAGCTGATGCGAGAGGACATTATCAGAGGAAACAAGAAAGAAAGAGAAAGTGACGGAGGAAGAGATGAGACAAGATTCATCATCAGACAGGATGCAGACAGATGTCAGATTAGATGTCATTGCACATGTGTTTCTTTAAAACTACTGGTTTTATACTAAATGTGCAAGAAAAATGGGAAGATGTTTTCATCTGTGTTGCAGTTTTTGTGCTTGAAATGAAAGTCCTGCTTTTTTTGTTTTTAGCTTTTGATGATTAAGTAGCTTTTCTTTTTTTGGCCACTTTTAATGCACCCACATCTCCAATGATCACATCAGTTGGCCCATTACATCCCAGTTTCAGTGAAAAGCTGCTGTAAAACAGAAACTGCAGGATTTGCATTAAAATGGGTTTGGATAAATTGGTGTCTCACTCAGGATGAGTCATTTAAAAAAAAAAAAAAAAAAAAAAAAAAAAGCTGTGGCTTGATAATTAATGCTGGAGTCGCTTTTATCTTTATCATCATCCTCTTAAGTTTCACACAAACTGGTTATAATTTAATGGTGAATTAATTTGCCACCAACCGTATGAAGTGAGATTGCAGTAAGTATTGGTGTCTTTTCAAATGAAACAGAATGTGAAGATTTCTGACATTTTGTTAGTGTCCTGACTTTCCTAGTTAAATGATTTCTTCCAAATGTTATTTCCTGACAGAAATAATCCCATTAATGTCAGTGTGTGTTATTCTTACAGGGCTGTAATGAGAAACGATAAGTGGGACGGTGAGTGAAACAAAGGACGACGCTGACTGGAAGGAGGTGTAATGTCTCTTGATGTACAACGGCTTGCTTCCTGTTTCACTGTAAACGTGCGCTCATTGTGTCTTAGCAACCAATGAAGGATTCTAATAACAATTTGTTCCCGCTATTAAAAGGCTCCTTTCATCCATCTCAGTGAAATGATAAATACTTCACCACAAGGCCTTCAAAAGGAAATAGATCTCATGTTTGCCAGTTCTCCCTTTGTTCTGCTGCTTCAGAGGTTTTTTTTTTTTAAATGTGGAAATCAATTGAACCCTCTTCACTGGCGTTAGACAGGAACATGCAAGTTAGTGAAACTTAAATAGAAATGCTGGTTAAGTACAAAGCAGCAGCAAAAGCACAGCAGCTCTGTTGTGGAACTGACTGCATGCAGGTACATGAATACTACAGTTTTCATTGATTTGATCATTGATTTGACACTGTTTGTATTTATTACTTAACCTTGGGTAGTATTCCTGAAAACAGTCTTGCATGAGGTTACATGCAATCCTTCCTTCTGCTTTCTCCCTCTGTTGGACAGTTTTTTTCATAGCTTTTGTAGAGGAGTGGGCTTTGTTTTGTAGCTGAGTGTGTTTCACATCTTCAGGATGTTTGGTCTTTGTATCCTCAGTAGCTAAAGGTCGACGGCAGGCGTGCGATCTCTGCTGAATGCATGCTCCTTTTTCTGTCAGGCAGAGATGACAGTACTGTATACTGAAAATATTCCTTCTCATCTATACAGCATGGGGACGGTCAACAGTGTTTTTCTACTTTCTATGCATTCTTTTTTTTAATTTATTTATTTTTTATAGAATTTCATTACTTTTAACATCCTTTTGGCACATCATTGGAACATATTTGATTCTGTTTTCTAAGTTATCAAAGTGTTCAGTAACTCCTTGACAACAAAAAGGCAACATGTGCCGGATCCCATTTTCTTCTCCTGACTTTACTCTGCTGTTTTTCCAGAGATAAGTTGCTTCTACTTTTGAAGATTCGGAAGTCTCACTCAGTATGTGCCCTATGTCCCACATACATTTGTTTATTTATTTATTCATTTTTTTAATTTGGATCCCCATTAACTTGCAGCAAACAGCAGCTATTCTTCCCGGGTCCTTTAGTTAAATACAGTCAATTTATAGACATGTACAAGCAAATGCATTATGTACACACAATACATCTCTGCATGCAAAGTCCATAAACTATTCTTAAAATAGCAGCATGCACACACATACTGTACTTGCACACAAGTATATAAATATTTGTACATATAACAAATGTCAAGCATATAAAAATTAATGCAAACATTTGTTACATATAAACATTTATACACATATATGCATACAGACTCATAAATTTAGCTGCTATGCTCCATGCTTAAATAGTTAAATACTGCTGTCGTGGTTTTTAAACTTGATGGGAAAAAGAAAAAAAAAAAAAAAAAGATGATGAATGGCCAATACCATGGTATTGTACTGACAACCACCCACCCGGTTATCTCAATGCAGAGTCATGGGTGGGCCAGGGGGCAACTGACAACTGCCTCCCAGCTGCTGTCAGTTGAGATGAAAGGTACACCCTGGACAGTCCTCTGGTCCATTACAAGAACTAAACTGAATTGAATTTAATTCAATCCAATTTGTCATCTCAAAGGGCTTTTAAAGACTCAGTCCAATTCCCTCTGGTCCAGTTATAATCCAGTTAAAAGAAATCTGTTGCATTATACACATTTAGTTCAATTTGATCAATTCTGTTCACGAAGCAGTTCTTTAGGCCTGGTTTCCTAACCCAGGAAACCATCATATTCCTCTGAATCTTCTTTTATTCAATTCCCAAATCTGATAGCTGCAGGTAACAGCAGAGAGAACAGGAAGGAAAAACCTCCATCAGGATGCTAGATGGTGCAATCTCACTTTCAGATGAAGTTTTAAATTAAATGGTTTCCGTGAGAAATATTGAAATCTAGAAGTAATGTAATCATCCATAAACGCTTAGATTACTCCATTCCTTTTAATCAGTAGCTCATCTTTGCCTGTGTGCAGCCACCTCCTTATCAGCAGCTGTTTGTCTGCTTTGCCAACAAAATGTTGTTGGTACTGTCCACTGTGAAGCTGAGGGAGGAATGGAAGAAGGAGGGATTGTTTGGTTAGGTGATCCTCTCAGGAGGCCTGCATGGCATTACAGCAGATTGAGAGGAATAGTGGGTGAAATGGCAGTGATTACTGCCAAATCCACAGCATGTATGCCTTTCTCTTTGCATACAGAAAGTGAACTGTGACTGGTTGACTCCAAAGGCTTTCTGTGTAATCAAACAGGCATTTAAAAGGCTGACACCCACTCATAAATCAACACAGATGTTTTGGATAGGAAGATATTTGACTAATATCTTTTAATAAGAGAGCAGAGTGGAGAGTGTGGCTGCTTTATAAGTTACATCAATGCTGATATGCATAGAGCGGCGAATGCGGGTTTACAGATTAGCCAGATGATTTGTGACGGGCATGATTGGCTGGTAATTACTGCCAGGCTAAAGCAAAAATAATCAGATGAAACTTGTATCTTTGGCAGCTCTCCACAGCTTTCATTGGCTCAGATTCCTCTTACACCACATCAGCAACATGAAGGCAAAAGGTTGCACAGATCAAAAGTCTCACACAGTTAAGCTGGTTAGCGTGTGCACGATTCTCATGTGCTTGCATAATATGTTGTCTTACAAACAAATCCAAGTTGGCTGTAAGAATATAATAGAATCTGTAAGTGGGAGGAAAGAGCTTTTTCTGCTGCACATTCTGCTCAACAAGTAGCCCTGTTCTTCTTACACGCAAAACAGATCTGAAATGCACACCTGTAAACTTTGGACTTTGACCAATATGCTCTGATACTACACAGATTAACCTACTTCCTTTTATAAATTTACAATCACCTGTTGTTCATAGTAAACATTCCCCGTCTTGCCTTCATGTCAGGATCAACAATATGCAATCATTGAAACAGTTTTAGTAAAAGCGCTCTTGAAGGGAAGACGATGTAAAGCAACGGAAGCTGAAGCGTGTTGGGAAATAGCTGACTTTTAGGAAACGAGCACAGCTTTCTCATTCAATTACAAACATTACAGACACATCAGGTCAAGCATCACATTTCATTTAGCCGATGTTTAAGTGTTTCTCTTTTTTTTTTTTTTTTTTTTTTTTTTTTTCCCCTTCTCGGATACTTCACACTCTAAACAATGCGACTGAGAATTTACTGCAGATTTTCACAGTATACCTCTAAGCTGCTTACAGCGTTCGGTTATGACGCGTTTGCTTTAAGATTATATAACTTGCAGCCATTCTTTCCCTGATTCAGTTGTGATTAGTGTGAATATATTTGCCTTTAAACACCTGGACTCTGTTGCAGCAGCAGTTTGCAAGGTCAGACTTGGCTTAGTTCCCCTAAGCATAAGTCTTAACTAAGTGGAGATTTACAAAACACTAAATTAATGTAAGGTGCACCATACATTGCAAACTATGTGATTATGTACACGTGTAAATGGAAATATTTCATATTTCCTAGTTATTTTAAGATACTTGCAGCTTTTTACAAAGCAGCAGTTTAGATTAATACATCTTCAGGCTCCCTCAGCTGTTCAGTTATAAGCCTCTTTCACTTAACCACAAACACTTCCTGTTTTGTATTATTTTTCTTTTCATTTAACACAGATTAAGAAGCAGATCATTTCCTAGCAACCATGCAGCAAACCTGTACAAGTGTTTGGTTTAATGTTGCAACCTGATTTCTGAAAGATGGCTCTTTAACATTGGCTTTACACATATCCAGATCCTGGACTTAAGAAAACTATACCTCTGCTTTTACTCTTTGAATAAACACCAAGACAGTCAATGAAAGGCTGCATAAGCCAACTGGCTACAAGGTTCATGCACTGCAGAAATGAGTCAGTTTGTTATGGAGAGTAGCTGCATCTGAGGGTAAATGTATATTTTGCAATTTGTTGAAGTTGTTTATGCAGGTCATATGTTTTAGAGGTTTGATTCAAGCTGAAAATATTAAACAAGAACCTATCAAAGCTCTTAATCTCAGCAGCCTCAGCAGTGCTTACTGACTAAATATTATGGTGGGTGTGTAGTGCTTGTTTTCATTGGGTTGTACAGGCTGCAGTGCAGTGTCCAAGAAAGAGTGCATCGCTGTTACATAATAAAAGCATTGTCATTGCTGCATAAGGGCTTTTACCGTCCTGATCCTGCTGGTGCAAAATAATAGAACAACTTGATTTTTCAATCTTTTTTGCTCTAAAATGGTAGCAAAAAAGCAAATTAACATTTTTTTTTAAAGGATGATAGAAAATGTCATTTTTTTTCCTCCTCATTCAGCAACTCAACACACTTGTTGTTCCTCCCAAAATGGAAATGAAAGCACTCATCTGCTGCATATTGTAGTGTATGTGTGATTATCTCAATATAATTCTTGCTCACATTGTGGAAGGGAAGCAGTTCAATCAGAGAAATGTCTGCAGGTCTAATCTGGGTAATCTAAAACTGCAGACACTGAAGGCTGGTTTGCTTGTGAAACCACAACCTCACAAGTATATTGTGACACCTCGGTTCCTAAACTAATGGGCAAGTAAGTGTAGAATTATATGTGAATATATAAAAGCCATTGTCTTTTACATGAAAGGGACGATGATGCACAGTGTGACTCGACTCGGTAGTCCAATAACTGATCATACTTTGTTCACACTTTGATACTGAAACCAGAGGTTTTGAATGTTGTCATTGTGGATGTACTAGTTTATCAGCGACCTTTTGCTGTGCTTGGCTCTTGTCTGATTCTAAGTTTCTTGTCTCAAGTTATCTTTTAATGCTTTTGAATCATTATATTGCTTTTGGCTGAAGCTGTGACAAATTACCCTGCATTTTTTTTCCCACTTTATTCATGCATATGTGCGGCAGCAGCCATGCTGCCTACTGTGCACTTCTAAAAAAAAAAAAGGAAAAAAAAAAAAAAAGAAGGGTTTCTGAGCTTCTGTTGGATTTGTCTCTAATTATTTTCAAGGCTTAAATAATGGTCATTGCTGCAGGAAAACCTGGTTTCTCTAGTTGTTTAATCCCTGACAAATGTATGTTTTTTTGAGCAATGTAATGTTTAGGCTGTTGGATTCAGTTTATAAATGTACCCTTACATTTATTGAAATATATTCAATATTTATATAATTGTATTATTTTGTTTAAGGATGTTTTAAAGAAAACATAAAGATATGTTTTCAAAAAAATTTCATGCACCCCCTGGAATGCCTTGATCTACCTCCAGGGGTACGCGTACCCCCATTTGAGAAATCGTGTGCTGTGGTAGATCGGGTACCTGTCAATCAAAAGGACACGCCCCTAAATATACTGAATTTCGAGATTATATGACTTTTAAAGGGGGAAAAAAAATCACTCCTCCTACAGTTGTCATGAAGGTAAACCTGATCTATTAAACTGAAAATGGATTTTTGAACCAGGCTGTAAACATGTTTATTTCTACTGTGAAGTTGGTCTTTTTAACATGGGAGTCTATGGGGATTCGCTCTGTTTTGGAGCCCCGAGTGGATGAAGGGTGAACTGCAGTTTAATGCACTTCCGTATAGGCTTCACTTTTAACCGCTGGAGGTCGCTGCTTGGTAAATACTCATTGAACAGCCTAGTATTAAGCTTGCTCATAATAGTAGAAAAGGACTTTGTGGATCACACAGAGTTTGATAGATCATTCCACCACTTGGGAGCAACAGAGGAAAAGAGTCAAGCTATTGAATTTTATGCCACGTTATGGTGCAAAATCAGTAGTTAAACTCTATTAATAATAATAATGTTCCTGTTAAAGGCTTAATGGACTGTTGTCTGGAGTTGTTCACATAACTTTTGAGACAATGAAAACTTCTTAGAGTGATGGAAATCGGGGTCATGAGGTGTGAATGTTACAAGTATCTGTTTGTGCACATAATGGAACTGAAAATGATCTGTTTCCCCATGCTGTGTGTTGCTTTTAGCAATGATGACTGATAAGCAGTTTGATTACATAAAACATGTCTTATTGTTAATGGAATTGACCTGGCATTCACATTTTAGAAATACCCAAAGTTTCATTAACTTGTAATGTTTGTTCTAAATTTGTGCTCCTACTTGTTCTACAAAGACTTAGAGTTGTCTTTAATGGAACTGGGATCATGAATCATCCTGCTGAGAAACAGAGGGCATTTCCTTCCACTGATGGCTCTCAGCCGTATGCATCTTTGTATTCGCAGGGAGGGCCTCTTCCTCACCACTGGGCTTTATGTTGTCTAAGCTTTGTGCAAGGTATCCTCTTCTGAGAAGACAAAAGGCTGGGAATGCACAGTGTTGTGTAATGTAATATGCAGTGGCTTTATAACCTGCACTGTTCCTGCAGGTATTGTTTGTGGCTCCCATGCATGGACCAGTGATTTACACGGGACCAGTTGGATAAGCTGTTACAGTGCTTTGACCAAAAGATTAATCATTTTTAAAATCTAAAACACATGTAGAGTTTAGAGAACTAAATTTAGTTCAGTGTTACTTGCTTAAAACATTTGTATCCAGATATTCATTTGTCACATTTATGTGCATACCGCTTTAAGACGAGATCATGCAAATTCCTGTTTTCTGCTATATTTTTTAACTATATGTCTTTGTCACACAAGTAGTAATAAAACCTGTTGTTCTACCTCAAGAGATAAACTCGGTGTGGCGTGCCTGAGGATTTAGTTGTAAATTAAAAGTAAAAAGTTTTAAGTGCTGCACAAGAGCCAACAATGCATCAAACAAGATAAATGAATAAAAAGCTTATATAAAAATATTTTAACCAGTTTTTGAAAGCAACGAAAGGGTCCACCGATCTCATGTTCAGAGAAAGAGATTCCAGTCTCTTCTCTGAATTTCTATTCAGTTAAATTGCTGTTTAAAAAAAATCCCAGCAATCCCTGAGATTTTCACTGTTTAACTCTGACATCAAATCGCAGATGGTCAAATATATGCCTCTTAATACAAAGAGTCCAAAGAATTAAATCTGTGCACTCGCTCATCTACTCTTGCCATGACTGCCATAAAGCACAATGCTCGAGTATCCCTTTTCTTTCTAATAAGCCAGTTAACAAAAATTGCCGGGACAAAGACACATCCCTAAACTTACATCCTTTCACTGACTTCCTGCCTCATTTTTACTAAAATATTTATGTTCACTTTCAAAGCAACACTAAAAAACTAAAAACCCCTCACAAAGGCTAATTAAGCATCCGTACATCATCCCATCTCTTCTCTGCATTTAACAGCACTGAGTGTTTACTATGCTGTGACAGTTGTGCTACCGATAAATTGTCTTAAAGAAAGACTGCATTATCTTGATTATAGTATTGCAATGTATCATACTATATGCTATCATTGCCCCTGTATTGTGATACGTCTTGCATCCAGATTTTCATTTGTATGCTCTCCTCAAGAGTACTGTTTTTTTTTAGTGTACGTCTTTTCATATATTCTTCTTTTTCTTTTCTTGTCCTTGTTTTTCTACAGTTGGACAACATTCTTTATCCACCTCCTACATCTCTCAGGAAGTCCAGTAACCCAGATGTGAGTCATGGATTAAGTCCCGCTCTCAAATTAAAACGACATCTCAGTGAGGATGGGAGACATGTTCGTAGGAGGAGTCTGGGCGGTGGTCTCACAGGTAATTTTTTTTTTTTTTTTGTATTTTTATCTCTGGCCCATCCTATTTTAGATTAATTTTACTAGATATGAAAAGGAAAATGCAACTAATGAAGCTTAGCATTTGTCTCCGGAGAGGTCAGAAAAGATGGCTGGCTCCTTTTGTTGACCCATAGTTCTGATTTCTCTCACTGTTATGATTCATAGTCTTGGCACACAAATGAATGACTGACTGTGAATGTGATATATTCTTCTTTTAAACCCAGATGGATAAGACCAGGAACTGTCTCCACTGCTACTAATTTTACTCAAACATCAAAAGATACTATATGCAGGAGATGTGGAAGCTCTTCATCAAATTACTAAATTGTTCTCTGTCTTAATTCTAACAAATACCTTCACAGATTGTTTACTGTTTTCCACAACTTTCATTTTTATTTTCAAAAGTCCTCCTAAGACGAAGACAAATGGCGTTTACATTTATCACCATCTGCAACTATTAAAACTCATTGAGGCTTATTAATGGAAACAGATGCCCCTCAATGGCGCCTAAAAGTAATTTAAGATAAATTAATTACATGTGCTGTGAGGGTTCAAGGACATTTTCTTAAAGTGTGCAGAGAAATTACTTTTTTTTTTTTTTTACAATCAGTAATCCAGAGCAGTGGAAATATTTCCCATAAATGATCTACATCGCCCCCCCTCATGTAAAACTGCTTTCAATTGTATCAAGTAATCAAAAAACTAATCAAAATAACTGAAAAGAAATGATTGTTTAAAAAAAATTCAACAATAACCTTGACACAATAGGCAAAGAAACATGTAAAAGATACTGTGAGACTCCGAAATGCAGTAAAAAAAAAAAACAAAACCCTTGTTAGTAAACTCAACATAAAGGTCGACGGGCATCGTCTAATAACTCTAATAACTCTTTCTCGATTGCCTTTCAGTTTTTCCAAAACCGAAAGGTTTTTCCGGCTAATCTGAAATTATGTCTAGTGGCTAATACGTTGCTGTGTGTATATGATAGCCAAAATTTTTAAGCTAACCAGTGTCAACTTCTTTAAGATTAGGACCAGTCATCTAACGTTTTATTGCATCACGTTTGCTAATCAATATCTTTATTGGAATGTTTATTTAACTTGTAAAATCTAAAGCAACTTGTCAACAGCTACTTTTCCTCTCTCCAGACTCCACATGTAATGAGCTTGTTGGATGTTCTTGGAGTTTACCTTACTGCCTCTGAGCTTAACGAGTTTAATAAGGCCTCGCCTCTCTCTCTGCATGACGCGTACACGTGCACAGCAGATGTTGGACTGCAAAGTAGCCTATGCTGTGCTTCCCAAGCAAGCGGCAACCTCTTGCACTTTTAAGAGAAGTTTATGCGCAAGTGCCAAAATTTGCAGTTCACCCTTCTTCCACTAGGGGCTGCAAAACAGAGCATATCCCCATAGACTCACATGTTAAAAAGGCCAACTTCACAGCAGAAATAAACATGTTTACAGCCTGGTTCAAAAATCAGTTTTAAGTTTAATAGGTCAGGTTTACCTTCATGACAACTGTGGGGGGAGTGAACTTTTTTTAAACTCGCCCGTTTAAAAGTAATTTAATCTCGAAGTTCAGCATGTTTAGGGGCGCGTCCTTTTGATTGACAGGTACCCGATCTCCCGCTTCAAGTCAGAAGAACGTAGAACAACCTCGGTTTTTAGCCAGCTAACAGTGTGACTTAGCTTTAGCCCGCTTACTGGAGTTCACTAGATTGTATTTTCCAGGAGAGACCACACACGTGATAATGCCAAGATGGCGATGGTAGCAATCGCCTAACGCGCTTCAGTTCAGCTCTTCAGAAACTTACGGGTGACGTCACATCTTTTATAAACAGTCTATATAGAGGCAATAGTGCAGGTTCAGTTCAGACATTTTGACGTTGTCCGTGTGAAACTATTTAAATCTCCTTAGAAATAGAAGTGACTTATCTGACCAGAATATAGACGTCCAGTTTAGGCCTTGTACACATGTAACCACAAAAAGCCTCAAGTCCACATGTTCTTGTCTTTTAAAAAAAATCTGTGGACACCTAACTGTATAAGCACTAGGGCTGTGACAATATGCTTTTGTCCCGATTCAAATCCGATTTGTTTTGCGTGCCGATTTGATTTAAATTGCTATTCTCACAATTCTTCGATATTGCTGATTTTTGTTTGAGTAAAAACAAAAAAACCTGTAAAACCCCAGTTATGTACGTCCACGTGCAGATGCCAAAACGAAGCATTCGTAAATCTTCATCGTGGTCGGAGGCTTTTAGAAAGAATAGTTTTTAATGCTATAAATCTGTGCTTTCATGTGGATAACAGGAGAAAAAATATCTTTGTTTTATGGGATACTCGACTATGTGTGTACATGTTCTTAATCCCTCCATTATTTTTGCAAGACTCCAGATGATCTTGCAGCATTGCTGCAATTTATAGATACTACGCTGGCAAACTCAAGTATTATTCCTCTGGACAGAAATTCATGTATCTGGTTACCTCTGCCTAGGAGTTTGTTTTTACTGGCATTTATGTTTGTTTGTTCTCAAGATAACTCAAAAGGTTATGGGCAGATTTTTATGAAAATTTCAGGAGGAGTTAGAAATGTGAAAAGGAAGAACTGATTAAATTGGTGGTAATCACCATTTTGATCCAGGAATTTTTTAAAAGGATTGTTTAACATTGTGCTTGGCAGAGGTTTGCACTCTCCGAGTGCTTTTCTAGTTCTTTAATATATTCCCTCCTTGGACAAACACAGATCGATGTTTCTTGTTGGTTCTACCAGCCTTGTTTGCTTTCATTCACTAAATTGGAAGACGTCAGACTGATGGTTTGTTTTATAGCTTTGAACAGCATTTTTTTTTCCCAAGGTGAGGGGTATATATTGAGGACTTCACCTCACTGATTAAAATGTCGACCTTTTCAGTTAATGAAAGAGGCGTAGCTTTGAATAAATGCATTGCCCTTTAGTAATTGGTCTACAGAAAAACAAGGTGGATAAAAAAAAAAACTAAAGCTAGCCTGCTTTGATTGTGCTTTTCTAGCAAAATGAGTGTGAGTCATTCCATTTAATATGAGATCAGTCTTTTATTTCCACTGCTATTTGTCATTGATCCTGTAGCTCGACTCGAGATGCAAGCAATTTCTGAAGGACTGATTCTTTTAGACGTGCTTTCATGCTTTTTTATAGATGTAATTAATGGTTTGACTCTTACAACTTGAAGGTTGAACGTTAAGTCATCGATGTTCAGCTGGAATCAGCCTCTAACTCATGCACCAGAAAAGTAAAGAGACATTTAGTAGTTTTCCTTCTTGTGTTTTTCAGTAAAACATACAGTAAAATATTTATTGTTTATCAGCTTGACACAAGAGCAGTTGTGTCTGAAGTGGAATGACGAGTGTTTCCCTCTATTTAATGTGTATAAACGTGTGATGGCACAGTTTGGCCGTGTTTACCCTGCCCAGTCTGACAAGATGGAAAAGTGTTGATGGTTTATGTAAAGACACAGTTAACCAGAATGTGAGAATAGGCTGTAATGCATCCCTTTAGGTGTGGCCAGAACTGGATTTCATCTGCTGACAGCTGGGAACTGACCTGCACTAATTGTAAATGCACCTTTACCCCCCGTTACACCCCCATCTCCTGATACGCCCTGTTCTAAAAGTGTTGACTAGTTTGTTTCCTTTATGCTGGGATGTGATGAGCTCTGGCGAGGAAAACATTTGTCGGTAAGGAAGGAAAGACCTGACTTTTCTCCCCTCATCCTGTTTGCTTTCACTTCAGTCCTCCTGGTTTTACTGCAGTGAGTTGTGCCTATTATAAGATGTATTTCAGCTCGGAAATGAGTTGAATAAAGAAAACAAATGTTGAGATTCTTGTCATGAGTCAGTGGCGTTTCTGTGTCTGAGACAAAGGCTAGTTAAGATTAAACTGATGGTTTGTTAAAGAGAAATGCTGCTGTTTTAACTCACGACTGGCAGCTACAAAATTCCCGGGCAACTTATAATGTTTGTCAAAGTGTTTGTCAGTATCTTGATATATTGGGGAAATAGCTTTAATACATGGGAAAAGTCCAGTTTCCCCCCCCCCCCCCCCCCTGATTTTAATAAGGCCTCCAATTTTATAATTTCCCATCTTGGCTTACAAACAATGTTGAACCTTCCAATCTGAAATGCTCATATGGACATAAAACCTGGACTAAATGAGAACTATCAGTGGCCAGATATAGCCTAGATTAGGGGTGCTTTGAGATCTACCATCCTGCAACTTTTAGATGCAACTCTTGTCCAACACACCTGAATCTCGTAACCAGGACTCTGCAGAACTGGATTACATGCAGAGGAGGGAAATCAGCTATTTGATTCAGGTGTGTTAGAGAAGGGTTGCATTTAAAAGTTGCAGGATGGCAGATCTTGTGGACCGAGCTTGGGCACTCCTGGCCTAGATGAAGCACCACTTATAGGGGAATAATGTATGTCTTAACTTGATACTATGACATGAAAAGTGAGCTCATGAATTTAGCCTCTGCTGCTTATCCTCACATCTGATATAAAGATAATTGCTTCAGGCAAAGCAGCTTCAGATGTCCCCTTTTTGTTTAAAGCGCTGCTTGCTTCTCTTCTTTCATCCAATCTTTTTTTTTTTTTTTTTTTAAAGAATTTGCAGAAAAGATGACTCCATTTCCAATTGATATTATTTTATTCATGCCGAGCTAGTGATGCAGCTAAACCTGCTAATCTCATTGATCTCTGTAATATTTTCAGTCTTTGTGGAGCAAAGTTTGTTTAAAAGAAAGGGTGCAGATAAAAACAAATGAAGTAAAGAAGCAGCATTTAGCGCCATCTAGCTGTGAGATAAAAGTAACTTCATGTCAGTTTTGGAAAGCAAAATTCTGACAATGTTTTTCTGTGGTTCAGTAGCGTGTTTGCATTGTGGTTATGTAATGTTGGGGTTGTCGGGGATCTCTTAATAGGCTTTGCCACCCTCTGGCCTATTTTAACCCTTTGCCTTCCTGTTTGTCTGCACAAGGCCAGAAGCTTCAGGTCAACAATCCTAATAAGAGCTGACAGCAGGGATGTTCTCATGTTAGTGAAACATCCTTTGACTTGTACTTTCTCCCCACAAACTCACTATGGTGATGAAGAATCATCATTCTCATGACATACAGTACTTTGGATTTACTGTAGAATGACCGAGCCTGTTGACAAGCTTGCAGAGTTGGAAAACCCTACCTAAATCCTTTTCTCTCCCTTCTTTTGGGTACAGAAATATTTTAATCCAGATACCCCTGACTGGATTTGAAAGAGTTGTCTTGAGATTTTAACTGAATCAAACACAGGTAGGGTTGTGTTTGATTTGATGGAGTTTTGGTCTAAAACTCTGTTGACGCTGATGAATAGGATTGTTTATGTAGACCACTATCTGTGGCATGATTTGTGCAAGATAAAAGATCAAAGAAAAACAGTTGACTTTATCTTTTTGATGAATAATAATGATGATGAGTGCATCCTGTTGTTTTGCAGGAAAATACCTTCTGCTGCCCTCCAACTTCCAGCAGACACAGACGACTCTGCAGCCATCGTCTGAGACTTCCAACCTGGTTCGCTTGCGTTCTCTGAACCTGGGAAAGTCGGACCCTTCCATCACCTCCAGCTTGGTGAGTGATTCCTAATTTTGATATGTGATAATCTGCATCCTGTTATCCTTTAAATGACTCACTAGGAGGTAGAGTTTAGTTGAAATAAAGCCGCCGTTGTTTAAAAATTACATTGAACACTTATGCTTTTTATAGTACCTCCTTATTTACTTTTCCTGGAATACATCTACTCTAACAACATTGTCTACTTGAATTACATCCAGTTTTCATGGCTATCAGGGGGTGGCTGTGGCTCAGGTGGTTGAACTGCTTGTCTTGTGACCTGACGGTCAGTAGTGGGAGTCTCTCTCCTCTACGCTGCTGCAGCCCCGAGGAGGATTGTTCTCTGAGGGCCTGTCCCAAGCCCGGATCAATGCAGAGGGCTGCGTCAGGAAGGTCATCTGTTGTAATACATGTGCCGATTGAGAGGGATAAGCCGAAAGGGGAAACAACTAGGTGTATGGCTATCGGACATAATATTTGAGTGGCTTCTTGAGATGAGCAACCAGCTGTAAAGATGTCGACATGACATAATGGTTGTGATGTGACACTGATTCAATACAACTTATAAAGATGTCGACATGATATAATGGTTGTGATGTGACACTGATTCAATACAACTTATAAACTATAAATATGTTTAGAGAGCCGTATGGTCTACGTCGGTGTCATGGTTCCTTCACAATGATTTGAAATCCCACAATTCATATCTAAAACCGCTCTCCCAAAAATCATCTATTTGAAATCATGACAATATACACAAGACATGCAGGTCAGTCACTAGAGCATTTAAAGAGACTTGTTGCTTTGCAAAATTAATTAATGTACGAAGCACTTAAGGTGCATTTGAGCCCTTCTTAATCTAACCTTAAGTCTTTGAATTCAGGTTTGCTTCAAGTGAAACAAAATGCAGGAAGCAGACTACAGCTTATGTTGCAGGAACAGACTATATTATTCAGAAACAATAGATGAGCAAACTTAGACTGACTAAATGCTTCAGACCTTTGTTGTACTGAGTCTCGCTGAGTATTTGGTGAGGCTATGACCTTAATAAGTATACCAAGGCCATAGCCATACCTACGTAGCTCTTTGGTGCAGTGCTTGTCATAGTTGATTCCTAATTAAATTCAGCGGTATTTGTATAACGCCACTTAACAACAGGGAACTTTACAGACATCAATACAAGCCAATTCATGGTAAATAGCCTAGATAAGCAAAAGCAACAGATTGCATCTAATCTTGACTTCAGTACAATCCTCCATCCTGAGCATGCACAAGGAAACAGTGGAAAGGGGGAAAAAGGAAAGTTTTAAGCCTGACTGTGAAGGTAGAGAGGGCGTCTGCCCCCCGAACCCACAGTGGGAGTCTATTCTATAAGAGATAGCAAAGGCTCTGCCTGCTACTGTACTCTCTGGGAACCACAAGAAAACCTGCAGCCTGAGACCAAAGTGCTCTGTTTGGAATATCTGGAACTATAAGATCTTTCATATACAATGAAGATTGGTCATGGAAAGCTTTACATGTGAGGAGAAGACATGAAACTATTCTAGATTTAACAAGGAGCCGATGAAGAGATGCTAGAACTGGAGAAATATGATCTCTCCCGCTAGTTCAGGCCAGGTTGTATTTGGGACAACTAGTTAATGAATTGCAGTAATCCTGTCCTGAAGTAATGGAAGCATGGACTAGTCTTTCTGCATCTCTCTGAGACTAGACGTTTCTAATTTTTTGCAATCTTATGCAGATGGAAGAAGGCGGCTCTACAAACCTGTTTTAAATATGAGCTGAAGGAAAAAATCCTGGTCAAAAATAACTCCAAGCTTCCTCACGGTTGTACACAAAGCCAAATGAATGGCATCTAGATTAATTACAGAGCTAGACAATTTGGTCCTGAGTTTTTGAAGCTCAAAGACAACAACCTCGGTCTTGTTCTGCCTTTCAGACATCTTTGTAATCTAACAAACTCATTACTTTCATCTGACTCTGTGGATCCGTAGTTTTAATTACATGTTGCATCAATTTAAAGTGAAAACATTGCCCAAAGCAGTCAAGGCAGTCCTTGTTTTCTGCCCCCTAGTGGCCACTTCTGCACTACAATAATTCTGACATGCCATGGTAAGAAATTATGCATATATAGCACATTTTTTTTAAGTTATATTTTGTTAAAGTTCCATATAGAAACTTCAGATAAATAATTTTCTACCCATTATTTTTTTAATCATGATTTAAAGAGTTATTTAATTTTTTTCTGTCATGGGCCTCCCTCAAGCTTATTCAAGTCTGGCCAGGGAAGATGTATGGTGTACATCCTAGAGTAGATAAGTCAGTAGCGCGAAGATACCCAAATGGAAGAAGCCCTGCTAAATGCTTTGACTTTGGGAAGAAATTAAATTAAAGAAATTAAGTTCATAACAAAACAAGTAAACATTTCAATCTATTTTTAAATAAGGGTCACTTACTAAAAAATATACCTAATAGGTCAAAAGATGTTTCACATGTGCATAAGTTTAAAGCAGCTGAGCTGTCTTCATGTCGGTCCCCAGTAGCAGAGCAGCATCAAGCTATTCTAGTCTGAAAAGATCAAGGAGACTCCTGCAGTGATGGGGTTTGATTTTCCTTGTAAAAGACCTTTTGAAGGCAACATCAAGCATTTATTAAATCAATCTGTGTTAGACGTGCAGAAGGATTAACTTTATTAAAATCCTGATTGTTGTTTTGTCCTGACATTATTGTCCAATTTACCTGAAACAGCAGCTTGATGCAGTAACGTCTGTGCTTTCCAGCAGTGAACTTTGTTCTGCTTTTCTGTATGTTATCAGTTTAGTGCATTACCACTGATTTGTAGGCTCATAAATCGTGTGTGTTTTGTTAATGGCTTTCATCTGTCACTGCTCCCAGCTGATAAAAGCCCTCAGTGCATTATTTGAGAGTGCAATATAAATATGGTTATTTCTATTGATGCAAAACACCAGAGCTACACAACTTTAACGCTGTTTATCAATGTTGATTTACTGTATTCTGATTGACCTCTTATTTATTTGAAATCTAAATGCTTAAAATGAGAAGAAAACAGTAAAAACAAAGGCTGTAGAAAATGTCTAAATGCTTCCCCGTTGAACTAAATGACATCATGGAAAGAGATGACCTTCAACATGTTTGCTCTGTTTTCTCAGATCCCTTTGATAGATACTCCAGTGTGCTTTTGAGATCCTATTGTCTGAGGAGTGAGATGCAATCAAAAGCAAGGCTAATCCAATGATGTTAAGCTATGACTCATCCTGTGTGTGGGTGCTTAATATTGGTTAGAGAAAAGGTTAATGCAATAAAAAGCATGTGAGGCTTGTGTTTGTGTGCACACACATACCTGTGAGGGTGCTTTTAGAGGAGCTGGGAAGGTAGACTTTGACTGACTGATGCTTTCCCCCTGTGAGTGGGTCGAGCCAGAAACAGGCTCTGAACCTGAGCTGGAGGGGGGCCAAGTTTTTTTCTGCTGGGCCATAACATCATGGTTGTATTCTTCACACAAATAACAAACCTCTTCAGCAGTGTGGCCTCCTAATTGAGATTTTGACGTAAAATTTAAAAGTGGAAACAAATATGTGAAGTGTGTCCATACACTGGGTGGCGCTAGTGCATTTCCCTGTTTCTGATTAAATACATGTGTCTCTGTGCTTTTAAACGCCACAAATGAATCCCTCTGGTTATTGCACCATGCTGTGCGAATGATTACATGATTCCCTGTAACATAATTGTCCTCCTGTGGATAAGTCGCCCCCCCCTCTCAGTTCAGCTCATGTGTTGATTCAATTTACGTTTTCCAGCTTGACGACCTGAGAGAATCCTTAACATAATCGACTTTCCAGAGTGGTAGGATTTGTTTTTATTGTGATTCCTGGCCGATCCTCTTAGACAGCATTTAATCTGACAACCATCACGGGAAGGTCAGAGGTCACGAGGTGAGAGCATTTCAGCAGCAGACATACCATTTCTCTTTCTTCCCGGGAAGGAGGTGAAACTGTGCTGGATGGAAAGGATTTCCTTTTTAAGCAGATTTGCATTAATCCACTAAGTCATGTTGGTTATATTTATATAAAAGTGGCTCCCCCAGTTTAAAGATCATGGGGTCCAGCTAGACTCATGTGAAATTTTATTTCCATCAGACTCAGACAAATGGAAGTACAGGTGGATGGAGGAAATTGGGCCTGTTGCTAAGGGAGAGAAGTGAGTCTGATATGTCCGTGACTTTCCTTTTTTTTTTTTTCTTTTTTTTTTTTCTTTCTACAAAGAGTTCTTAAATTGCTCTTAGAAGCAATTTAATGTTCTTGGTTACATCTATGGTTATATCCAGGTTGCTTGTAGGCTCCTTTCATAGACCATATATGAAAGATGGACAGAGCCACCAGTGGTTAAAAGTGAAGCCTATGTGGAAGTGCATTAAACTGCAGTTCCCCCTTCATCCACCAGGGGCTGCAAAACAGAGCAAATCCCCATAGACTCTTCACAGCAGAAATAAACATGTTTACAGCCTGGTTCAAAAATCCATTTTAAGTTTAATAGGTCAGGTTTACCTTCATGACAACTGTGGGAGGAGTGATTTTTTTTTTTTTCCTAACTCGCCCGTTTAAAAGTAATTTAATCTAGAAATTCAACATATTTAGGGGCGTGTCCTTTTGATTGACAGGTATCTGATCTCCGGCTTCAAGTCAGAAGAACGTAGAACAACCGCAGTTTTTAGCCGGTTAACAACTTGACTTAGCTTTAGCCCGCTTACCTCCGTTAGCTGGTTAGCTCCTGTTATCTCCGGGTTAGCACTTAGCTAAAGAAAGCTCGGAGTTCGCTCGATGTCAATCATCCACCATGACGCTCACAGCCCCCCTCTTAGCTCCACCTCTTTGCCCATAATTGTGTTCGTCCGGGCGAGACGCATGCCTCTGCCAAGATGGCGATGGTAGGAACCGCCCACTGAGCTTAATTTCAGCTCTTCAGAAACCTATGGATCACGGAGGCTACGTCCATCTTTCTATATGCAGTCTATGGTTCCTTCCTGTTAAGTTGCATCTTTTTCCAATTGAAGACTTGACCATTCAGGGCATAAAATCAAAAAAAAAATCTACCATTTCCTTACCAGCCCTTTCAATCGGGTAACAACATGAGATCATGGTTTTAGTGTGTTCCAGGAAAAGCCGCAGAAACCTGAAAATATAATTAAGCATAAATCTTGTTACTGAGGTTGACGGATGTGGACTAGAATGCAGCTTCTGGACGAGATGCGGAAATCCTTTGTTTTTACACTTGAAATTCAACCTCCGATTGTCTAGTTTATGCTATGTAAACAAAGCACTTCAGCTACTAACTAACACAATGTCTGAAGGCTAGACTTGTTTAGCAAGTGGTTTCCATGACTGTGATTTCTGCAGAACTCGCTCAGCTGATTGTTTTTAAGGCAAAGTCAGTCAGACGCCTGCAGAGAGTCATAGGCATGATTCGGGACTCCTCCCAGCTAGGAAACAACCTGCTCACACTCTGGGAAACGCTACAGGTCCATCAGACCCCACACTGCCAGATTTGTTAAGTTTTTTGTGCAGACATCATATGTGAGCACCGCTCCTAACAGAATCAGGCATTAACACCGGGAGATGTACTGTACATGGAGTGACTTTTTCTTTTGACGTCGGCTGGATGTAATTTTATACAATCATAAAGATTGTTGCTGTGAAGACATTCAGTTCATGTTTGCTGCTATATTTAGTTTGGCTTTATGAAAATGTTTCATGTAAAGTGTTGCTCTGATGTTGAAATGATACAAATAAATAGATATTAAAACAAATAATAAAAAATGTCAATATGATTTAAGTTTGTAGTAATAAATGCATCTTAAATCTGATCAGTTTAATGAAATTAATGTAAATAAATGACTTTTTTTATTTGAAATTTGAGTTGACTCTTTGGGAACCGAGTTAACCCAGACGGCAACATATAAAAACATTTACAGGGTTTAAATCGATCCCTGATTTTTGCCTGATATAATCTGAAGTGTTATCATCTGCTCACTCTTATTCTTAACGCTGTGTGCATTTCCCCGGTAACATGGGTGTGTAACGGCATGAGAAAATTGAAATCTGGTGACCGCTGTTCTGATGCTATCGCGTGTGGACACAAGCTGACTGGCTGACGTGTCGCTACATCTTAATGGCATCTTTTGGAGTCACTAGACGACGCCTCAGGGGTTCTCATCCAGCCACTGTATCATCCTGTCTCCAGAATGAGCTCAGTGAAGAAGATGACAGGGAGCATGAAACACAGAAACTTCAGCTTCTTGCTACCCAACTGGATGATGCTGTTTAATCAGCATAAGCATTGCACTACATATACTTAGTTTTTTGGGAATAATTTTGAACTCTAATTTGATTTTCCCGACGAAATCTGTCAAAATAATGCCTGTCAGTTATGGAGGCAGGATGGCATTTGTCATGTTGACGGCTCAGTGACTTAGAAGCACAGCGGTCCAGTCTGACAGTGACTGAGTGGCAGCTGTGTTGCAGCGTGATGTGGTCGTCAAATCGAACGGCGGTCAGATCTGGCAGGTATAGTCATGTCTGAGGAGATTTACTTTAACTGGCTGACTTTGATTGTGTTCTGGTTTGTGGAAAATGGGCCACTGAATTAAAATTAGAATAGTTCTGTAGCTTAATACATTATTGTGAATGTATTTCTCCAATTTTCCTGACATGTGGTTGGAACTAGATCTATGTTCTCTTTCTGAAAAGCTTTTTGTTCCTCTGTTTCCTCTGGGAAAATCCACATCAATGTTCGTTCCCTCGTTCAGCCCATCACTTCAGCTTTGCTCCTTTTGAGGCTGATTTACATACCTTTGCCTGTTGTATTATGTAATATGAGTGAACCTCCATTTATCACATTTATACTCTGAAACGTCTTACAGAGGAACCAACCACGACAGATTCCTCCACTTTGTTCCTTCCTGTCTGAACAGTCCTGCAATGCCTGGAGATTTGGCTGTGGGACCAACCCATTCTGCAAATGGAAAGAAAGATTTCATTTAAAGTCAATTCAGCAGCAGGATGAGATAATAACTAAATCATTATTATAATATTTACTGTGGATCATTTGTTTAGATACAAACTGTTGAATTGAAACTATTTTCTAGAGATGTATAACCTCCAGATCACATTAATAAGTGATTTTATTTTCATGCTTTTCCTCCACAAAGTTGATGTATGCCTTCGACACTTAAGTTCATCCATCAATCATACATATAGTCAAGCTTATTAATTAAATGATTATAAATTTGTGCATCTGCTGGTTTTAGACCAGAGGTGGGGAACCTGGACGTTTTCTATATCTCCCTGTTTTAACACACCAGATTGAAATGAATCAAGGTGCTGATCTTGATCAGCTGTTGGATCCATTTGGGTTGAATTGGGTAGGCTGGACTAGTATGGAGGAGTAAAAGTGCCACAAAGTATTAATTAAATACAGAATTAATTAATGAGATGAATGTCATTAATTTATTAAAGCATTAAATATAAAATTAATTAAATGTGTCATTAATTATTTAAAATTGGAATTAAATGCATAAATATATAAGTAATTTATCAAAATACAATTCATTGCATGTAAGAGTGAAATAATTTTGTGTGTGTATATGTATAATTTATTTTACATTAAATGCTTTAATAAATTAATAATACATTCTACAAATCAGCTATTTACGTATTTAATATATTGTGGCACTTTTACACTTTCATAGACTAGGGAGACAAGTGAAACCTGCAGGATTCTGGCTCCCGAGGACCAGGGTTCCCCACCCCTGACTTGGACAATTAAACTGTTTTTGTCATCACATTAACCCTTTCATGCATAGTGGACACCTATATACTAGTTGTTTTTTTCTGACAGATTCATAAATGATGGTATTTTTGTAAATAAACCACTTCAGTGGATGTTAGTGAGTCATCCAATACGTTTCCACTCACTGGAGAATAAATATGATATAATTTAATGTAATTACAGAAATTTGCCTTTGTGATAAATAGAAAAAAAAAAAGATAAATACATTTCATACATGATTTACATAATATAGTTATGATTATAAAATACAAATATTTTATAGAATACATTAAAATAAATCATAAATCACGATACTTTTTTTGCTTGATGATAATTAGAATGTATCATTGCATATGCTTGTAGAGATAAAATACTGTATTTAAAACAATGTTGCATTGTTTTTTAATTCATGCACAAAAGAGGGAGATTTTTTTTTTCTCCACACTTTTCAGCTGTTTTGATAAAGATTCATGATACATCAAGTGGAGAAGAATAACACTATAACATGGATGGAAACACAGAAGGTCCATTTCATTCAGTTGCTTTTATTCAGCCTGTTTAAAGAAAATCCATAAAATCTTTTTTATTCTCTGCAGGTTTGCACTCTGACAGTCTGTTTACCCTACTTGCCTCAATGGACTTATGTTGTTCATTTTGTTCCCTCTTGTGTTCCTCCTTCATGCCTCTGGGTGTTCATGGCTCTTTAGCTGGAATTTTACATCCCTCTTGACCGTGATGCTCTTTGGCAGAAAATCAATAATTCACTTCTGGTGTGATATGGAGATAAGACTGTCATAATCCTGATGTGGTGCTTTTGTGGACTCTTATTTTCCCTGGTAATTGTGATTCAGCGATGTCCTTTGCTGATAACACAGTTGTAGGAGTCGTTTGTTGTTGCAAAGGAAGGAATGCAGTTTAATGAAGACAAACACAACACAACTTTGCTCTAAACCACGTCATTTTTTCTTACGTGCAAAGGCCTTTTATAGTCACCTACCTACAAAAGAAAGATGTGTACCCACATGATTTGATCTGATTTGAAGTGTTTACTTTGAATAATTACTTTGACCAAATAATATACATAATAAATATATTATTTAATAATAATAAATAATATAAACAATAGAAGAAGAAAACATTTAACATAATATACCAATTGCATATTCAAAAGTGAGTGAAAAGAAGTAAAACTTGGAAGCTCTCACCACCTCTCCCTGAATATCAAAACACAATAATAAAGAAAAGCTTCCTGTTTACACATGTTTACATGCTAATGTGTGTGAACATGTTATGTATAAATACATGAATTCTGTATACTCTGATATACACTCATATACATCTGCATATACATTTACATATCACATACACGTGTAATCTCCTTACATACCCGATGTAAACACACACCTTTCCATACAGTATGTACGTGCACTTAAATGATGATGCGTGTGTTCTATTTACATTGCATCATCAGGTTTCTGTTGTGTACTTGAACAAAAATGAAAGTGTTGTACTGTTTGAAGTGGTCTGAAAAGCCGCTAAAACTTCCAAACATCTGGTTTTTGAGTGGAAAAGGAAAAACTTTAAGCAGCTTTCAGGGATACAGCGCAGGCAACGCAACTTTGGAAAAATAATTCCATGCAGGGATCTCATATTTCTTATCCAGTGTTTTGATGCAGCCGTATTTTCCATTCTGGACATGACTTCCTCTCATCAGTCTAAAACTTGTTAGATCCTCCACGAGAAGTTTCGTCGGGAGGGATCAATGAGGGTGGCGATGTCTGCTTTTTGTGCAGTAAAGCTGGTTATTTCATATTTAACGAGCAACTTCGTCCGCAGCACAGCAGGTTGTGCAGGGTGTGATATTTTAATGCCACATGTTGTAAAAATGTTTGTATTTTTTACCACCTCGATCAGCTGTTTATTAAAAACAATCTGTTTTACCTGCAACAGGAAAAATGCGGAAGTGGCATCTTACAGCTTCATGCTTTCCTGTGTTAACCACGCCTACCTCACATGTCCAACCAATCCAATGATACTTAACTGGCTGCTGGTAAAAGGTGCGTGCGCTTGGTATTTAGGCAGCTTAATGAAGCCTTAACAATGCATTTGCCCCCTGGTGGTTGGCAGACTCCCAGGAACCTGACTGATCAGAGACGATTGCAGCAGATCTCGCGTTTTGAATGTAAACATCGTTGATGATCAGGTTTATTTAATTGTGGCCACCAAAGTCGTGATCACGATTAAATTCCCTACCGTACACACTCATTTTTACTAAGGTGTTGCAGTCTGGGCTGCAGGACTGGGTACTACTCACTTGTCTTTATATAAACACACAAGGAAGCTCTGAAAGTGACTACAGTGATTCACAAGCAAACAAAACAAAACAAACAGGTTCAGTCAATTCTACCTACCAGCAGTGCAGCTGGCGGCTAGTCCTGCAGAGAAGGTTAATTTTCATGGTTCAGGCAAAATAATGAACTAATCTAATAATCTCAGATAGTGCAGCTTATCACTGTCAAACAGCTGGGATGTGATGTGAGGTGGTCTTGCTTATGGGAAGCCGCTTCAGTTCTCTGAATGCAGTCCTTACAGCATTGAGGATAAACGCTCTGCTACTAATGGTGGGAAGGATTAAGTTGGGTTTTCTACCTTTTTGAGTTTGGAGCTTCTCCCCTTTTGAAGTGCTCTTTCACGCCTTTACTCTGCTCACCTGCTGTGCTCGGGATGGTCCTCCGAATCCCCCCTCTGACCACTCAGAGGTGCGTATTTGCTCGGGTTCCTCCATTGTGCGACAACAGAAAGCTCCAGCTAGGTTCTTTTTCATGAAGGGAAGAAAAGGTGATTACTTTATTAGTGCAGGCAATAAACTGGAATTTTCTGCTGTTGGCACCATCTGTGTCTCAAAGTTAGGGTTTTTTTTTTTCTTTTTTTTTTTTTCTTTTTTTCGTTTGTCTTGTCCAGCATTTAAGCAAGCAGACTGATGTTCTGGATGCTGTGTTCTGCTGAGCAAATTTATTTTGCCAAGGGGAACTTTTATAGATGTAATGATCCCCTTGTATTTCTTGATTCTTATTTTATTTTTCTATTTGCTTTGGATAATAGTTAACTATTATTAACTATTATTATTAACTAACTATTAAATAGTTAATAGTTAGTTACAGAGTTTATGCTGCTGGACCTGACCGGAAAGGACAGGAAAGGGGCAGAAAGAGAACAGAAAAGAGAACATAAAAAACAAAGAGATCAATGCATACACGTATATGCACATACACACCCACCTACATATATATGTATATACACTCGCACATACAGTATATACATACATACATATATATAGATAGATATACATACATACATACATATATATACACACAAACATACATACATATACACATACATATCCATGCACATACATACAGACATATACATACATACATATGTACACACACATACCCACCCACACACATAAATATATACACCCACACAAGCCAACTCTAGATTCATGGTCCCTGTGGAGAACAAAGCCATTGACAATTAGGAGGACCAGAAACTAGCAAGTTAAATCAAAAAGACTGTTTTTTTTTTTTTGTTTTTTTTTGTGTGTGTGTGTGTGTGTGTCTGTGCTGAATGTCCTTCTGACCCCCCCCCCCCCCCACACACACACACACACACACACACACACACCCCGACATGACGATAAAACTCTCCTGATTCCATTTTAGTATCTGAGACTGTGGTCTTTTCTTTTTAAAACTATAGTCGTAATCTTGCTCAGAGACATTTTTTCTTTTACTCTGGGTGAACTGGTTCCTCGTCCTGATAGTAGTCTGTACATTTTGGATCATGAACAAAAAGAAATTTAGTTAGGCCCCTCAGTTTACTGTAAATCCATAAAAACTCTGACCAATCCAAACGACCGAATTGAAGTTGTTGATCTCTTATATTTCGTAATCTTCTTCTCCCGGAAAGAGAAGAAGATTACGAAATATATTCTTGTCAGAAAGCAAACATGGCTGAGAAAATACATGAAGGATTTCCTGACCCGGCTCAGTTTATTTGCCTCCTCCTGCTAAACAGCCGAGAAAGAGAAAATTGTTGGTGAAAAAAAGCTGCAAATAAAAAAACCTTGGATCACGCAAGGAGCAAAACTAGAGGGGGAGGAGCCAAGACAGGGCGCTACTTTTACTTCTTGCTAGCTCCCCAACATTACCTACCCCAGCTTAAAGTGTTCTTTGGCTGTATAGCTTTAAAAACCCATTGCTCTGCAGCAATCTTATGTTGGATTCTGATGCAAAATTTGATGTTTGTTCTCTGCACAAGTTTGAGGTTGGTGCTGAAATTGCATACAGCACACTTGGAAGAGGTCAGAAGAGACTGACTCCTAATAGAAGTGGGTTGACATAAACCATACATGTTTAAATTGGGTCCCTGTTTTTCTGCTTTAACCTTATTCCACCCAGCTTGCCAAAACGTCTTTACTATCAACACGGGGAAGCCAAAGATTGAGGGAAGACTGTATATAAACACAGTAAACAATGCACAAAACAATTGTAAATTTAAACAAATGTATACCCTAACATCACTGCAGAGGAAGTTATTTATATACAAGAGACTATAAATCTTGTTCTTCAGCTCCTGAAAATTGAATGCAGTTCATCACATCAAGACAATTTTGGATTCAAGAGATGCTTCATCCTTTTTATTGGAGCTTTGTGTTTTTTGTTCCATAGCACATTGGAGATAAATTGACCTCATTCTCTCCCAAAAGTCAAGCAGTGTAGTATGTTATTGCAAACATCTGGGTGGGATGTGAATTAAGCTGTCAGTGTGGGTAAAAAGGCTGCGGTCGACACGTTCAGCCTCGTTCGAGGGACAATTTTCTCTGTTGTGGAATTTAAAGGCTGCAGTTTTATGAGTGGTGCGACAGTTTCTCAGAAACTAGATGAACAAAGAAGTATATAGGCTGGATTTCCCAAATGGACTCAAGCTGGCATCATATTCTGTTGAATGTAAACATTTATAAAACTCTCAAATAAAAACCGAAGGAAGGAATTGAGCGATGCATCACAGCCATTGGTTTGTCTCTGTTACTATCTTTGCTTTTGTTTTGAAGGTTTAAAGATGCGTCTCATTCTTTGGGAGGCTGGATCTGTAGGCTTTATCGCGTCTGGATATTCTCGCTCCTTTGGCTTCAGCCAGATATATTTCTGACTGCTTTGTATGGAAGGAATTGACTTTACCCTCCTCACAGGCCATGTCCCTCCTCTGCCTGCCTTACATCTGCAGGTCACTCTTTTGGTCTGATAAGCTCGGGCAAGGCAGAGGGCTGTGGGTCACTCAATCAGCAATCTCTGCATGCTTTCAGCATCAGTTCTCCCTTTTTTCTCCAAAGGCAGTGGAAACAACTTTAGCTGCCCACCTGCCAGGAGGAAATGAGTCGCAGACCACCTCCTGGACTTTTCCTTGGAGCAGGACTTTTTTTTTTGTGGCCCCTCTCAAGGGTCACCGGCTCCAACTGTCTGCCTTCATGACTTCCTCCAAAAACACTTCAAAGAAGCTTTACTGTCAACTGATCACATTTTTAAAAAAAATTATTTTGCACAAAATTACAAGCTTCTGCAGAGAGAAAAGTTTGGCCGTGGTTTAACTGACTTGATTTTATTTTGCAAATTTGAAGCAAACCCATCAAACATGTGCTCATCTTGTCCTGGAATGTGATTTTTCTCCCTGTTCAGCATATTAAAGTGAATATGCTTGTTTTTTGGAGCAGTTTTTTTGCACAAAGCAAGCAATTTGAATAAATAACCTTGGTCTGTGCAAAATGATTGAAAAAAGTTTGAGTATTCATTCCCAAAGGCGGAGGACGTGTTGCAGCAAAGGCATAATGAAATAAGTTGAATGTGTAAAAAGAGAAATGTGTGAGGACACGGTTTTATAAAAAGTGAAATGATAGAAAATCATCATTCGTATATTTAAGCAATATGACTGATAAAATGGGGGTTAAATCTATAGAAAAGCTTGTCGTATTCTCTACTTTTTAGGTGGCATTCAGTCCTGCAAAACATCCCTGCAGAAGAAGTTTTTTTTCTGTTTGCGCTTCATAGTTTGTTTCCTGGACTGGAAGTGATTGGAATGAGAAGTGCTTGTAATGAAGGTGCTGAACTTCAGGCTGTGAGGGTGTGCACAGCTAGATACTGCTTTTGTTTGTTTTTATGAAAACACTCAGGTAAGGCACATTCTCATCAGTCTTTTTGGTTCAAATCCTAGTCTGTTTGCTTGGAAAGTCCACTTTATTTGGGGAAAAATGTGAATGCGGACTCCATCCGCCTACAAATGCAAGTCTCCGTCCACTTGAAGTGGACCAAATACAGGAAGCTGGCTGCAAGGTCTCAGTGTGCCTGGTCCTGTTTCCTATGTATTGTTTTGTGTTTGTACGTCTGAACTTCCCCTCAAGGATAAATAAAGTAAATTTGATTGATTGATTAATTGATTGACAGTCCTCTGCCGTGTCTGTTGCTCATACTGCGCCCATTATTGCAGTGTATTTCTGTAGTATACTTGCATAAGATAAAATAAAAAACCCAAAACGGCGTCTCCATGTTCAGCTTGCCAGTGGAGTTTTCTCCTTCACTTGGTCTTGTCCTCTCTTTAGCTAAACACTAGTACAGCGCCACCTTTGGTGGGAATGGAAGTAGTGGTTCTGAGGTCCAGTTCTGTGCCGTCACCTTCAGGCCACTCAGACTCGAACCCGTTTCCACAGTTTGTAGTAGAGTGTTAATTTTTTTCCCCTTTAGTTGGTTTGAAACTTAATGTGCTACTTTTAGTGTAAAAACTGTGTAAAATATCAAGCTTTAATGCCTGCAGATTATTTGATGTTCGTCACTTGTTGCAAGCAAAACAAGTAGAAAATCATCAATTATTTCTCTTTACCCAACACGACCAGTTTATAGATAGTCAATATTCCCATTTAATGCTTCTATTTTTCTTCAACTGATTATAAAACAGTGCATATACAAAGTCGAACATTTAATTGAGTAATTATTTTAACACTAGCATGTTGGCAGTGGTGCTTCTTACCATTTCTATCCACAGCAGATAACTGGAGACATTTGGCAAAGAATCAGACAAATGACCCCTCCCTTGTTTCTGCAGCTCCTCGTCTTAGGTTTCAGCCCAGTGTGGAATTATTTAATTGTTCCTTTAAGCAGCTGAGCAGCGACTCGAGACTAGTCAGTTGAACATAACAGGATTCTTTAATTCCCTCAGGTAATCTGGAGGGCATTGTTCAAGCTGAAGAAGTTGACTGCTGTAATCCTTGTCCTCTGAGGTCTTAAGCGGTTTATTCAAAAAACAGCCCGATTAAGGGAGCGCAGACCTGAGCTGTCCTGTCTGGGCTCCCTTATCAGTACGGCAACACAAATGACTGCCGCAACACTCCACCGGCTTTCTGTTGTGCACGTTTGGAAATGAGGAAAGTAGGTGTTGTGGTCACCTGTCTGACAATCCTGTGCTGTAGGGGTGGCTATGCGCACCAAGCCAAATCATTTGAGCTTGGTTGGAGATGAGGAGAAAGGGAAGGGGCCCACTTAATATTCACAGAGCAGGAGCACAGTGAATGGAAATGAGTGGGGAAAGGAGGGAGGGGGCAAAGAAAACAGAGACTGAAGCAGAATGTAAAATTGCAGGATAGGACTGGCAGCATGGCACATCGAAACAACTTCTTCTACAAGTGCTAATAATTCAGGATGGTGTGGCGACACTGCTTGTGAGTGGAGATGTGTAGTTTCTTGTCCAGTATCTCAAAACCCAATAAAACCCAATTCCGTGGAGCGGCAGCAGTGCATGAAATCGCTGGAAATTGACACAGGATATGCAGTTGTATATGTATCAGGGTGTGCTGGTTGATTTCGGCATGATAATGCGTCTGTATTGGGTTATTTAGGAAGAACGACGCGTGTCATTTGTACAGATATGCTCACATTTGAACATTTGTTGCATCTTCACAAGTTTGAAAACAAACATTTTATACTGAAACATCAAACCTTGCTGGTATTTTTATTTCTGCATATGCACTGGTTTTTCTCTGCGTCTCCTTCAGTCTTAATGCCATCTGTAATGTCAGCCGTCATGTTTGTGTCACTGACCTAACCTTCAGGTGTGTATTTTCTGCTCTTCGTGGTGTGTTAGCGCTGCCCGCTGCAGGCAGGATGCCGGATTCATTCTTGAGCTGGGAGCAGAACAATACAGGGAAGGATATCCTCTCATTTTCATGGTCATCTGTGGAGCCCAAAAAGCGTGGCTGCTCACAGAAATGAGTCTTGGGGCTCCCAATTGCCCCCCTCCACACCCCCTCTCCCTCCCGTTGCCACGTTAAATTGGAACTGCCTGCTTTCTCCCTGATTCTCCTGAGCTCCATCTCTCTCCTCCTTCACTCCTGAAGTTACACAGGAGGCGAACAAGAGGGAGGTGTCAGCTGACCGGCCAGCTCCAATCAGATAAGTTCTGATGGAAGTGTTTAGCAGCTGCTAAGATCAGACTTAGCCTGAAGGAGGGAGGGAGCAGGAGGCTGGAGCGAGACAGTGCAGCATGGATATGCGCCGGTAGGGAGGCATGTTCAGTCAGGGCTCTGTGCCATGGACGAGTCCAGCATTCTGCGGAGACGAGGGTTACAGGTAGGGAAGCAAGGACCTCCGTCTTTGTGTGTGTGGACCCGAGTCTACGTGTGTGTGTGTGTGTGTGTGTGTGTGTGTGTGTGTGTGTTGTGGGGGGGGGGGTTTGTGATGCTCCTGCAGTGGCCGTCTTTCTCACAGCACAGTTGAGACTTTTTGTGTGTTAACACTTGGCAGCACAGGAGTGTGTGTGTCCTGCATGTGAGAGAAGCTGGCAGGGCTGTGCGGACCTTATATAGGCACTACTTTCTTCCTCTGTTAAGATGTCTAAATATTAGTTTACATAGCTGTGAGTTTGTATTGAAACTTTAAATCAAGTCATTTTTGCATGTAATCCGTGGTGGCTGTTGGTGGGGAGAATGGGAGCTCTGTGTTCACGCTGCTGGATTGATGACAGACTGTGTTGTGAGGACGGCTTTCTTCTGCTTTATTGACTTTTTATGATAATTAAGCTCACAGTGAGGCGTTCGCTCGTCTGTCAGAAACCATGATTGAGACGTGAGCAGAGTTCATGACAACACGCTTAACTCGTGATTTACTCATGCAAATTACTGCTTCAGTCACAACGTAGAAAAGAAAGTAGATATGAGCAGAGTGTGCTGAAAGATGACATTTCTGGTGTTTTACAGCACCTGTCGTATGATTTTTAATGCTGTAGGACCTGATTTAGTTTTTTTGCTTCCTCTAGATGGGATGACGCTGAAAGTAATTGATAAACATGTTTAAGAGGAAACCTGTTTAAAATTCAGCTCAAACAGCTGCATGTGTTAGGAATCACAAACTCCTTGATATCCATTCTGCTTCCACTGCATCATGGCTGATAAATTAAACCAATAAAACAGCCTTTGTTTGACTTTTATGGTCACAAACATGTCATTGTGTTGTTCTGTGATTATAAATCTTGATATGTTGAATTAATTTGTCCTCCTTGAATCTTTCTTGATGGTTTTAATGAGTTTCTCAGGGGAAACCAGTAATACCTTTTTTGTGATCACTTTAATCAAAAGCTTCCAAATGGTAATTTTGTGCACAGTTGCCCAAATCTCTTTCCTTTTGTCGGACACCGCCCCCCTTTCTCAGTTCACCTCATTCTACACGAGACTTCCTCGTGTTCCCAATACGCCCCAGCCATACGGTGCTCATACGACGAGATGTGGAAGTGTGTTTGTCAGGCAGGTGATTGTAGCTGGTCCAGCTCCAGTTTTCCCATTCATTCCCAAAGCAGGAAATGGTGACATCACTCGCTGCAGAGCTTGTTTATGGTGGGTGGATTGTAAGAACTGAAGTATTTATAGTGCAGGAGACGGGAGTATCCTGGCTTCAGGAAGTCAGACATATATACAACTTGTTAACCCGCTGTTTTCACTTCTTTCTGTGTAAATCTATACATTTCTATTTATTTATTTATATGTTCTTTTCTGTGTTTATTCTAAGAATCATTATGAAATTATGACTGATATGAGACAAAGAAAAAAGAAATTGGAAAAAATGATAAATGAAAGCCACAGAAAAGCTATTTAATCCTAGAGATTTATGCATCATCGAAAAGTAAAACAAACACTATTTTTAAATGCATTTTAGCATTTGTCTTTTAATGTCCACATTTATTTATTCTTTAACTTGCCTTAATATTTACACATTTGCATCTCATTTCTTAAATAGTTTTTTCTGCTCCAAAATTATTTCTGTTTTTATCATTTTTCAGCTATTTTATGAAAATGAAAACTGGAACCATTTCTGAATCATATCTTTAGTTTCATCTGTTTTTGCTCGTGTTTTCTGAAAGCCTTTGGTTTGAATCTTTAAATTTGGTTTGCTGATTTGCAACAGATTCTTTTCTCCAAGTTTTATGTCTGCAACTGGATCACGTTGGTGCAAATGGGTTGAAATGGTAGCTTTCATGCATGTGGGCCAGATTTCCAGGAATGATGTGGGCTGTTGCATTCCTTAGATAACAGTCAGAGCTATTTATTTGCTGCTAGTCCCTTTTCAAGAATTTTTTCTATATATATCAGGAGAAAATTACAAGGAAGAGCGTCCTCTGCAGCTTCTTCAGTGGCGTATCAAAGGAAATATTTTTCCTCTGCTCATTTATAAGAAGAACCTGCAGATCTTACAGGAACAGAATCATCAATAAGGTCGTTATTTGTCACATTTATGGTTTTAATGAAAACTGATTTGTTTTGTTCACACTCTGTTCACAGTTCTGCTTCATGCAAATGACTGAAACATCAGCACATTTATGTAAAAACATGGTCTGTTGGCTTTTTTTTTGTGAACACAACAGTAATAAAACTCAACAAGCCAATGCTGTCTTGCATGGGAGGCATTTTTGTTAAATATTGTCCACAAATACTAAAGAAAATGCCTCTTTAAATCATCCAAACTTGTCACATTTGGAGCCTTTTTAACTTGGAAATGCCTCAGCATTGCTACGTATGTTCAGGTGTTTTGACTTTCACCTTCTCTTCTTTTTAGTTTCCAACTTGCGTCTGCACTCTCATGAGGCTTGTGCTCTGTATGGCTGCCCTCTTCCCTCATTATGATGAATTTTTAGGATTTACATGGATTTTAATGATGCCGACAGCAACTACGCATGTCCTTCATCTTAATTAGGAGCAGCCTGTCAGAAGCGACTGCACTTCTATGTGAGCTTTACTGTACGTCTGACATCCATCTAACACTACCTCATAATAAAAGGTAGCAATTCAAATGAGTGCAGGGACATTGTGTGTCTCCAAAGAGCCATTTGTGTGAATTGGTGAGAGATAACTGGTGGGAGTAAGCCAGACTGGCAGGGCATGATGGTGAAGCACTATCGACGCCCCTGTTACTCTGCATTTCAGCGATTCTGTGAGAGCTGACATGAATTTAGTTTAAATGAACATAACCGTGAAATAAAATTATATTCTCATGAGGGCAAAATCTGACTATAGACAAACTACTTTACTGAAGCACAGAAGAAAAGCTCTCGTCAGGCAGATGTATGAATAGGCTAGCCTCTCTTTAGTGAGTAGAGGAATACGGCTTTTCTACTGAAGTGTCCTTGTGCTAAATGGGGTTTTTTTTTTCCCAGCCCCAGCAGTACTTCACAGATGCCATGAAAGAGTTCAGAATAAAAGGTCATTTTATTCATTTGTCATCACTAGAAGAACACATTTGATCTAGAAGGATTTCAGATTCTTAATGCAGCTAAACATACTCTTAAAAAAGGAGCATGTTGGATTTTTACCATTGCAATGAGCATCTCTGTGCATTTGCATTTAATATTGTATTTTTTGTCCAAATTCTCATGAGTGTACCAGCCTTTTCTTTTAAAGGCGGTGGCAGTGTGGGCTGTCTGATTTTGTATGCACTTCCAAAGATCCAAATAAAAATTAAAAAAAAGGAAAGGATTTAGAAAATTATAAGTAATTTATTTTTCTTTAAACAAAAAAAAAAAAAAACCCAAAACAAAACAACAAAACGCCTGAAAGTGGTCAAAAAATCATTTCACCTGTCTCACACCACCTGACACTGATTTCCAACAAAAAACCCCAAAAAAAAACCAAACAAAAAAAACCCCACCCCCGGACGTGACATTAATGACCTGTCTGCCCTCCCCGTTCTCACACTCATCAAAAGCTAATAATAAACTTTAAATAAAAGTCTATCTGTGTAATATAAGATAATATACTAAAATATAATAGAAAAATAGTTTAACTTCCATAACAGCCATAAAAGACAAAAAACACATAAATGGCCTCCACAATGAGCTTAATTAGCGAATGAAGGTTCTGGTTTAATACAAAATATTCTGTCTGAGACTATTAGTTGTTTAGAAAAAGGACATTAAAGCAGAAAATACACTTAGAAAAAGTATTATATCATGCTGTATGTCAGCTGACTTGTTGTGTTGCATGTTGAGAGCTCAGTGAGGAACGTACACCAGTTCATTCTGGCATCGATGCAGCGCTGATGGAGGACCTGTTCATTCAGTGCAGGAATGTCCAAAATGTCCAAAAGTTGCAGCTTGAGATGAATGCTCCATCCTGTCAGCGATGTCTACTTCTATCTTTGTTTTATTAACGTAAGAGGAGCTGATCATTTCTACTCCAGTCATCTGTTGGAGCAGAGCCAAAGCTTATTCTGGATTTATTCTTCTACTTCTGCTCATTTTTCTGTTATTTTCCTGTAATCATGTTTTTTTTCAGTGTTTCTGTATATTAATTATTTTCAGGAAACGTAACAAATGGAAAAAGCAGCGAGTGATTAAATTATGAGAATGATCCGGATTATCAGGATAGTTTTCAGCTTCTAACTCAACAGATAATGCCCTGAACAAAACAAGACAACAACACAGTAGATGTTGCAATCTCCCAAATCTTTTTCTTTGGTAAGTGAACCTTTGGCTTGATGGAGGTCTGCACTCTCATTTAGATTTTTATGTGGTCTATTTACAAATTTAGAATGATCTTATTTTCTGCAGACATTGTGGTAAATTCTTGGTTTCATCTCCACTTTGTGGACCATCTTATTATTAAGGACAACTGTCAGTAAATTGTCAAAGAACGCATGCTTTGTGATTCAAAAGCATCAATTATGTAAATGTTCATCTTGTGGCACATTTCTCTGCTGTTTGCAGGAGTTAGTCTTTCCAATGTCCTGATGGAAAACACACATCCAAGCTTTGCCAGTCCTCTCATATCTCCAGCTGTTCATGCCCTCTGTTGAGTTTGTGCATCACTTGTGCCATTAGCATTTTGTCCCATCAGACATCAACCACCAGTCACCATTAAACTGAGTGAGCTGCATGGGAAATATTAGTCATTTTTCATTTTGATGAAAAGGACATGATCAGCGAGGTTCATTTTCAGCTGGAAAGACAAAGTTCAGCTGCAAAAAAAATCTGAAAATGCAGGAACAGAAATGTGTCACGCATCAACATCTGTCCTGAAGACATTAAAAAGATGCCTGTTGTCATGATAGAGATCATCAAACCGGATTATTCCGTCTGTCTGGAACTGAATGCTTTCCTTGTTGCGTGTGAGAGTCAGGAGGCGGATTAAACATTTCTGACACCTAACATGCAGCTAAAAGCACAAACGGATTTAATCAGCAAAGCTTTCTTACAGTATCAGTAAGGTGTTGTCTTGTTGAATCGCCTCCTGCTGGTGCAGAAATCAATATTTTCCATGCCGAGCTGGGAATAATGGTAGAAAATCTTACTTCAAACAGTAGATTTGGGTTCACAGATGTAGTCGTCACAAGCAACAACAGTCAAGTGCTCTCTTGTTGCTTGTGTATGATCAAAATGTTCAGGCCGCTTTGTTTCCTTCTTCAGGTCAGCGTCTGGACTACAAGACAACCAGCTTCATGTGTGCAGAGCAGATAATTGGTTTTACTGCTCTCATTGACCTTTCCTTATCTTCAGAGGCACATCCAGTATCACATTTTAGTCTAGATGATACTTGGATTTAGTCCATTTATTCTCATTTAAACTTGGGGTTTTATTTTAAAATCAATGCCTGAAACCATCAAACTGCTTATTCTGTCACATTTATATAATATTACTGACATTTTAATTCAGAGATTTCTTTCTTCTACACCAGTATTCACATAAATACAGCTGATAATTTCTTGTATGTCCACATCAGAGCATATGTCGATCGACCTTAATATGAATTACTTTTATTATCTTAAATGATATCATTAGCACTCACAAGGCAGTTGATTTGGCTTCAGCTTTTATTCATTTGGATCGTAATAATCCCGACTCGAACGCCCGCTCCTGCAGACCAGTCAGGAACTGTGAGAGTTGGTCTGCAGGTGGTGCATTCGTTTGGGCCCTCAGAAGTTCAAAATGCCTCGTCTGACAAGCATGTTAAGCTAACTGTGAATTGCTCTAATAGGTGTGAGATTCAGTTTTAGGTCTGTGACTGGCAGCAGCATGTGTCATGTGGCTTCACACAGCCCTGAACAGGGTGAACTAGAACAGAAAATGGTTGCTCGGGTCAGGTTACACTTGTTCTGTCAAACTGACATGCAGCCTAAGGCTACGATTTGCACAGTGTTTGATGATGGTTTCTGGTAATTAACTAGCATCGCAGTTGATTACAATTAGTTAATTAGACTCTAAACAACCAATCCAGCACGTCCAGTTATTGCAAATAGAATTAACACCAGATGCGATAAGAAAGACGAGGGAGATTTGACTTTGCGTACCCTCTGATGTCATTCAAGGTGATGGTCTGATAAGAATGGGGATTTCCTTGCAAGTCAGCAGCAAACTGAAGTTAAACTAAGTACACTTTTGATCTTGAAATGTAGGAAAATCCAAAATAAATCAAGGGGAATTATTAATGCAGCATTACACAGAGGCCTTTTTACAAGAGCGGTACCATGGCTTTGATGTGGAGTCTTGGAGATGAAATGAAGTTGCTTGAAGGCATTGACTGACTTTTACCCTGCAGAACAAAACATTTTCTGGTTTATCTTGTAACAATTGTTCTGTCTGATAAACTGAAAAGATGGCTTGATAAACAAGTGATTAACTGTACATGGCGTGCTGTCGTCGTTGGTTTGTTTCCCTGCTTTGTGCTTGGAAAAGATCAAATTTGATCATGCAGTTCATCTCAGTTTTTATGAACTATTTAACAGCTCTGCATCCCGCAGTAGCTCATAAACTGTAATGGAAATATTTACTAAGCTTTGTGTTTCTTTTAAAAAAAACCTCAAGGTTTTTGCTTTCATAAGTCGCATCTCAAACTGGACTTTCTTCAGATTTTGTAAACTCTGAACTGAGTTTTAAAGTGCAGTTTAAAGTTACCAAACACCTGCTGAGCTAACAATACCATAGTGATTTGGTTAAATAGATAAAACATCTTTCCATAAACGTTTTGGAAATATAAATTTCCTTCTGTTTTAAAGTGCTAAACAGAACTTAAGACAATGTTTTTTGCTATTTTAACAAAGAGAAATGTAGAGACTAAAGGCCTTTACACAGCGGGAAATAATAAACGTGAAATTGCAAATAATTCAGAGATGAATTATATATGTTTCTGTCTATGCACACCAAATGCAGTGAAAATTGTGAATAAATTGTGAATAAATCATGAAAAAATTTAAAAAATTTTGAAAAGTAGATTCCACTTCAAGCCACGACAACAGTGGACTGATGCTGCAAAAGAAAAGTCTGAAAGAGGCGCTGGGAACATCCTGTTTTAGAAAAGAAAGGAGAGCTTTGAGGGTCTCATTGTTAGGTCCAGGATCTGAAGCCAGATCTGAAGCTTGACCAGTCCTTCAGGATGGACTTTACGACGTCGTGGGACAGTTGGAGGATCTGCTTTTAGCAGCTAGCTGCTGCTTTAGGAAACAGAGAAGACACAATACAGGCGCTCGGCCATGATGATGCAAAGAGTGAATGAAATGGCAGCAACAGAGCAGCCGGTGATCAGTCAACATGCGTTGTCTGATTAATTGATTATATCTATATATATATATCTAACGGATGAAAATATTAACAAAATCAATCTGTTGGAAAAAAAATAAATAAATAAAATCAAAGTTGCAAAATTGTTGGACAGAATATCATCCCTGATGTGAACCGATCCAATAAAAAATTGTGTGTAAAAGCCTGTAAAGTTGTAAGATGGCATATTTATAGTATTGACTCTTCATGAAAGGGAAGGATCTCTGGATGGCCTGGCCTGATCTGGATGATGGATGTTGTATGAGTGAAACTCAAACCGTGGCATGGATGCACAGCAAAGGCTTTAGACTCATGACACATGAAGACAGAAACCTTAAGAAGCCAAATCCACTCATGCTTTGACTAAATGACACAAATGTGTCTGTGGTTTCTAATATCTAACAGAGTTGTCCACAAAGAGAAAAGCTCATCGTTTTATTTCATTCAAGATAAAAAAAAACAAAACTCTTTGACAGAACCAAAACCTAAAAAGTTTGCTAACTTACCCCAAGGCTGAATAAGAGCCAGTTTCCATGGTAACAATCACTGACACCTGTTCATAAGTAGCACCAAACACAGCAAATGAAGGAACCGTGACTCATTATTTGTGGTTTGTAGCAGAGAAAATAATCACAACAAAATTATGCACCGCTGTGACCTGCTGCAGCCGTCGTTTCCTTCTCCAAGGAGACTCCTGAGTCTGACTCATGTCATCAGAGGTGCTTCGCTTTGCCAAGTTATGAATTAATAATGCAGCAGAAACCTACAGCCCTGTAGTTCTGCTCTGTTTTCCACTCGAGTAGCCCTGATTTCCTTTGTACACTGAAAAGATGCACTTTTGACATGCATGAAATTTAACATTTACTTTTGTTCCTTTTCACAAAACATAGAAAAATCTCCTAGTTTTTCTCTTTAAATCTTCTAATCTCATGTTCTGCCGTTCATTGGGTGCAAAGCTTCTGTATTTTAAAAGACGCTCCACAAATCTACAAATCTGCAGTATTTAATGTGTTTTTTCACTAACTTGCAGAATATTCTTGTATATTCTGAATGTTTTTGTCACAGCTAAGTTTTTCTGTCTGAATGATGCTCCTGCTGTTCGACACTGTTTTCTATTCAGATGTGACTGAACAGAGATTTAATGCTGCTTCACACTGTCGAAAAACAAAGCAGAACAGCTAAATTCAGACACTTAGTCTGACACAAGGGCAGTTTATGATTTCTGCTTCTGCTTCTCCACAAGAGTCTGCGAAATACAAGTTTCTCAGTTGGTCATGGTGGCCCTAAAAAAAACAAAAAAACACAGTAAGCAAGCCAAATGTGCTTATATCAGGGGGAATAGACACTTTTGGTCAGGAAATTATGTGATTTTTTTTATGGTTATGTACATCTTTTTAGCTCACAAAGAGGATGTAGAGCTGCACAGGTGGCATGCAAGTCAGACTCTCATCTGTGCTCTGATGAAGTCAGACATTCTTATAGAGGCGGAAATGGTCTGCAGACCGCAGAGTCTCAGCCAGCCTCTCAGAAGCCTGCAGAGAAGCTGCGTCTGTTTCTGTCAGTTTAGCACGGAGGGCGATAATAATAATGCCACCTGTCAAATTAAGCCTAGTTTATCTATCAAATGTATCCCAACAAGATTTGTGTGCAATACATGTAATGGATATATCACAAATATCAAGTACAAACTGTTAGAGTAGTGTTTTAAGCCTCCTACATGCGATTTTCTTTTTTGTTGTTTGGCTTCTCTGACTCACAGCAGACAGGTATCACTCCTGTGTTTATCCAGAAAACTTTGCTATGCACATGGGCATTGTTGTTTCAGGAGACGGGAAAGAGCCATGTGTTGTGTCTGAATGTCCACACTATTCCCAAACCTCTTGAACTCGTTCTGTTGGTGATTCAGACACAAAGCCGGCTATTTTCTCCTCGTCACATGACTACAGGCTGTCACCACAGCAACCATCACACGTCGATCCAAATGCAATTCCAACTGGTGTGAAAACATTTTATTTCTTTTATATTGTATTTTATTATTTCTTTTTTGCATATTTATTCAACAAATAAAGATATAAAATGGATCTATAGATTTTTTTTAAATTTTATTTATTTATTTTTTAAAAAAAACAACCTGCTTTGATGGTCGTGTCTCTTGCGTCACTTTGAGCACCTGCAGCAATGCATTCTGTCTCTTGGGACATACAGGAAAGTGGAGTGAGCACTGTATGTGAATAATGTGGACATTCGGACACAGCCATGGTGTATGCAGCTAGCTAGCTAGTTAGCTAAGAAGCTAGTGTAAAACATGGCAGCTGAATGTGAGACGTCTGTTTAACCAGTAATACGTCTCAGAAATCATGACAATGACAAGGACTCTGATTGTTCAGCTGTGTGTGTTTCCTGACGGGCATGAAAATGTTCCACCAGTGCAGAAAAAACACCTGCTTCTCCTCCAGCTGTTTTTATGATTAATTAAGAGGAGATCCTAAATAGATTAGTCTGTTTTACAGGTAGTTTACCCTCCTGTTTGCATGCGCTCCCTGTCTGCTGGTGTCATTATACATGATCCTATATCCTGTATCGGCACAAACCCAAGATAACAGGCCATATTGTGCAGCCTCATGTCAAATTATAATTTATGTCAATCTTTCATACAGTATGCATGGACTATTTCTCCATTGCACCATCAATTGGAAGATTTTTTCTTTTGTTCTGAAAATGAATAGTCCAGACTTAACCATGACATGTTGAGCTTCTTTAAAACCCAGCCTAGCTCAGTTCGATTAAAGCTTTCATGTTTTGACAGTTCAGAACACAACAGGAACTAGTGCATCATGGTTTTCACACCCTGAGATGAGCATCTGTGATGTGATTTTATGCTTCAGTAATGTAGTTGTTTCTGTCATAACAGGGCTTTGTGAAGATGTCTTCAGTTCTTCAAGCCGTTTGGCTGATTTCTGATTCGTTACTTTAAACTCTGCGTTTCTGATGCTGTAGTAGCTCACAAACCTTTTAAAGTCAACGTGAAAATCTGCATCTTAATGTTCCCTGTCAGAGCTGCTTTATATCCACAAAGAAACATGATTCTGAGAGGAAACCAAACATTAGTCGGAGAGTTGATGTTTTTCCCCTGGCCCGTTTCATTAAAACCACGTCACACAGCGCCAGCTGAATACATTTGCTGTCAGTAATGGAGCCCTTTCTCTGTAAGCTTTGCTTACTCAGAAAGGTGTCAAAAGTGTCAAGCATCAAAAGCAAAAACAGAGAAGTCATCAGAAGATTGCTTTAACTTGATGTAAATATTTTCCTCAGGCATGAATTGATTTAACTGGGAAATGTGTATTTTTACCACAGACATCATGCTGAGATCCAGAGGGCTGTGATTGGCCGGTCCTCATCAGTGCAAGTCATTTGCGGCGGTAATTAGGAGTGTGTTAGCTGTGGTCATGTCTCTCAAGGAAACTCTCTGCCCTTGGTCTTATCCAGGCGGCAGGGGAAGCCAGACGTTAAGCCCTAATTGATAGCAAAGGGAGAGCGGGGCTTAGCACTTTTTCTGCTGACTGTAGAAGCCGATACACATCAGCTCCGTGTCCTATCATGTTTTAGACAAAAGGAGCTCGCTCTTATCAGGTTATTGAAATGTCTAATGATCAAACCAGTGGAATTTGTAGCTACTAAACAGAACAGACCAGCAACCTGGTGATTCTACAGGACAGTTTGGTTGTCTTCCAGGTTCGGTGGAAGAGGATGGGGGACGTGTGGCTGGGTTTTTTTGAGACATCAAGAATCTTCTGTCATTTTAAAAGAAGTGCTGTTTAGTCTGAGTGTGATGTTGTCATCTGCACTTGGTTTACTTGTCTGTCATTGTGACTGATGTTACTTGCATGGCTGTTCATGTGATGCAGGGAACAGATGCTGTAGCTGCTGCAGCATCATCTGCGGTCTGATTTGGATTGAATATTCATCCTCTGGCAACTTTCAGAGAAATATGCTCCTTGTTTTAATTACATGTATTATTTTTGCAACGGAGCTAAGCAGTTCATTAAATGGGAGGCAGATGAAGAAAAAGGAAACTTTTTTTGGGATATTTTAATAAATGCTAAGTTTGCTATAAGGTGATGGCACCAATGAGGCAAACTATAAAAGGTACCAATCTTAAAAAGTTTATTAATCTGTTAGCATTGTTGTCTGTCCAATGAATTCTAGAGATGGCTGCCAAATGCCCAAACTGCACAGTTGCTTTGTGTCAACTCTGCTGTTGCTTGCAGATATGTCACAGCCCAAACACATTGTCTGGCATGTTTGGCTAAAAGGAGGGGTTGGTGAGGAGCTACAAGAGAAGCAGTGGAAGGAAATGAGAGGAGAAGACCAGAAGAAGAATACAGCAAAAACGACTGAGAGCTTTGAGAAAAATGTCAAGATTCTCCTTCATCCAGGTCACTGTAGTCTTCAGCGTTCCTCACCAGTCTGTGAGAAATGTCAGCTAGAACATGTCCAAGAACCAGGAAAAAAGAGGAGTCCAGTTGCTTATAATCAAGGACTCAAGCGCACTCTGCTTAATCTGTGGAACTGAAGTCTATTTGGTTCAGTTTTGTAAGAGCATGCAGGACTCTTTAATCATTTTTATTTGATTTTTTTTCCATTTCAGTCAGATATCAGAGCATCTTGTGTTTTTCTTTATTATCAAAGCAGAAACTAAACATATTGATGTACTTTCTTTTCATTACTATAATAAAATCTCTTAGATTGTCTTATCTAAGACACTCTGTCTTTCAGCTTTCTGCATGTCTGATCGCAGACATCTGCAAATGGGTTGTTTTGGATGAACGGAGAACTGAACTGAGGCCAGTTTAGTCACAGCTGCTGATTGTTAGTTGGCTCCAAAGTTGGATGTCAGAGCGGGTAATAACTTGCCATCCTCTGCCTTAAATCAAAAACTTTAAAAGGTCGAATTGAGGAATTTTGTGACATCCTGCTCTCACACTGACTGCATTTTAAAGATATTTAGCACAGTGAGCTTTTAATGCTGATTATAACTGGAGGCAGGGCTACTTGGAAGTTTAGAGGAAATATCATTGCTGTGTGTCTATTTATCTGCTTGTGCTCCGTTACGAACAATATCTGATTTAGTTAAAAAGTTGATAATGTACACAAAGAAAGCAGTTGTAGATCTAATGCTGTTATATCACTTGTTGTTGAAGGATTTTTCAACACTACAAATGTTTCCTAACTGTATTATCCTTTAAATCACAAGCTTGTGAGAAAGCATAATCCTTGCAGAAATCAATGCTTGCATTGTTTGCTGGACCGGTTCAGACCTGACCTTTGTTTAACTGCAATCTGCTGCTGGTTTCATCTCTACATACTAAACAGTGCTTAAACAGACCGACAGAAGTCAAACAGCTGTCCACTTTCATTCACACAGTGTGAGCAGACTATAAAAACGTCCTCACACTTCAGCAATTCTTGTGAATTTAATTAAATGTAACTGTTTAATTGAGATGTAAAGCATTATCATGCATGTGCAAATAGATTTTATTTGAGCCGTTCCATTATTCAAGGAAAAAGTTAGAAATCTGGTTGAAGCTTTGTTTCCAAGTTCCCTGGGAAGGGATGTAACGGATTCACACCTGCTCTGTGATGTTCCTCCATATGTCGTCTGTTTTTGAAGCTGCTGCTGCTGCAGAACCGCCGAAGGGATTCAAGTTTATGACACAGTCTGTACTGACACCTTAATTATCCCTTTTGTTTCACTTCAACTTTGACTTTTCATGTCATTTCGATGTTCTTTTTAGTAAGATTTTAGACAGGCAGCGGTATTTCACTTACAGTCCTACAAGAACGGGGAAGAAAAAATCGGCATTAATAGACACACATGAAATTAAACAGATCACGTCCACGGCTCAGCCACAAAAGAAAAAGTTTTGTTGCTTCGCCTGATTTGCTGTGGCGTCTTTTCGAAACGCAACTTTTATTTCCACCCTGACCTGCATTCAGTTTTAACCACGGTGGGAGAGTCCAAGCACTGCTCTGTCTTCTCCAGCAACCTCAGAGTCTCCGTGGGGAACTCTGGTTGTCAGCTGACCTCTTTCTTTGGACACATTATGCTGCTGAACCTAAACCAGACCAGTAAACCCAGTAAACCCAGTAAACCCAGATCATCTGCTGCCCCCACAGTACGCACTAGAAGGCAGGGTGTGGCTGCATCACTTTATCTGCTTCTTTTCCTTTACCTTGATGTGCTTAAGAACATGGCAAATCTGGACATATCAGACCACATGACCTTCTTCCATTTCCTCAGAATCATATCTTGATACCCTCCCAGTAAAGTGAAGCCCTTATTCCATTATCCTCACTGAGAAGTGGTTTTCTGACCGCTACACAGCGGTTGAGTCCCAATCCTTTGGGTTCCCTTCACATTGTGCAGACGGAAATGTTCTTACGTTCACTATAAAACATTCGGGATGCGACAATATGCTTTTGTCCCGATTCCATTCTGATTTTTTGGGTGCCGATTTAATTTAAATTGTGATTCTCACAATTTTTTGATGCTGATTTTAGTAAAGACTAAAAAAAAGTACAATTTCAACAAGGAAAAAAGCAACACAGTCGCCAGACCATCATTCTGCTGCTATGATGTCCAAAAAGACGAGTAAAAAGATCAACAAAAACAATTAAAATGACAAATTTTATAATGGATTATTTTTATTTATTTAATTTTTTTTTTTTTTTTAAACAAAATAAATTAAATTAATTAAAATTGTGAAGTAAAAAAATCCCGACTTGGATTAGATTTCCCACCCCTATAAATCATAGTTCTCTCTTCTGCTGTTGTTTCTGGGTGGTTATGTTTCACCACACGTGATGGTCGCCTACGATCCTTCCAGGTTTTAAAAATGCCTCCGACATTTCTTCGACATTTCTTTTAGTTGTTTCAACAGTACTCTTGGGTGCTTTCTTTGCTTGATGCCAATAATTTGACGCTTCTGAAGCAGATTAACATCACAGAATGGCAAAATGTCTTCCAGCATGAGTGTTTAAAAGATGAGAAGCTCCTCATCTTCTTCAATTAATAATTCACACAGTTCTTATCCAATGGGAGGCTCTTATTTGTTTAGTTAAATCTGGGTGGTGACTTTGTGTTTGACTGCCAGTAAAAGTTACACTAATTCAGTAAAAGCATCTACACATCTGACATTTTACAAGCGCAAGTTTTCCATTAATGAGTTTTAATTGACAAGCCGGCCAAATAAATGCGAACGGTGGTGTTCTCCCACAGAAGCCGCTGTGGGTCTCCTTCCAGCGTTCATTAACGCACGTCTGAAGTTTAACGTCAGGAAAGGTCACGCTGAACAGAACATCGGTCAAAATACGCTTTCCCACTATCTCCCATAACTTTTAATAATCCAGCATGAAGCCCCATTTCAGCACCATTAATGCTCATGTATCACACTTTGATTCCAGAAAATCCTTTTAATTAACACAAAGAAAGATGATTAATAATTTCTGCTCACATAAGTCTTTTCTTTTCCTTTGCAGAAGGAGCTGAGTCTTCCCAGAAGAGGCAGCTTGTGAGTACCAGCAAAAGGCACACACGTTTAAATCAAATCATTTGATGCGTAGTTTCAGCTACGGATTGATCAACCTGGTTGGAGTTTGATTTTTAAACGACCTGAAGCTGAGATGGGAGTCATAATGTCACAAAAGTCTTTGCTCAGTTGGCAGCTTTGTATTGAATACAGCTGGTTAAAACACAGTAAGAAATCCTGCTGAAGTGAAGGTTAGAAGAACTCGGAGACTTTGATTAAACTGTTGTCATTTCAGAGGTTATAATGTACTGACAGCTCGACGCTGCTGGACTAATTTTATGCAAAATAACAGGAACATGACTTTATGTAGCACAATATGATTCAGCAATACCACCAGCTACATTCTCCTCCTTATTAAAGAACTGCTGCACATTTGTTTCAGCAATAAACCTTCAGCTGAGACTCTATATTCAAAGAACAGGTTGTGTTGTTCTGCTCTATTGTTGAATGTGTGACTGCTGGTAAAATGGTTACGCGGATGTGTGTACGTAGCACTAAATCATAAGTAATCTGAGAGTACCTGACAGTCAGGTCAGTACTTGCAGTGTTCCAGCAGCTTTGGAGCCAGAGGCACGCGGAGAGCACAAACAAACCGATCTGATGACATTCAGCAACATAAGTAAAGGGAGAATGTGGGAGTGGTGCATCATGGGAGCAGCCAGCCTTAAATCTAAGCTTTTCATAAGAACAATATATAGTTTTACAGACGTTCCACGTGAAGGCAAATCAGACATGGTTTTTTTATGAGCGTTTAAAGTTTCCATTTTAATTTCACACTTAAAATGATGTGTATTTTAAAGCTAAATTTAACCTCTTGATCTGAGCCACTAGCTACAAAACTGTAGCAAAAACATCAGGCTGCATCAGGTTGAGTCCTTTTGCTCCAGATCTGAGCAGGGCTGTAATGTTAGAGCCGTCCAGTGGTGCTGAAACAGAAAAGCAGTTGCACTAAAACTAAAATAATGAACATGATTTACATCAAACTTCATGAACTGCTGTGATAATGAGTCCAGATCAGCGAGCGATTGCTTCCGGCCCTCTCTCTGGAGGAGGTGGGCCGACTCCTCTCTGCTGACTTTGCATCTTTCAGGATGAATTTAACCAGTAGATGTTGAGTTGAGCCAGTTTTAACTGAAATTTCTGCTTGTGTCGAAATGCTTCACCTTATAAAACACATTGTAGCACATCAAGGTCAATGGGCTCAACGTTTTCTATCCAAACACTGAAAAAATTTATTTGTTAATAAAATGTATGTTAAAATTAAAATACACAGACTTGATGAGTGGCAGCATATAATATGCTTGATTTATTTCTTTTAGTTAAATAAGTTGTATTAATTAGGGACATTAGGACTGTGTAATTAATTTGGATGTGATCAGAAAAAGCCTCATCTGTGTTGGAAAGAGGGAGTCAGATATTTGATAGTTGCTTCGTCACATTTAATCTTTAATTTAATCCAGAAATGTCCCCCTCCTGTCCTCGTGGGCCACTATCTGGCAGGATTTAGATGTTGCCTGCTTGTAAACAGACTCAGATTGATTAGTAATTCATTTGGACTTGATAACAAGCTGCTGAGGAGATCCATTTCATTTGAATCAGGTGTGTTAAAGCAGGAAATATCATAAACATGCAGGAAATATAAACCTGCAGGAAATATAAACCTGCAGGATTGCGGACCTCAAGGAATTGATTGGAACTCCCTGATTCCACTAAAAATCAGCTTCCCAACAAACAAAAATCTAGTTTAAGTTAGTAAATGATGCTGAACTAACTTAAAAGTTGTCATTTTTAACTGTGTTCAAGATTTCTACTCATTAGCAATAGAATAAATACACATTAAGAGCTAGTTTGAACAACTTTGCACAAACAAGGACTTCTATGTTATTTTACACTAAATAGCAAATTTTAAGTTCAGTCTTAAAAAAGATGAAACACTGAGCTTGACTGGCTTTATATTAATTAGTCAGGTTGTTAAAGGTGTTATTTAGTCTGTGCAGCTGTTATTCAGTGCGACTTTATGACAGTAAACTCCTAATCCATGCTTTAATCTGATGTATGTTAGAGTGAGAAACACTCATGAAACCTGATGCTGCTGCTGTCACTTTGTCAGAGGAGACCCTGGCTGTAATGGAGGTGACCCATTACTAAATGCTGCTGTGAGATCACCAACCGTGCTGGTTTATATTTAGAGCACCAGAGCCTCTTGTGACCTTGGTAACCATAGTAATGCTGCGTGGAGATGACAAAGTTATGACCGCTTCAAACTCATTACAGTCCTGCAGATGTTTGTTAGCATTGAGCATCAGGCATTGTGGATATGCCATCTGTGTCAGTCATGTGTTCAGTTTGGTGAAGCGGACATGGAGGATATAACACCGGAGTAAAGATGGTAAAAAAAAAAAATCTACATCTACTTAACTTCTAATGACAGAAACTAATGAAAGAAAAAGTGCTTTGAGAAGGAGGCTGGTGCTTTAAGCCTGCTGCCTCACACTGAGGTTTTCCTGTGACAGGGAGCCATCTACTGAACATTTGATGCCATTAACATGCAGACTGCTCCCACCATGCCTTTTAATTAGCAGCGTTAGCCTTTGACTCACATTCTTTTCATCATGGGGACATTTATGACTGTCATTTCTTTCCTAAGGCCACACACGTGATGGATTGCACCTTTTTCCGGCTGTCATATTTTGAGTGGTTTTCAACTTGAGAGGCGACTATTTATAGACTGACCTTAATAGCTGGAAGTCTTTTGCAGGCTTCAATTAAATAACTGTAAATGAATCATTTGTATGCAGCTCCAGATGCACTTGGATTTGTTGACCATTTTGTTAGATCCTGTTTCCAGCCATCAGCACAAAAACCTCAGCTTGCTGCACTTGGAGCCAGAAGATGCCAAAAGCGTTGCGGTGCCAACTTCATCAACTGCTTTTCCATGCAATAGGATATTAAGGAGGATCTGTTGACTGTAGGTTACGTTACATTCACTTTAGCAGATGCTGTCAACTAAGGTTCATTAACTCCATCATTGCAAATGAAGTTTGTCTCGGTGTTCAGCGGTTTGCTCAGATGTTTTAGTTTTACAGCCACAGCTTTTTCTCTGGGGAGAAATTTACTCTTAAGCCAAAGTCAGCACGGCTAGAATTCACACGTACAAACTGAAGCACGTCGGAAAGTATTTAGAAACAATGTTTGGCGATGGTTTTTTCTCACAAAGACTTTTTGCAGGTTATTTATATCAGCAGCAGTGTTTCATTAGTTTAAAGAAAGCCAGAAACTTTTCCAAACCCAGCCAGCCGTCATTTGGCAGGAATATGTGGAGAATGTGGGATTTTAATCATTATTAGGGATTGGCATTCAGTTAAATCATGTTAATCAATCATCGGGAGAATTAACGATTGAATTTTTTCAAATTAATTATTAGTATTTTTATCTTGAAATTTTTCATTTGTAGACTATGTTAAAATGCAGTGAAAGTATAAAAACAGTGTTTGCTTATTTAGATCTTTTTACAAGATGAGCAACTATTGTGGTGGTTAAATGGGATTCACTCTGTGGTTACACTGGAAAATATTCAGTCTATTGAACTTCAGCACCATTCTAAAGATGGATTTTTTTTTTCTATTAACAATCATTGTCATCAATGAAAGTTTTCTTTTGGATTGGTTAACTGAACATTGATTTATTTTTGTACAAAAACAATGATTTTTGTCTTTTCATGAATCATTTGTCACGTTGGTTTTGTTGATCCCATCTGCATTTTTCTCAAAATGTTAAATCTATCAGTGTAGTTAAATAGCTCGACACATAAGTATGGGAAAAAAAACTTTTTTTTTCCATGCAAAAGGTTTGATTTGATGCTTATTAATTAAATCATGAACACATAAATATTCCGTATGAATTAAAACACAGGCCTTAGTTTGTAAAAACTCTTTGTTGTCATAACAATAAGGAGATCTGCCGTCTGTGCAGATGCAGGTTGTTTTGTCCTGGTTCCATGCTGGATTTGCAGTCTGATGAAGTGTTATAGATTTTGTTCAGATGCCAGCGATGTGTGGAGACTCTGCAGGGGCCCCCTCTTGCTGCTGGTTCTTCATATCTGTTCAGTGTGTCAGATCCACTACACACCAGTAGGCATCCAACTGAACTCTCATGTCTCTATAATGTACTTTTGATCCAAGACTTGCGAGTTAGAAGTCTGTTTTACTTCTACGCAGCTGAGAGTTTAGCCTGGTAACAGCTTTAGCCTTTAGCTCGGTAGCTTTCTTTGTTATTATAAATGTTTTGTGTTAACCCACACATTGTTGTTTAATCAAGTTTCCTGCAGCCGACACTTGAACTTGTGACGTTTTTATTTTTCTTCCAACCCTGGGGGTCAGAAAAGGTTGAAGGGAAACTTGTATGAATGTCAGATGTCAGCTGCAAACAGAATATGTGCATCTGCCGACAGCAACATTAGATTATCACGTCACTCTGAGAGTTGTGACTTCAGGCAGCATGAATAAAGATGGATAATGGCATTAAAATGTTGTTTTATTAGCAAGTCATGGAAAACAGTTTATTAAGAAATAAAGTAAAAGAAATATATTAAATCAATTAAATCAAACAAAAAAATATCAATTGATCCCCACAGGGAGTTTATAAGAATTATAATGATTTTATATTAATATTTGTTTTAAAAATTGAATGTAAAATTTCAATAAATAAAGTTAATAAATGCTTCTCCAGAACAGACAGGAAATATTTAATTTCTCCAGATGCCTGTTGTTCATCCTTCTCTTTGCTCTGTTTTAAAAAAGTCTCTTTTTCCTCATCTTCTAAATGTGTGCTTTCATTAACGGGATGCTTTTTGATTCATAGATCAATATTCATATTCAGCAACTTTATAAAACAACTTTAAAGGGGTCCTATTATGATATTTCCAGTTTTCTGAGTTTTCTACAGTGTTACAGTGTTAAATCCTCATCAGACATGTGAACGACACTGTTTTTTATCACCTAAACGCATGTTTGAGTTCCAGCACACTCTCCGTTTGGTTTCCATAGCGACGAAAAATGCGTCTTTTTTTCTACTTGGAAATCCTTGTGACGTCCCGGGGGATAAGGTTCGGTGATTGGTTACCTTCTACTGGTTAACAAGGGCATGTACAAATACATCAGGCGGGTGGAAAACGTGGGATAAAGTTATTTCCAACGATGGCTGGTGAGTTTACCAAAGAGAGACATCCTGCTGCATTCGTTGCTGTGGGTTGCTGTTTTCCACTTCGTTTTCAGGGTCTGATTCAGGTTCCAACATGTAGGGCTGTATGCTATGTGTTGACATGGTATTTTGTTTTTTTTATTAAGTTCATATCAGCCTACTCCTTCTGTTTATGAGATGTTACAATGACGGCGAAAGCAGGTGCGGTGCGCGCTCCCGATGTAGTGCAGTGGCGGGAGGCGGTGCTTAATGCGGAAGAGTCTCAGTCCACTCGTTTTGCCCACAGGCTGATCTGACAGCCTACGGAGAGGGTCGGTCTGAAGTAAATAAAGCGATTTGTGACAATAACTTGATCAATCCCAGCCCTTCTGGGCTCAGAAATAAAAATAAATTAGCCTGAAATGCACATAATAGTTCCACTTTCAACAGTTTCAAGGAAGTTAGTCTTGTCTTGGAGCTGCAGCAGCTTGGACTGAAATATGCTGCAAAAACCAAACATTAATCTCAAAGTGCTGCTTATAAAACAGCCTTCTGGTTAAAACAGACCAGTATGAAGTCTTTTAACTAAAGAATGTGATTTACTAAGTTGCAGAAAATTCTGGAAAAGTTTTATTTATGTATTTAACCTTTATTTAACCAGGTAAAATCAGACGAGAACAACTTCTGATTGTTTATTTATGCATAAACAATTCACAACAAGACGAGGAAATCGTGGTTGCACAGAGCTGGACGGGAGTGTGAGGTCTAGTCCACTTATGACATCCTTTATAGATGGTGGTTTTTTTATTAAAAAATGCAAAAAAAAAAAAAAAAAGAAAAGGTATTTTATCATCTTACAAAAAGTTGAAAGAAGCAAGAAAATGATGTAAATAAACTCCTAACTATACTGTTGTAAAAACCAAAGGCCACATAAGAAGATGGGATCCATAAATGGCTACAAGTGAGTGTGTTTTAGGTTAATTCAGTCTGAACAATAGAAAATCTTCTGCCCTCTTAGTCGCTAAATGTTTGTCTTGCTTCAGGCACGACTGCGAACAAACATTATGAGACCATGAGTGAGTCATCTCTCATCACTAAAGCCCCAAATTACGAGCATGACATGTTACTCTGCAAAGAAGAACAATGAGCCAGTAGTTTTATTCCTTCTATATCTTTCATAATATTTTCATATTATTGATAGAAGATGTTGGAGGAAGTGGTTGTGGTGGGGGGAGGTGAGGAGGTGTGGGTTTTCTGTGAGCTGGTCCTGATAACGCAGCAGGAAACAGATGAAATATTAACGTCCCATAAAATGAAAACATTGGAAGGTTTTTACTGCTTTCAGGCAGTAAATCATTAACTAACTAGTTGCTCATCTTTTAGTTTAGATCGCTTCAAAACAATCATCAATATTAGTCAAAGATTAATATTTTAAAATATGTGGATTTAATGTTATAGTTAATGACACCAACATGACTTTCTCCCCACAATCAATTTTTTTTTTTTTTTTTTTTTTTTGCATCTTCTGCAGCTTTTTCATGTTTATTTATTCACTGTTATCAGTTTTTGTGCTTTTTGTATTAAAGGACAAATTTTATAATCAAAAGGTTAATAATGGCATGAAACCTTTGTTCCAGTTTGCACCAGTCAAGGATAAAAATGTGGAGATTTTTCTCTTCAAACGTAGTGATGTTGTTAAACTCTTTTGCACTTATAAATGAAAGGTTTTGGTTATATATAAACATTAGTTCTGTAAAGGTCACACTGACATTTTCAGACTTCCTCTCTCTGTCTTACTCTTACAGTCTCTGACTGTAATTCACTTTGAACATGGTGAAGGATGAAACAGACTGGAATAATCTGGGAAACAAAATGAAGCTAATCAGAAATCTAATTCAGAGAAAATGTTTGTTTTTGTTTATAATAAAGTGGTGTTACCTGTTTTACAGGAACAACTAAAAATACTAAAAATGTACCATATTTGTCTTTTTTGTCACTGGCAATTTAATTTTCCCTTTTTTCTATGTTTTTATTTGGAGTTTAATGTTAAACACAGCTGGAGCAGGATGCTGCATATTTGTTAAGGTTTAAAGACACGTTACAGAACTTTGTGACCATAAACTCTACGTTCCAGACTTGTTTGACACAGTGACATCTTTCATGTGCAATTTCTAGAGATGCTGCCATCCAGCAGTGTCACAAGGCTGAGAAACCGCACTGTGAGATGCTGCAGCAGAGTTACACTTTGCACGCTAGAAAACAGATATAAACACACAGGCCTTTTTAAACGGGCACCGTTGCTGATTCAGCAAAGATTAAAAGATGAAGAGACAAAACAAGAGTCATTGTAAGATGGTCTTTTGCTGGCTGGAGAGAGCTAACAGGTCAGGTAGGGTGCAAGATGGATTCTGGATTAGTCATCGATAGGGGGGCGAGAATGGCAAAACTGTTCTGCACTGTGTCTTTAAGAATCCATGTCCTGCTGATAAGCTCAGAAACATTGTAGTTGCATGTAATTTCTATGCTTCTCTCTAAATGAGGTCATGTGTCTCCACGTAGACGCGACCTGTTTGCTTTTTACAAAGTTTTCTCTGAAGACTTTTTCAACCCAGCCAGCAGTCATTTGGCAGGAATATGTAGAGAATGTATCTATTATTATTATTAATGTGAATGCCCATGGGGATCCTGTTCTGCCATTTTTATTATTATTCCGCCAAACTTTGCTGTGCTACTACTCCTGCACCATTCAAGTCACTTCAATCATTCTGATCTTAAACTGTGCAGCTCCTTCAGGACATGTGTGCAATGATTTTTTTTTCATTTGAAATCTTTGTAGATTTTGAGATATTTGGATGATTGAATGAAAGTCCTTCAAACCCGATCCAGATTGGATGTTGAAAAAATTTAGCTCAACGATTGGTCAGTTTTTGCATAATGAGCGGAAAACCAGTTCAATGGGTTTCGGAGCTCTGCACCAGTTTGCAGTGTTTGGTTCATCTCGGTCCCGGTCTTCATTGTCTTTTCTTGCAAAATCTTTGAAACGCTACTCCTCCTACACCGTTTGTCTCACTTCAACCATTAAAGTATCAAACTCTTCAGCCCATTGAGGAGATATGTTCTACGACTTTTGGTCTTTGTAATATTTAAACTTTCTAAGTCATTCAAGTTTTCGTCAATGTATTGAAATCCATTCCTGTGATTGGACGAAACGGAATTCAGCTAAACGATTGGTCCATTTTGTGCACCAGTACAAAGGTACACATACAAGGGTTAGAGCTCAGTTGTCGTTTGTTGGCTGTTGCTTGTGTGATGGCGTGCAGTTCTGCAGGCTGCTTAATGTGAACTATTGGTCTCAGCTGCACACTTCAAGGAGCAGAGGAATTTCTTTGTAAATGTCACAGTTAAATATGAAGGATTTGTTCCAACAATGCTGCCTGCGACATTTCAACACTTTGATAAATCTTACAAAAAAAAAAAAAAGTTTTTCACATTGAACAAAGTCTTTCACATCTTTAGTTTAACTTTAGTTGAACCTTGCACATGTTTTAGCAATCCTGCTAATTATACCCTGCTGGAAGTAAAAAAAAAAAAAAAAAAAAAAAAAGAAGATATAAAAAATTACTATGCTAATTAGAAAAATATCAACGCTTTTTTCCTCGTGAAATTAAGAGTTATATTGGCGTAGTGGGTTAAGTCAGTCTGCTTCAAACGGGAGTTCATGGGTTCTAATCCCGATGAGGGCCAGTTAGAATAAATGTCAGTTTAGCCTTAGTTTTTTATACTTATGCTATTTCATTTCAATCATTCAGCATAGTTAAATAAATGGGCATTCACATTTGCTATTATTTCAATAATAGCTGATTCTAGTTATTATTAGGGATTGGAATTCAGTTAAATCATGTTAATCAATCATTGGCAGATTTAACAATTGATTTAAAAAAAAAAATAGTATCAGTGTTTTTATATTAACATTTGGTTATATTAAAATGCAGTGAAAGTAGAAAAAACACTTTTGGCTCATTTAGATCTTTTCACAAGATGAGTAACCTTTGTGGTGGTTAAATGGGATTCATTCAGTGGTTACACTGGAAAATATTCAGTCTCCTACAACTTCAGCACCATTCTAAAGATGGATTTTTTTTTTCTATTTAAAACCATTATTATCGATGAAAGTTTTCTGTGAAGACTGAATTGTTTCAGGAGTGATGTAAATGAGCTGTAAACGTGGAAATGAAGGAGCTTTTAGAGCTAAATCCATGTGAACAAAACGTTGAAATGATGAAAAACTTTATTGCGGATCATCTAAAGTCATGTCTGTGTGGACATGTCCACAACTCATAACCTGCTCCTACAATCACAGCTGAAGGATGGACCATGTTAAAAGCCTGAAAACGTGACGTTCTGGACTGCGAGTCTGTCAGTCGTTGACTCTTCTGGTTTGTCTCTGTGAAAATACACTGTCGGTGTCTCTTTTGAGGAGCTCTTTGCTCCTCAGATTTGCTCCCAGCCATGAAGAACTGAGTAGCTAACTGGAGGGAGTAAGTAGCTCGGTGTTGTCTGGCCTGTTTTTCTGCATCCTGTCCAGTTTAACGCATCATCATACCACAATTATCCACTGCTTCTTCTGTGGAGACTCATGTCAAGCAGAACATTGTGTCAAATTATCTTTAATAACCTCCCTCCTTTGTTATTTAGCAAGGACAGTTTCCTGCTCCAGAGCCACTGATTAATTTTCACTTTTGTGGACATCAATGTTCCCTCAGTAAAACATCTACAACAATAAGACTTATGCAATATGGATGATTTAAATGATGCTGAGCAGCAACTTCAAGAGTGTTTATAATCCCTGCAGTGGTCATAATGATGTTGTGCGTCACTCTGGACCAGAACTGGGTTGTTCCCTGCTGATTTACATCCCCCCCTTTATCATTATTATATCTGCAACATGCATTGGGTTAATATCATGCAATATTATGTCACTACGGTAAGCGCTAGCTGTATTAATGAAGCCTGCATTTCAAGTAGCAATGTTCTGCATTTGTCTATGTTGCACAATTGACAAGCGCACACTGGTGCACAAAGGGAATGCAGTCGGTGTTAAAGCAACTCTGCATAAGTTTCAGGAAAATCCCCATTTTCTGGCTCGTTTTGATCGCACAATGACATTTCCAGAGCAGCCATTGCTCTGCAGTGTCCAGAGGGAAACAAGCCACACTTCATAACCTTTTTTTTTTTTGTTTGTTTTTCTTCCCGAGGCTTGAGCATCATGCTCCATGTCACACATCAACAATTATATATCAATACAATCACCACTTGACCACAGGATGGCATTACTGGATGAAAGGAGGAACTGAAAGAGCGTTTCAGATCAAAAGTTAAGACAAGATATTGGACAGACTTTTACTGGCTGGAAAGAGTCATTGCAGTAATAAATGTTGCATATTTCTCTCATATCATCATCCCCCCTTATTCACGCCATAAATATTTAAGTTTTTTTTTAGTTATGTCCAGGTTTTCTTTATGTACGTCTGGTGTGTTATGTCATGTAAATACTTAGCATAATACGAAGACTTTACAGCAGACAAATTTCAAAGTCTTGCTGCAGTTTTATCATGTAAAAATTAGATATTCTTGGTTATTTTGACTGAAAAACAGACTAGATACTTCAGAGATTGAATTCTCACAAAGTTGGGGAAATTCAACAGTCAGGTGAAACTTCTGTAAAATGTAAAGAACCTACACTGTGATTATATTATTTAAAAAGGGAATTTAAGTAGTCAATGTTTTTTTTTTTATTATCATAGTATCACAGTTCTTTATTTTTATCAGTGTAAATACATTGAATCTAAGCTTCATGCAAAAGGATTTTAAATGATTTATGGGTGAAAACATTAGATTTCTCATTAATTCAATTGAGGAAAAATGAGTTAAAAGTTAACAAAACAAAGACATTTTGTTTTTAATAAAAGTTTTGACATTTTTCGTCTCCGTGCGATGAGCTGAAGTGTTTGTGCAGAGTTATAATTCAGAATATAAAAACAGAAACACTCAAACGCCTCCTCATACTTGCACGTTTAGTCTACCTGCTGATTTTTATTTGTTTGTATTCCCTTCGTGTGGACTGAAGGACAGGGAGTAGTTGGTGGCGCAGTATGTTTTCTTACGAAGATGACATCATCGCTGTGATTGTGGTCACATTGCATCGCGCCTCGTGTCAAGGTGACTGCACTCGGAGGAACGGTTTAGTTTATTGCATATGTTTCTGCTATGAAGGAAGTCACCAGTGGGTGGAGGGGTAGTGGTGGTTCAGGGCATGTGTTTGAAGGAGCAGGGGGCGTGTACTAGGGGAGGGAAGAAGGGGTATTGTCCTGCCTCCATGCCCTCCGCTGGAAACTGAGGGTCTCATTTGGCAACTTCAAGGTGGAACGTGGAAAGACCAAAACAAGAACCATAGCCCCCCTTTCTCACCCCCTCCCTTCTCGCGAGGGGAGAGAAAACCAATCCGTCACATCACATCACATGGCCGGGTTTGTCTCTTTGTCGTTGCATTGGGGGGGGGTGAGCAGCAGACAGGCTGTGTGAATGCATATCATGACCACAATAGAGCAAACGAGCACAGTTCAGCCATGAAAGCCCAGCGGGAGAGGCTGAGAATTCCAGGGCTGACGTTAGAGTGAGTATTTTCCTCTGTTATCCTGCCGGGGAGGCAGCTCCTCTGCAGCGTGCCGCTTCATCTGTCTCGGTGTCATATTTCTTGCTGTCTTTTGCCGTTGCCTTATGCTCTATGCTGTTAGCATTAGCAGCAGCAGCAGCAGCAGCATCTGCAGCAGGAAGTCTGTCAAATCCTGCACAGCTAGGCAACAGCAGCCCGCTCATGTGTCTGAGTCTGCATGTGTGTTTACAGATTTCTGCTTTCGCCTGTGTGTTGTGATAGACTCGTAATATAAAGGAGTGGCATTATTTGTGTGACACAAACATGCAGGACATCCACACATAACACACCTATCAGGAGTGTTTTGTCTGCTGAGATCAATAAGGTGACAAGCGGTGAATCACAAGGCTCTGTGGTTTACGTCAGTTTTATCTCAGCTGCTGCCGTTTAAATGTCTTTATTCATCTCGGTTTTTTTTTTTGGTTTTTTTGTTGTATTTGGGTCAACAAGGCATTTTTCTGGTTCTCAGCCTTTGAGGATTTAAACACTGTAACTGAGCCAATAGGGCTGAAGGACTTTATTTTATGCAAATTTCAGACAAATGTACAGCTTATTCTTTAGATTAACGAGGACTGCAGTCAATTTGGTCTCATCGTTTGCACAACACTCTAATTATTTTCTAATTCGAGGTCTGGCCACAGCACACTGTGTTCTGTACTTCTTAAACTATCAACAAATCCTCTAACCTCAGAATCGTTAATCTGTTGTTGCTCATTGGTTGCTGTTCTGTAACACAGCAAGCCAGACCGTGTTTGTTAATTCAAAGGCAGCGATGAATAACAGTCTGAGCATGTAGATTCCTATTCCTATGATCATTTTTAGCATTTTTCATTGGAAATTAGCATATTTTCTTTGGAGGATTGCTGAAGAGTTTCCTGATTCCCAGTGAGGTGGTGTGTGACACTGATTCAAACTAAGCGATAGGTCAATTGTTCCAATTGCTTTGATTACAACACAATGCTTGACTGTAAGTGTAATAACACACTAATCAAGCATATTAGGCTTCTATTCATTGTTGGCTTTAGTCTGAATGTAGAAAACGCACCGTAATTCTCCTTTGAAGTGTCTATAATCATGCCATCTTATCTCAAGGCTGATCTTCTGTATCATTTTAGGGCTTTTTCTCTGCACAAATATAGTAATAAATGCCTTAGAAGCCACTGCAGTAACTCACCTTAGCATGACCTAATGCTCTGCAGTGCTGCTGCTGGTAGATCATTTAAAAATGACTCCATACATGACATCACATCCAGAACTAAGTGTCTTTCTGTTTGATTTCTGCAGCCATAAACACACTGTTGGCCACCTTATCGCTGAATTAGAGTAAATGTTTGATAGATCTGCAGCTTTTCAGCAAGAGGTCTTCAATTCCGTTTGTCTGCATCAGCCTTCAGGCTCAATGTCAAACACTGCAGAACCAGACAAATGCCTCAGGAACATGCTCTTCAAACATGATTAGGTTGATGCTGTCGTCTTCATCTGGACATGTCAGAGCTGTGACGGGGGGGGGGTTCTGTCCTGTCCTGTCCTGTCCTGTGAATGATAAAACATAACTATTCACTACATTCCATTTAACTTACAGCCTCACTCCACGAAGCTTGAGCCCTACTCCCACTAGTCCTTGCAGTCCGTGCAGCCCGCTGCACGCTTTTCATTTCTGGAGGTAAGCAAGAGTTCTCTTCAGCCATGGCTTTTTTTTGTTTTGGAAGACTTGTCAGTGCATGTTCAAGTCAATCTTGTCTTCATCAGTCATTGCTCTGGAGCTGAGTCTTCAGTTCCCCCCCCCCCCCCCAAAAAAAATCATCAGTCGCTGATGTGAGACTGAAAGAGGACATGAAGCTTATGTAATGTCGATAATGCCGCCCCTTCCCCCCATCTTCCCCCATTCTGTTCCGAGGTTTATGCTCCCTTTTCATGTGCTAAGTAGGATTTGTGGCATTTGCAGTACATCAAAGTGAGGAATGGTCCCAATCTGTCTGAATACAGTTTGATTCATTTCAGAATGATGAGTATTCATAACACTAACACTAGCCTATCGCCATGATCTGAGCTAATTTGTGATTAGTATTAAATTCTGCGTTTGCTGGTGGAGCTTTAGATCGTCATTTGTCAGTGTTTCTCAGAAAATAAATTTTTTTTCTGGGTGAGCATTCGTTCTCATCTTTAACTTTCTTTTAACTCAACATTTCATCCACCAAGAAACTTCTTTGATGCATTTTATGATTTGATTTCATCGTGTGGAAGTAGCAGAATTTGTAACTCAGTGTTTTCTTTTATGCCATTAATTTAGAAGAAGTAGCATAGCTGCTTTGTTTCGTGTGATTTTTCTATTTGTTTTATTGGTAGAAAGTGGAGTGTGTGTGCAGTCTGATTCTGGTACATAGTCACAGAGAAAACCAGGCTGATTGAAACTTGCCGTCTTTTTGTCCTCTAGTTCATTCAAAACACTCAATTTTGAGATCTTGTGGAATCAATGAAAAGCATGAAACACCCACCCGCTTTCACCCCTGGTGTCCTCTCGTTCAACACAGCTTTCATAGAGAAGAAGTGGCGCTGGTGGTGTGAGTCAGCTCCATGTAACTGTATAGACATGCTGTTTTCCCTCTTTCTTTACTTTTATTATTGACAAATCTGAGATGTTCTTGTATTTTGTATAATAACTAATACTAGTACATGTATACTAGTGTTAGTACATGCATAGATTGGTGTGTAGTAATAAGTCCAGTTCATTTAGCTGAAGAAGAATATCTCATAGCAATACTTTGTCACTAGCTAATAAAACATGACCTGGTCACTAATTCTAACATGTTGCAAAGTGTTTTCAATTCAATTCAATCTCAAGACGCTTTACAGACAGAGGGGAAAACATAATGAAGGCCAATTCATAATAGCCTATATAAGGAAACCAACAGTTTTCTTGGTGTTTTTAACTTTGCTTCTTCTGAAGCAGCCAAGAGTATGACCAGTGGCTTGATATGAGAGAAACGTCCACTAGCGTGGCACAGATCATTTGATCTACATGTGGCTTCATGCAATTAAGTAAAATAATATTTGGTTGTTTTTATTTTCATATTTAACCCTGCTCCTGCTGGTGACTTTGGTGCAAAAAAACTGCATTTTATGTCTCTTGATATTTAACACTGTAGCACGAGATGTTTCTCTGAGCTTTTCGGTCATTTCAAGTAAAACTAAAGTAATTCACATGATTGTCATTGTTTATTTTTTCCATGAGAATGTCTTAAACCAGTAAAAAGCCAGTAACTCCGATCTCCTGTATGTAATGTCAGCACATTACCGACAGTGACCTTTCTATTCATGCAGCTTTATGCAGGTTTGACTTTGAACCATCTGAACCGTCATCTCTTATGTGGAGCACAGAAACGGAGCGAAGCCATAATTAGAGTGAAGGCTGTCACACTGGCCTGCAGGGAGACGGAGCGATCCGCTCTGAGAGAACGAACTCGCAAACTCAGGCTTTCTGCTGACAGAAATGACCTCTGATAACACTGTTACAGAAGAGGTGCATGCCAGAGCAACCTGTGGTTCTGTCTCCATGGTGAGGGCGTTCTTAGTTTGCTGCCTGAGCTTCTAGATCCTGTCCAGGCAGTCCGTTGATGAGCGACTCCTATTATCGGCCGCATCTTGTCTCACGACGTTCTTAGTGATGATTAAAGCCTAAATGTTTCAGAAACGATGAGCATTTGTTTGGACGTGATTGTCTATAGTTTATATAACTTCTATGATCCACATGCTCATTGATACCAGAACATCTTTACAATCAGGCTACGATGCTAACAAGAAGACTGCATGTCTGCTTGGCGTCTTGTTTAATCCACCTTAGAATATAGTTTATTTGTCTCTTTTAGTTTAGTTTTTGTAAAAAACACAACAAAGATGGTCCTGAACAAATATAGTAGATGTTGAATTGACTATATATTTGTAGATTGATCTCTAGCCAGCTCTTTTAGGGCCAAGACCAGATGCTTTCCTCCCTATCTGATTTTTTAAAACTATTCTTTTCAGTGCTGATATGATTTAAATAGCGATTCCTAAGTATTGGTGATTTTTAGTTTGTTTTTTGAACAAGCCATATGAAAAGGTTGCATGATGACCAAGTTTACGGATCATATTGCAGATTTCCCAAATAAAAGAAAACATCCATGTGTCTGTTTTATGATTTCATCTGCAGCAATATATGTGAAGCAGCTGTTTGAACTTCTACTCATGTTCAAAAGCTTGAACTGCATATAAAAGTGCTGGTTTGAGTGTGTTGGCTTGCTGCTGTGCTACGTTTGGCTATTAGCTCTGCATTTACCTCAGGATGGCGTCCTGCATGGTGGGCAGGAACGTAGGTCGTGTTACTGCAGTACGCGACATGTGCAGTAGAGTTTACAAACAGCTTTCGACACGTCCAGCTTTTTGCTTCTGGCATCTAAACATATAAACATTTAAAATTGGGGAAAAATTTATTTTTCTTTTCTAAAAAAAAAAATACATTTAAATATTGTAAAACAAAAAATCCATAATTCTAAGTGAATCGTTTTTTATTTATTTACTTAATTTTTTATTTATTTATCAGGAAAGTGTCTTAAAATCAAGATTCCTACTGTATACATGTGAAGATTTTCCATTTTGCTGTCATTCATAAACATGAATTGTCAGACTGGAGGCTGATAAAATGATCAAATGGATTTAAAATTTACTAATATTTTAACCAACTAAAGAGAAGCACATGACAATAACCATTAGTCATGTGAATATGTTGGTTTCCGCCTTATATTAAAAGATAAATATGCTTGTTTTCTAGATTCACTGGTGTGATTTGTTGTATAATGATAACGCATAGAAGCATATTCAGGTAGCTTTAGTCAGAATGCAGTGAATACCATACATAAATAATTACATAAACTGTGTCAGAATATTAATTAGTCTGCTGCGTTCAGCCTCTTGCTATATAACACCACATCTGTCAACAGTGGTGGCAGATTTTATCATCTGTCATGTCCTGGAGCGCTGACTTTGTCCTGGAACTGACACTTTTCATTTTAGTGGCAACAAAAAAAGTTTTTGTTGGTGGCAGCAAGGGGCGGGGACCCTGGCGGTCCAATCCCCGGCTGCAGAAGCTGGCTCTAGGGACGTGGAACGTCACCTCTCTGGTGGGGAAGGAGCCTGAGCTTGTGCGCGAGGTTGAGCGGTTCCGACTAGATATAGTTGGACTCACCTCGACGCATGGCTTGGGCTCTGGAACCAGTACCCTCGAGAGGGGCTGAACCTTCTTCCACTCTGGAGTTGCTCATGGTGAGAGGCGCCGAGCAGGTGTGGGCATTCTCATCAGCCCCCAGCTTTGTGCCTGCACGTTGGGGTTTACCCCGGTGGATGAAAGGGTAGTTTCCCTCCGCCTCCGGGTGGGGGGACGGGTCCTGACTGTTGTCTGTGCTTATGCACCGAACAGCAGTTCAGAGTACCCACCCTTTCTGGGGTCCTTGGAGGGAGTGCTGGAGGGTGCTCCTTCTGGGGACTCCATTGTTCTGCTGGGGGACTTCAATGCTCACGTGGGCAATGACAGTGAGACTTGGAGGGGAGTGATTGGGAGGCATGGTTCCCCCCCTCTGAACCCAAATGGTGTTTTGTTATTGGACTTCTGTGCTAGTCATGGATTGTCTATAACGAACACCATGTTCCAGCATAAGAGTGTCCATATGTACACCTGGCATCAGGATTCCCTGGGCCGCAGTTCGATGATCGACTTTGTAGTCGTATCGTCGGACCTGCGGCCACATGCCTTGGACACTCGGGTGAAGAGGGGGGCGGAGCTGTCAACTGATCACCACCTGGTGGTGAGTTGGCTCAGATGGTGGGGGAGGAAGCCGGTCAGAGCTGGCAGGCCCAAACGTGTTGTGAGGGTCTGCTGGGAACGTCTGGCTGAGTCCCCTGTCAGAGCGAGCTTCAACTCCCACCTTCAGCAGAGCTTCGAACATGTCCCGAGTGAGGCGGGGGACATTGAGTCCGAATGGGCTGTGTTCCGTGCCTCTATTGCTGAGGCGGCCGGCCGGAGCTGTGCCTGTTGTGGCGGTAATCCCAGGACTCGTTGGTGGACACCAGCAGTGAGGGATGCTGTCAAGCTGAAGAAGGAGTCCTATCGGGCCTTCTTGGCCTGTGGGACTCTGGAGGCAGCTGATGGGTACCGACGGGCTAAGCGGCATGCGGCTTTGGCTGTTGCCGAGGCAAAAACTCGGGCATGGGAGGAGTTTGGCGAGGCCATGGAGAAAGACTTCCGGACGGCTTCGAGGAGATTCTGGTCCACCATCCGGCGGCTCAGGAGGGGGAAGCAGTGCTCGATCAATACTGTGTACAGTGGAGGTGGGGAGCTGCTGACCTCAACTCGGGACGTTGTGGGTCGGTGGAGGGAATACTTCGAAGACCTCCTCAATCCTACCAACACGTCTTCCCATGAGGGAGCAGAGCTGGTGGACTCGGGTTGACTCTCCTATCTCTGGGGCTGAAGTCGCTGAGGTGGTCAAAAAGCTCCTTGGCGGCAAGGCCCCGGGGGTGGATGAGATCCGCCCGGAGTTCCTTAAGGCTCTGGATGCTATGGGGCTGTCCTGGCTGACACGCCTCTGCAGCATCGCGTGGACATCGGGGGCAGTACCGCTGGATTGGCAGACTGGGGTGGTGGTCCCCCTTTTTAAGAAGGGGGACCGGAGGGTGTGTTCCAATTACAGGGGAATCACACTCCTCAGCCTCCCTGGTAAGGTCTATTCAGGGGTCCTGGAGAGGAGGGTCTGCCGGATTGTCGAATCCCGGATTGAGGAGGAGCAGTGTGGTTTTCGTCCTGGCTGCGGAACAGTGGACCAGCTCTATACCCTCTTTGGGGTCCTGGAGGGGGGCATGGGAGTTTGCCCAACCAGTCTACATGTGCTTTGTGGACCTGGAGAAGGCATTCGACCGTGTCCCCCGGGGGCTCCTGTGGGGGGTACTCCGGGAGTATGGGGTACCGGACCCCCTTGTACGAGCTGTCCGGTTCCTGTACGACAGGTGTCAGAGCTTGGTCCGCATTGCCGGTAATAAGTCGGATTCGTTTCCGGTGAGGGTTGGACTCCGCCAAGGCTGCCCTTTATCATCGATTCTGTTCATAACTTATATGGACAGAATTTCTAGGCGCAGCCGAGGGGTTGAGGGGATCCGACTTGGTGGCCTCAGGATTGGGTCCCTGCTTTTTGCAGATGACGTGGTCCTGTTGGCTTCATCTGGTCGTGATCTCCAGCTCTCGCTTGAGCGATTCGTGGCCGAGTGTGAAGCGGCTGGGATGGGAATCAGCACCTCAAAATCTGAGACCATGGTCCTCAGCCGGAATAGGGTGGATTGCCCTCTCCGGGTCGGGAGTCAGGTCCTGCCTCAAGGGGAGGAGTTTAAATATCTCTGAGTCTTGTTCACGAGTGAGGGAAGGATGGAGCGCGAGATCGACAGACGGATCGGTGCGGCGTCTGCAGTAATGCGGGCTCTGCGCCGGTCTGTCGTGGTGAAGGAGCTGAGCCAGAAGGTGAAGCTCTCGATTTACCAGTCGATCTACGTTCCTACCCTCACCTATGGTCATGAGCTGTGGGTCGTGACCGAAAGAACGAGATCTCGTATACAGGCGGCTGAAATGAGTTTCCTCCGCAGGGTGGCCGGGCTCTCCCTTAGAGATAGGGTGAGGAGCTCAGTCATCCGGGAGGGGCTCAGAGTAGAGCCGCTGCTCCTCCGCATCGAGAGGAACCAGTTGAGGTGGCTCGGGCATCTGGTCAGGATGCCTCCTGGACACCTCCCTGGTGAGGTGTTCCAGGCACGTCCCTCTGGGAGGAGACCCCGGGGAAGTCCCAGGACACGCTGGAGGGATTACATCTCTCGGCTGGCCTGGGAACGCCTCGGGATCCCCCCCGCAGAGTTGGCAAATGTGGCTGGGGAGAGGGAAGTCTGGGCTTCCCTGCTTAGGCTGCTGCCCCCGCGACCCGACCCCGGATAAGCGGCAGAAGATGGATGGATGGATGGAAAAAAAGTTTTGTTGGGTCATGCAAGCGCTAAAAAATCCTTAAGTTGGCAGTGATTTAACAGGCTAAATAAAATCTGTTTCCTCTGAGAGGTTGTAATAAAAGTTTGAATGAAGGAGTTTGAGCTCTTTCAGAGGCAGTAGGATTCAGTCTTTTTTTTTTTTTTTTTTTTTTTTTAATAAATGATTTATCTGGCATTGTGTGAAAAGAGATAGGACAAAGTACTCAACTGTATAGTTTTTTGTTGTTGTTTTTACTGGTTTTATTGGTTTATTAGTTTTTCCACAGATCACTTTTAAGTAACAGAGTACAAACAAATGTAGTTTTTGGCTTCTTCCTTCATGCAATGGATCTGTCTAAGTCAGGACCAGGAAAGCCTCCTGTAATAAGAGATGACAGACTCCTAACAGCTGCTGGGACGTCATGGAAACGGTCCACCATCACTTTCATCCTGTTGATAGCAGCTACTTGCCTTATCTAGGAAATGCGTACTTTGCTGTCTGTCCTTTAGCTGCTTCTGTGTTTGACCAACACTTCCACCTCTTTCTAACGGACTCTCCATCCAGAAACACAGAGAGACAAAACAATCATGTGATGTATTAGCATGCATCTGTATCATGTGTTGCACGCGGATATAAGATTTCACACAATGTGCAGCGTTTTGATTTGCTCCATTTAATGTGATATGGGTTGTTAGTGGTGGTTTATTATCTGTTAAAACTCCAGTGAGAAATGTTCATTTCATTCAGTGAATGGTTTTTATATTCAGTTTTTATTTGCTCACATCGCAGCGAGATCTGTTTCTTTATGACTTGACGGCAAGTCCAGATAAAGGTCTTAGAGCTGGCTTGTAAAGGATCTGAACTATCTTCTTCTACTAATCATACCATTACAGTAGACTAAATCCCTGCATGCTGTACACACTGAGGTGCACTTATCTGCACTCTGGAGCTGTGAAATGTCTGTCTGCAGGACAGAACTTTGCACTTTCCTATAAAAACTAATCTATAAATATGTGCATGTGCGTATTAGTCCTGCATGTATTTGCTAAAAGGTTATTGTTTCCTTGGAAGATTGTTTTGCTTTTAACACTGACAGCCACTTCAGAGAATTCCCCTGCATAGTTTGCACCCTGCAGGCTGCTAAGATCAGCTGACCTCAAGCACTCACACACTTGAAAGTCAAATTCATCACTGAGCTGACAAAAAGAACAGTACAAGAAGAGTTCAGTTCCTTTCGTAAAAGTCTGTCTGCTTTGAATGTTTTATCAAATTAAGAAGGTTGGACAGTAATGAAAGAGATGTTCACTTTCTCTCTTGAATCATTTGTGTTTAGTCACTTATCTGCTTGTAAAAGTCAGAGAATGAGTCATGGATCAAAGGTGATTTAGTTCAGGTGAGCCGCTCATCAGATGAATGGGGTAGGACTGCTTTTGCAGGAAGCAGCAGGAGGTAGAACTGGTGCAGCAGAAGAAGAATCAACACAAATAAAGCCCAACTTTTTCATTTCAAATACGTCCTGATAAATAAAATGACCCACCGGATTCTGGGAGGGGTGCCAGATTGTGAAAGCAGCAAGTGCACAGCAGCATCTGCTGATGATGCAGTACCCCTCGGTTTCACAAACCCCCCCCCTTCACAGGACAGGAAGTGGTAGATGCCTGTTACATGATATGAAGCATGTTGGGCGAAGGGAGCAGGGTGAGTGTTTGGGATAGAGAGCACAGTCGCAGTGAGATGGGAAAAGTCAGCTGGTATTAGGTGTCGTGTCCCTGCTGCAGTGGAGGCTGTCAGCACCTGACCTGGATCACACTCTGTGTGCCTTTCAAGATTCTTCCCGGATTACTTTCTTTTTGTTTGGGGACAGAGGAGGACAGCGTGTCCTCCATGCCAGAGTGTTTATGCCGCAGCTGGCTGCAGATGTGCCTGTGCAGAGGAAGTTTGGACCGAAAGAGGACGCTTGTCAGGACTGCTCTGGGGGTTACCACCTCCTGAACCCTGACAGACGTCGCTTCTCATCAGGTCCCCAAAAGCCCCCACTACATCTCCCTCTCTGGCATGACGTGGACACAATGTCAGATTCTAGCCCGTGGACAGCACTGTCCAACTTTAACGTCCCACATTTCTTCAGCGGAGCTCGTCTGCGCCGATCCAAAAGGTACCGTTTAAAAGCAAAAAAATGCTGCCATACTTTCTGCTTTTAAAATGTTTCCTTGTCGGTCAGTTTTCAGTCTGCATGGGATAAAAACAATCAGCTTCCCGCTGAAGCAGCGAGTCACAACAGCAATGTTTTCATGTGTGTACAGTCGGTTATCTGAGCCGCTTCACGAGGTCAACATGAACGAGGAGATGGGCGTTCCCTTCTCTTCTATTGTGTATTATTTGCTCTGTGAGTCAAATGGTAATTGAATGTTTGTTGTTGAGGCCGTCTCAGGTTCCTGACAAAGGATGTATAGTTTCCATTTGCCATCCCGCTTGAATAACACTGGGAAAGTGGGAATGCTGGTTGTTGTTTTCATATTTCCGCCACTGCTTGTTGTTCTTACAGTTTGTCAAAACAACGTTTCTTGGCAGATGAGGGAAACCGCTGCCTCTTACAAAAGAGTTGGGAATTCACTGAATAATGTGCAAGTTTTGACTTTGGAAGCATTTCTAATGTTGAAGAATAAAAGACTTCATCGTTTTATGGGATTTAGGGTATGTGGACTTTGCTTTACAGCTAAACCACTTGATCCCAGTTTGTTGTATATAATGGGCCACAGCATTGGTGAAAGTCTATAAAATGATATTTATTTTTAATCCTCTTCCTGACCTACTTCTTTTTACATTGCAGAACAGCTTTATATGAACAACTGATGGTTTTGGGGTGGAAATCTCTGGCAGATTTAGACATTTTATGGCGATAACTTGTCATGAATATTATTAAAATTAGTGATGTATTGAACTAATTTCACAGGAAAATCGGAATATATGATGTGATTTAATTTATACAGAGACTCGGAACAGTTTTATAAAAGATGACTATGTTGTTTTTTTCCCCAAACTATCATCACCGGCGACCTGTCCGGGGTGTACCCTGCTTCCCGTCTGCTAATTGCTGGGATAGGTTCCAGCTTCCCGCGACCCTGAATTGGATTAAGCGGTATAGAAAATAGATGGCTGGGCCATCATGATATATTAGTGTGATAAAGCAGGTGATAGATCTGCATCCTAGGAGCCAAAATAGGAACAGAACAAAGATTTGTCACAGCCGAATCTCTGAAAGTCTTTGCAATTCTCTCAACTGTCTAATAAAAATGAGAGAACCTCCAGGAAACAGTTGTCTTTGTTGGCTGCAAAACTGAGCCGCCGTGCTTTTATACCCAAGCAGCAACTTTCTAGAAAAAAAACAAACTATTATTAGATAAGTGTGTGTCATATGTCTGACTTTGAATTTGGGTTTGTCAGCTCCCCGCAGCAATTTGTGCCATCGCGCTTTGTCAGCTCACCTGACAGCTGTGACGACAGACCTCAACTCACAGAAGTAAAAAGGATTAATCATGCCTTCTTGTTGACATGGGTCAGGATCAGACATCTTGATTCAAAGCGGTACAAACCAAATACTTGCATCTATTTGTGCTTCTTCCTGCAGGCTAAATATGTATCCAACCTGAAATAGTTTTTGACAGATTCAGAGTACTTTGTGTTAATGTTTGTTCATTTAAAAATAAAAATGCAGTGATGTCTGGTTGTGAAGTATCAGTAGCTGTCATTAGAAAGTATTTTTAGCTGCTGGAAAAAGATTTACACCAGTGTTTGTGTGCCGTAGAACAATGGTTTGATGTTGAGGGTTTTGCATGTAAGTGAGATTGTTAAAGCTCGTATGGATCCATGCCAGCAATCTAACGCGTCTGCACTACGGCATAAATGCTGGCCTACTTTCTCCCTATCATCTTCGCCCAGGCTTTCTTTATCCCCCCCCCCCTCCACCCCCTTTAAAGCCTCCGTATAAACTAATCCGGGCAAACATCAGAAGTAGACCCTCTGCCATTGCTGAGGTGGCATTTTTGTGCATGTCGGAACAGAACAGATGAAAATCAGACTATGTTCTGGTGTCAACATTGTCAAGGAAGATCTGGAAGAACTTCCACTGTTTGTCGCTGTTCGAACAGCAGTGGAAAACTTAATTTGTGGTAAAAAGGTGAATGTAAAGATGGAAGACACCGAGGGTAGACACCGTTTGTCCACCGATGGCAGCGTGTTTGCATCTGAGAGGAACAGCGGATATAACAGAGGAGAAATAAACACTGAATTTTATTCTCAAAACCAAAACACAGTCATCAATCTTACTCTGAATTAAACACGCCGTGTCCATGTCGCTGACCAGTTTAATGTGACTGTATCGTCTGTTATGCTAGTTAATGCTAACAGACTGAGAGAAAGGGCTGTGGTGTTGCTGAGAGTTAATGCCGATGTTTCACGTCCACAGTGTCCTAACCTAATTACAACAAAACTCTGACTAATTTCTGACAAAACACATATCTTGACTTGATATAAAGAGATTTGCATGTTATGTTCCAGTGTGGATTATTAGTTATAAATATCTGTTTGTCAGATGAATCGTAGCTTTTATAAATGCACTGATGTTTACTTTGACAAACAGAATCACGTTCATGATCTATCAATAACCGTACACCTCCGTCTAAATCCACATATTCATGCTGCTGTTCATGTCAGCAGGTACGAGGTGTTCAGGCCTCGCCACCTCGGTAATGGCAACGCCGCAAGACGGCACAACAGAAAAACATCAGCTGGGTTTGTCTGTCCCCCTTCCATGGAAGTGTTTCCTCCAAAGATCCGCTCAGCATCACATGTGAGGAAGACTACCTGCGTCTAATAACAGCTTCTTTGTCAAGCGACCCACAAGCAGTTGATTTAATGTCTCCATGAGTGGCATTCGGCTACAAGCTTCATGATGGGGGGGGTGAAGCAACAAGAGGTTTGATTGGAAAGGGATGTGGCTTTAGTCCACAGCATGAGCTTATAAATAGATGTTAAATCTGAGCCTGTTTGACTGAGCACCTGTGTTGCAGATATTATTCACTCCCTCTATCATGATAAACGATTCATGGTCTGTTTCCACTCTCCTGATTGCTGGGGTTAACCCTGTTAAACACTGCATTACACTGGTATGCCTGGGATTTTACTCAAAGCAAGTTTTTCCTCTGATTTATTAAGTCAGATTTAGGTTCTGGAGAGACAGCTGGTCGCAGTAGAGCTGTACTGACCTGCAGGCAGTTTTTTACTTAATGTAGGTGTGATTATTGAAAATCAAAATGCTCTTAGTTACCGAGAATTTCTTGGTGAAATTGCACTTGACTTTGGCTTATCCTTCCGTACAGTTGTGCAAACTTTTGGTACAAAACACTTTTGCTTCAAGATGAAATGGAGTTGAAAGGTGTAACTGTTAAATTTCAACATAAGGCAACAAGAAAACTCGAGTCTTTGTGATTGCTACCCTGCAGGTCATGTCGTCTTTCAGTTCCACAACCTCAGCTAGTGTTAGAGGTTCACAGTAGCCACTGATTAGTCATCTTGCTACCTAAATCTAATGCTAATTACTAGCCTATAATTTAGGCTTCAGTGTCAATTCGGCTTTATTTGTCAAGTCACACTTCACAACGTTATCTCAGGACACTTTGCAGACACGTCAATTCAAGCCAACTCTAGCTAAGAGAACCCAACAGATTGCATCGAATCTTGACTTTGATCCAATCTCCCATCCTGAGCTGCATGAGGCGACAGTGGAAAGGAAAAATCTCCTTCAACAGGAAGGCAAAACCTCCAGCAGAACCTGTTTGAGGGAGGGCAGCCATTTGCCTCCACTGGTTGAGGTGGTTGAGAGGACGGGAAAGACGAATTGACATGTGCTGCAGCTTTTATCCAGGAAGACCTGCAGAAAAGGAGAAATATGTAAACAATGTCAAGCTGTCATATATTTATACATGGAGGAAAAGAAGCAGAGAAATGAAAGTGCTCAGTGCATCATGGGACGTCCCCATGGCTGCATGACTAATGGATGGCCTGACGACCCCGAACTATAAGATCTGTGAAAAAGGATCCTAAAGGTAGAGTCGGTCTCTGCCTCCTGAACCCACAGTGGGAGTTGGTTCCATAGGAAAGGAGCCTGATAGCCGACGGCTCTTCCTCCCATTGTACCCTCAGAGACTCTGGGAAGCACAAGTAAACCTGCAGTCTGAGAGCAAAGAGCTCTATTTGGAACATATGGAACTATGAGATCTTTGATGTACAATGGAGCTTGGTCATGGAGACCTTTGTATGTGAGGAGAATTTTAAACTCTATCCTGGATTTAACAGGGAGCCAATGAATAGAGGCTACAGCTGGAGAAATATGATCGTTTGGTGCCAAAGGTTATGTTTACACACACAACAATATTCCCATATTCAGTTACTTTTTAATAATAAGCTTTTTTTTTTTTTTTAATATAAGAGTGATTTCATATTTGTAAAAAGCAATGATTGGATTTATACGAATGGAGTACTTTGAACTTTTTTTTTTCCAGACATGTTGTGATGGCTTAAGCCCCACATTGTTTCCTTACCTGGAGGATGAACGGCGTGGCAAAGGGCTGAGGAGTCCTAAATCTCAACGCCAGCTGATTTAAGACTACCATGTGCTGCTGGGTCACGGTGGTGGTTTTTTAGCTTAGTTAGGTCTTTGAGCTTTGTTTGGTTATTGTTATGCATTTTGTTTTCTCCTCTGTGTAATTTGGTTTGCCTGAAGTGTTATAAAAGTTACCCTTATGTGTCTTGGGGGTGGGGGTCAGTTTTCTTTTTAAGTGACACTGGCTGTCGTTATTTTTAGTTAACCCCATTTAAAGATTAGTTAGTTTACTAATTTCTTTGAACTTTAAAATTAATTTTGTAACAATAAAAACCCAGGTTTTTTTAAGTGACGTCTGTGTCCTCATGGCTTTACCGTTTGGTCCCTGACACATGTACAGATGTTAACACTGAATTTAACATGTTAATTCCAGTAGAACATCTGCTCTTCTCCAGAGTTTCCAGATCCATGAGCAACTTTGTGCTGTTTTATTTCCATGATTTTATTTGGTTTTATTAAAACACATTTGCTTGTTTTTGGGCTTGTCGTAGATCTGATTGCTCGCTTCACTCACATGATCACACAGTAACAGCTCCGTTAGATGTCACCACGGAGCTGAGCGATGCAGCGAGGCAGAAATCCTGGAAAGCTGATGCTCAGTGTTTTGAGGGATGTAGAGTTGGGAGTTCACATCAAACTCCACGTCCTGATTAAAATAAAAGAAAATCCTTTGTCTCTCTGCAGTGTGTAGATGTAATCCTATAATGTAATTTATAATCCTAACATGATCAGTTTCTTACTTGTTCGGGAGGATGAACGCTGAACCATGTGAATATCTGTAAAATCCAGTTGAATAATGTGACTGTTTTTCCATCAAAGCCTCCACTGAGTCTAGGTTTGACAGCACAGTGAGCAAACCTCATCAGACAACATGCTGGTGTGAGAAGCTGTGCACTGCTTCACTTTCACCGATGTGACATTGAGGTTCTGAGGGCTCCGCACTTCTAACGGAGACAGGAAGACCGCCAGCTCATGCTTTTCAGCATCATTGCAGTAGTTTGTGTGCGTTTGATCACTGCTGCAGCGCACAGACAAGCGAGCTGCACTCGTGACTGACAAATACTCTTTATTCTGCTTCTTGTTGAATAACGTCTTGAAATGGTTCAGATCTCAGAGGAGGTTATGTAACAGCATGTCATTGATTCAAGTCCATGACCTTGAAATGAATCCATCCTCTTCAGGCATGATGTGCTTCCATTGATGGCCTCTAATCAAAAATTATAAAGCAGGACAGTAAGTACTGAGGCTGCTTTTGCACTGAAATAATTCATTCTTTCTCTCAAGGTTAAAAACTTGCCTTTATTTAATGATTCACACATTGCTGTTCACAGTCGCCCCTCATGAGTCACAGTCCTATGATAACATGGCCAGTAACTCTAAAAACATGAAACAACCTGCTTTTTTTTTTTTCCCCTGGTGTGACTAAACCAAAATGTTATGTCACTTGTTTTTGTGGCACAGTTTGTGCCAGATTTACTCGAGGACTGTATTAGTTAGTGTGTTATCATAAAGACTTGTTTTGGCCATGTAGCAGACTGGTTGGTACCTCATTTTTTTATAATTATTATTATTATTATACAGAAACATGTTTGGCTTTTCACACGGTGGCTTTCCTTTTCTTTGTGGTTAAGTCAGTTTTAAGAGAAAGCCAGGATACAAGTCTGCAGTCTCATTAATGATCATATAAGTCTGATAGATTAGTTAGATTTCCTCAGTAAACATTCCAGATAAACCATCTTAACAAACTGAGATTAAGATTTTTAAGTCGTTACCAAGTTTTACATAAAGTTAAAACTTCCAGGTTTGCTTCACCTGAGGTGCCTTGCTGAGATGATGGGAATGAAAACCTGACGTTAATGTTGGATCCCAGTTTACCAGTGCAGGGAAGTTTGGTTCTATACAGAATAGTGACAATTTATTGCGAAGAAATGGTTTAAAGCAAAGAAAGAAAATAAAAAGAGAAAATGTTACGTTTATTAGCGGTTGAGCAGACATCACCTGATGGTTGTTAAGGTCAGAGAAGACGATAGGATAGTCCGCCAGACTTCATATGACTGAGGATGCGGTTCAGCGGGGGGAGATGCCGTGTTATTCCTGATAGTTTTACATTCAGAGTTTGCACTTTTCAATTTAATGGATCCTTTTAAATAACTTTTAGCGCTCCTCGTCTAAGGCAGCACCACATCAGGAGTTACTGATAGAGAACGTTTTCTTTGTTGTGCGTCTTTTCTTCTCCAACATCTGACCGCCATTCAGCGCCACCCATCGCCCAACACATGTACATGTTTTGGTTGTGTTTACCTGAAATGTCCTGCATTGGACCCACAATCCTTTGTTTTGTAGTTTACTTCCTGTGTGTGGTTCAATTGAAGTTAAATCTGGGGTAGGAAACGTTGGGGAGCTGGCAAGATGTGAAAGTGGCGCCCTGTCTTGGCTCCTCCCCCTCTGGCTTTGCTTTTTGCGCGATCCAAGGCTTTTTTTTTTTTTTTTTTTTTTTTTTTTTTTTTAATATAAGAAATGAACAACTCCATTCCGGTCCAAACGTTTGGCGTTTTTACAGATTTACAGTAAACTGGGGGGTCTAACTATATTTCTTATTATTCATGATTACAAAATGTACAGACTATCAGGACGAGGAATCGCTTCAGCCAGAGTAAAAAATAAAAAAATGTCTGAGCAAGATTACCTATCCCAGCTTTAACTGAGACCAACATTTGTAAGTGGATAAAGTCCATTTATTTGAGCTGAATCAAAATTATTTGTGCACTCATATTTCCCCAAATGAAGCGGACTTCTCAAGCAAAAACACTAGAATACAAATTAAAATAGCTGGTGTGGAAGCGCCCTTAGGGGGCGTCTCAATCCGCATCACATCCCTCTCGTCCCCAAACGTACCAAGCCTAAATGGCCTATCCTGGTGTGAACACACCCTTAATAATACCTGTAACTCTAACCTGGAAGTCATGTGCTTCTCCATCTGGATGCTTAAGTGAACCAAAACTGACATAATTGCTGAGCTTCACGCACAGTTCTTCTCTTTGGCTTTGACCTGAAAGTAACCATAAAAACCAGTAACAAGAATAAGTAGCCAGAGAGGAAAGTGTGCATTTTAAAGTTGTGAAGATAAATGAATGGAAAGGCTATAAAGCTGTTCTATTCGCTGCTTGCCATGGTACCAGTTTGACACCAGTTAGTTTGTGACCAAACAAATTAACCATAAGACTTTAAAATTGTTGAACTGTGAGGGGAAATATTATATTGGAGTTGGGCATATAACACTATTATCAATAAATTGACTTCTTTGTTGTGCTTTTATCCTGGAACAAGGACAGAAGTCCTGTGCAATGACCTAGTTGAGCTGTAAATGTAGCTTAACTTAACTGTGCATGTAAACAAATTGATTGTTTCATGGGGGATATCATTAACTAGAGAGAAGCAACTAGAAAAGCAAAGCCTTTAATTTAAAAAAAAAAAAAAAAAAAAAAAAAAAAAAAAATTCTTTTGTATAAAGAGACCCATACAGGTTTTTTATATAAACACATCTTCACATATTGCTTTTTATTATAGTTGCTGATAATCCAGGAGATGATGGGCCCAGTCTCGCTCTGGTTCTTTCTATACCAGTCTGTTCTGGGTTTATGATTGTTCGACTTTCATGGATTTACTGGAGTGCCACAGAGAATAATTCATCTTTTAAAGAAAATAGAGGAGCTATGCAGCGACAGAGATGGATAACGTATAAAGAGAAATCAGCATTTTTGTTTCTTTTCTGTGTAATTTGGGTACATTTTTGGGAGCACTACCTACATGTTCAGCTGTGGTGTTCATTGCCCACAAGACTGAGCCTGATAGGATTTACTTTGTTGTAGATGTGACTGATCAGGCTTTTTTCCAGCTATTTCTAATACAACACCAAGTGTTATTATTAAAGTAAAGCTATAACCAACCAGTCAAACCAAGCACATATGTCCTCACATGTTAATTGCAAGTTATTTTCAGATTTTCTACCTTATCAAGCTGTTTTCTCGTAACTAATTAAATTAAAGGTTTCAAATTCTAGATTTAATGATGGATAAGCAAGAAAAATAAATTTATTAATCCCCATTTATTCATTTTCTCAACATTTTTATTCTTTTTTTGTGTGTAGCTTCCATCTTTTAACTCCTTTCAAAAAGTTTATTTTCTTCATTCATTTTACCCCACTGTGTTACGAGTTACTTTATGTGCTGTTCACTCCGCAGTTTGTTCTGTTTGTTTGTTTTTCCCGAGCTAATATGTACCTCTGTGTTTTTCAGCTGTAGAACGAGCAACAGAAAAAGCCTGATAGGAAGCGGTCAGTCGTCTGGTTTACCACGACCTCATTCTCCTCTCTCATCTCTTGCAGGTAAGTTCATGTTCATGCCATCTGAAAAGCGTGAGCAGGGCTTCGTTCCCCCCAGAGTTAGACACGTCCCCACAGGGTGTGCAGAGAAGGAGCCATTAATTCACCATGTTCTCCAGCAGGAGTGCAGCCTATTGTGTAATGTAAGAAAAACAACAGTACAGCTCGGCCTCTGCAAAACTGGATGTCAGTATTAAAATGTCAGCTCTTATCTGGGACCCTCATGCTGCTGTTATATTTACTGATGGAGTAAAATACAGTTAGTCTACATTGAATATTGTCAACTTGCTCGATTATAAGATCCTCTGGTACTTAAAGCAATAAATGACAAGTAATAATCACCTTATTCATTAATTTGTTAGGTCAGCTCTAGGGCTGACACATTTAATACAATGGCAAAATAAAAGTCAGTGATTGTTTTGGGTGAGGAAGTGTCGGCCTGTGGAGAGGAAATGCACAGGAGTAGAGGGAGGGGAGGCCTCATTTACCACAGGGCGTTTTATTTCCTGGCATTGCTTGGTGAAAGCAGATCTGCAGCTTTGCAGTGTTTAGTCTGCGTTTCGACTTGATTTTAAGATGGATTCAGACTCTGGCAGCCTCAGTTTGAACGAATGTGGTCAACTCTGGGATGATGTAACACTGTGGCTCAGACGTAATATTTGTAACAAAGGTAAGAAAAATGTCTTCTCAGTGCAGCCAAATAAGCAGGCGATGGAAAATAATTTCTGACATTCCTGTTGCAGATTGTAGCTTTTCTCATGATCAACGCAAGAGCTGTGACGATACGCTTTCCTCCCGATTGGATTCCGATTTTTTTTGGATGCTGATTTGATTTAAATTGCGATTCTCATAAATACTCGATATTGCTGATTTTTGTAGACTAAAAACAAAAGAAAAGAAATGTATAAAACTTGTTTTGCTCGTCATTTTTCTTGATTTGTCAGGTAAAAACAACTCAGTAAGCAAATCATCATTCTGCTGCTATAATGCCTAAGAAGACAAGTAAAGAGATCAATTAAAAACAATAAAAATGACAATTTTATTATGGATTATTTGTATTTATTTGAAGAAAAAAAAAATCAATCTTTAAAATTGTGTCGCAAAAAATCCGACATTCAATTTTTCAATTACATTTTCCCATCCCTCTTCATGAAAGATGTTATATCCTGTCGGTTCTTTCAGAAAATGCTCAGTAGAAAGTGTCACTCCAGGTCCGGTGGAACTGTGCTCTTTAAGCATTTACAATTTCAGATAAGCAGCATTCATTGCTAACAAGCTTCAGTGGCTTTGTTGTGTTTTGTCTGCAGTTTTCACCAACACATGAGTTGGTGACTTTGCAGCTTGTGGTCAGTTTGTTAATTAGTCTCCACAAATGTGAGCTTTATAACACTGGACCATTTGGTTTATTTTACGTTAGCATTATGGAAACACAAATCCCAATGATTTTCAGTAAGATGGTACAGGTATTGGTTAAAAAAGATCATTTCTATTTTCTGCTGTTTGTCTGTCAAAGACTGCTGCTGCAGATCCTGCTGATGACTTTATTTAATATCACAAAGAAATGCTTTAGCTGTGGCGGAAGATGACACATCACCTCTGCTTGCAAAAATATACATGTTTGCAAAGTGACGCAGATGTTGATTTATCTCAAGAGATATATAGCGAAATGATTCATTTTAAATAATAAATCGACAAATAATCAATAACAAGCAAAGATGTATCAACAAATTCAAGATAAAAAGTTACAATTAGTGACAGCACTAAATACTAGAGAAACAGCTTTCAGGACTATTACATATTATGAATCTAGGAATCAGTTTTGCTGGTAGATAACATAATAAAACATACAGTCTTTAGTTCTGTCTTTAAATAATTAAAATTTATTTTAACCCAATTATTATATTTTACCATAGATGCTGTTAAAATGTTAAGTGGTATTTGATCAAATTCTAACACAGGGTTCAGAAAAGAATTTGTCAAATATTTATAGTAAACACTGTTATCATCGCAGCGTGACTTTTATTTTCTATGCACATTAAATATCTGTTATGCTTTATATGTTTAAATGTTTGGTTGATTATAAATCTGAATGATTAATTAGAAACAAGTTTGTTTTAAAAAAAATGAAAAAAATTAAATTAATAAAACCTTTCTTTACTCCAAAGAAAGAAAAGCTCCACTCCTGTGGCATCATAATGATGCTAATCCAGCATCATTTTTGCATCCTGTCTCTGCTCTGAGCTCTTTTCAGTCAGTAAAAGTCAGTACAATGTTGACTTCTGTCATATTTCTTGCTCTTTTCTCTTTTTTTTCCACTCTCCCTCTGATAATTCCTTCTTTACTGAATCAGTCATGTGAACATTCAAAACAAACAGTGTGTTGATATCCAGTTGCTGGTGTGTGACATGGCACCATAAAGCTAAATGCTGATGTAAAGTGATGCACTGGGGAAAAAAGTGCAGGTTTTCAGCCTCAGGACTTCTAGAATGAACATAGTAATTGCAATCTGTGCTCAGTCAGTGGTATAGAGTTCGAACATTTGGAAGTTTGGTAGTGCAGCTTTAAAGACCTGCAAGGGGCCAGTGATCTATGGCTGATATTGTACATCTTTGTTATGATCTAATATGTGACAAAGCAGTAACCAGATGTTTGCCTTTTTTCACCTTGTTTTGGCTGCAAGTGAAATCCAATTTTATTGATCCAGAGCTTCCTATTTTTGTCCTGTTTAATGTATTGTATCCCTTTTCTGTACATATTTTCACACAGGAACAAGCCCACAAGACAGCCCTAGAAATTTCTCTCCCAGTGCCTCTGCTCATTTCTCCTTTGCACGAAGGTAAATTAACTGGATATTAAAATATGATATATCAGAAAAATTATGCCAATCTGCAACCAAGGCATTACAATTTTCTCTGCCAGCATGTGTAAATATTCAGCTTTGTTTAAATTATTTCAAAAACAGCATTGATGACACAATTCATTTGAAACCATTTTTAAACGTGTAATTAAATGTAATTTTGTACTTTTGTTATAATCCACAGTCATTGCCACAGAGCAGACAGGTAACTTCAAGTTAGGCTTCATTTATCCTTGGTCATCCCCCCACATCTGTCTGGAAGTGTCCCGTATAGTTCACCCCCTACCCACACCCTCCCCTTCAGTAGTGTGTATTTAATCCTCCATTTTTATTATACATGTCTTAGTCATTTAGCTTCACCTCCACATTTATCCACTTTCTTGTTTTTCTGTGTGAAGTGATTTATAGGATTCATTATGAGCTAAACTACATCATGTGTTCATCTAAAACCATGTGATCATTTAGGTTTAGAACTGTTTCCATGTGTTTTCAGTGCAAACATGGGAATGTCTTCATGTAGACGAGCATTAGATCCTGGATTTATTCCAGTCAAGCTTCTTCTCACTGTGGAAGTTTAAAGCGCTGCCTGTTTGAGTTGTTGAGTCATTGATCCGTTTGTTGCTGTTGCTGTTTGACAGGACCGATGGTCGCCGCTGGTCTTTGGCCTCCCTTCCCTCCTCTGGATATGGAACCAACACGCCCAGCTCCACTGTCTCTGTAAGCATCTCTCACACACACACACACACACACACACACACACACACACACACACACACACACACACACACACCAACTGGCAAGACATTAAATGCTTCAAATTTATTGGTTTCAGAAAAATCTCCAAAATATCCAGAATTTTCTGTTATTTAGACACAAAAAAGAAATAATGAAAATGTTCTTGTTTTTTTGCTTGATAAAATATGCGCATTTTATAGTAATAATAATAGTAAAATAGAATCATTTAAAACAATAATTATAGTTAACTAACCAGTTAATGAGATCCTTTCCAATCTTCTGAGGCATGTTGAAGCCATCAAGACTAATATGAGTAGAGATTAAACAACAAGTAGCTGCTGGTGTTCTAGACTCCGCGTCATACATTATAACCATGTAATGCACGGATGCGAGTTGTTTAATCCGTTTATACCATGGTCCCAAGCAATAAATATCTTAGAACTAGATTTCATTTCTTTTTACAACACTTGCTGAACTATTTCATGTCCTTTCATGCCAAACATCCGCTGTCAAGCTACAGCACGTTTCTCTCATTCACCTGTAAAAACCAGCTGATCTGAATCAGTTGATTAAGGCGTTGCCATGGTGACACCCTGTAACAGAGTGATTTAACTCGCCGAACTACGTGTGCGTACATACGAAAATAATGCACGCCAGTTGTCATTAAAATTCTCACTGACCATGGTAAAAGTTTAAGTAATACTAAAATGAATCACTCTGAATATTAAATATATTTCTTTATTATCAAAAATAAAATAAAATATTATAAAAAATAATGTAAAAATATTTTTAAATAATTGCATGTGTTTGCATTTACATGTTGCGTATGATGCTACCGTTCTAACACGTTTTAAGAACTCTGTGAAGCCATAGTTCTGTGGTGGCCAACCTCGGTCCTCGAGAGCAAAAGTCCTGAAATTTTTTGGGAGTTTCCCTGCTGCAACACACCTGACTCATATAAGTGGCTAATTAGCAGACAAGCTCTGCACGAGTCTGATAAGTAAATCTGATGTGTGTCAGGTGTGTTGCAGCAGGGAAACAGTTGAAGGGATTTGGCTCTCAAGGACCAAAGTTTTCCACACCTGCTATCAGCCTTTTTGACTGAAGATTTAAAGATCTGAAACACTAATAATTAGTCCCTTTTTTGTTTTATCTGCTGTTTTTATGCGTAGTCGTAAACTCTGAAAACAATGTGTTGTAGAGTAAACGTTACCTTATAAGGAGCAAGACAAACAAACACATTCCCATTTTTCTTTGTTCCAGTTTACTTCCTTCATCAACATCTGACTATTACCATTTATAGGAAATGGTCTGAGCTTGCAAAGACAATGTACACACAAACACACATTTAACAGGAATTAGTGTGTCAACAGAACTGAAAATGACCTGTACTCATTCATGTTGGGTGGTCATTGGTCAGTGTGTGTATTTCCTGTCATTCATATCATTGTATTTTCCCTGGAATTTATTTGTCATTCACTGCATATGGAAATTTGCTTGGTTTGTACAACAGTCTCATGTGTCAACATGACTCCGCAGCACACATGTTTTGTTGTTTAAGCTTATTAGATGTGTTTTCCTTTCATCAGGGGTGTTCAAAGTCTGTCCCTGAGGGCTGATGTCCTGCGGGTTTTCCATGTGTCCCTTCTCCGACACAGCTGACTCACATTAATCAGTTCCAACAGCCATAAAGTTCTGCATGATGACTGATTTATATGAGTCAGTTGTGTTGGAGCAGGGATACATGGAAAACTTGCAGGATTGTGGCCCTTGAGGAACTGAGCTTCACACACCTGCCTTACATGGTAACTTGGGGTCTGATGCTTTCATTGCCATTTTCTCCATGTTCATAGGCAGCCACTGCTTAGCTTAGCTTAGCAAAAAATGGCCTCAGTCCATCAGAAAGAGGCTCTGCCACGTTTACATCAGTGAGGGAAAAATAAGTTAACATTTGTATAATCCAACTGAAATTGTTATTTTTTAGGTTTATTGGGGCTTTTTGTTGCTTTTAAGCAGTTTGAACTGAAATAAACCAGACTGGTTTTTGTCTGCAGTGAGTAAAAAAGCAAAGACTTCAAAATTATGTTTGGATTTTAGTCTTTTTTTTTTTTTGGAGCAGCAAACTAGATATTATTTTTACGTCTGAACAGTGATAAATGTGTAGAAGTAGTTTTCTTAAACAATAGCTGGAAAAACTTTGTCAACATCATTATTACTACTTCTGTTACTCCTTCTACTTCATAATGAACCAGTAGAGACCGTTTAAGATTTACTTGGAGTATTTTTTTTTCTTCACTGCAATACTCATAAATTACAATTAAATTATTTTGTGTTAAAGTTTGGTCTTTAACCAGTGAAAATAGTCCTATTATTGACTCAGTCTGGTATACTGAGACAAAGATGGAAGTTACCAGCAGTCTAACATCTTAAACATCTGCGTCTTTTGTTTCTCCATAATTGAATATTCATTAAAATCTTAGCTAACAAAGTTAAAGATCAAACAAAAGCCAAAATTTAAAACAATGAAGAAGTTCCCTTTTAAAAGCTGGTCACAGCAGGCCAATATTTACCGCACAAATATTATGAGTGGTGATATTTTCTTTCATACCAACAGAAGAAAATTTAAAAACAAATAGGCTGCTTTCTTCATTAATATTATTTTCTAAAATCACGCAAATAAGAAGAAAACCCCTCCATCTTTTTTTTTTTCTTTTCATGTTGAATATATATTTGTTTCATTTCCAGTCATCCTGTTCATCACAGGAGAAACTGCACCAGCTGCCCTTCCAGCCCACACCGGATGAACTGCACTTCCTCTCCAAGCACTTCTGCACTGAGAGCATCTCCGGGGATGAATGCCGCCGAGCGACGGCCATGCGACCCCGCTCACGCAGCCTCAGGTGATGAATTCTCTCCGACAATTCGTAGATATGCATAAGAAGTGCTGCTGTTTAGTTACTGACTTGACTCTGATCTCTTTTTCAGCCCTGGAAGATCTCCGTCTTGTTACGACCATGAGATTATTATGATGAATCACGTCTACAAGGAGCGGTTTCCTAAGGTGAGGGCTGATGCGAGGACTAAGCCTTGCCATTGGCTGGTCTGCATTACCCAACTTGCTCTGTGCCATCTCACCGCAGGCCACAGCTCAGATGGAGGAGAAGATTCAGGATATCATCCGCAGCAATTCTCCAGAGAGTGTCCTCCCTTTAGCAGATGGCGTGCTCGGCTTTGCCCACCACCAGATCATCGAACTGGCCCGCGACTGTCTGGAAAAGAGCCGGTTAGGACTCATCACCTCCAGTTACTTCTGCGAGCTCACCGACAAACTGGAGAGGCTCGTTCTAGAGGTGAGAACCAAAAGATGTGTTGGGAAGGTCTTATTCTATTTTCTCTTTGTCCTCTGCTGAGGAACTTGTGATTTGATTCAGCTTTATTTGCATAGCGCCACTTCACGACAGTGTCATCTCAGGACACTTTACAGACGAGGAAAAACCAACAGATTGCATTGAATCTTGACTTTGATCCAATCCTCCATGTTGAGCCTGCACGAGGCGACAGTGATGTGTACTTTGTCCCGCTGAGTGGATCATTGTAGCAGAGTCAGATTTAAGCCTCCAGTTAATAATCTTATCCTAGCAAGAAGATCCTCTGTTGGCTCTCCTAACTGTCTGCATGATATATTTAGTTGTTTAGTAATAACAAAGCAAGCTGGGAGAGTTTAACTTCATTTAAGTAGTTGAAAATACAAAGTATTGAAGACAAATTTAGTGTTTTATATGTTACTTTTGGCCACTATGACAATGTGGACGATGAAAGAAAAACTGGCTGGGAAAAAGTCTGAAATCTTGTTTTCTCCTGCAGGTTTAAAGCTGAACATCATTTTTCACATCTTACACACACACACACACACACACACACACACACACACACACACACATATATATGTATATATATATATATATATATATATGTATATATATATATATATATATATATATATATATATAGTTGTGTTCATAAGTATTCATCCCCTTTCATTAAAGAAAAGGCTGAATTTACAACAGTCACTCAAATAACTGGAAACTTAAAAAAAAGAAAAGAACAAAAACTAAAAATTTGCAAAAATATAATTTAGTAATATAAGACACTGTTTTTTATTTAACTAAGTTGAAGAAAGGAAAAAAAAATACAAACAAATTCGTCCTGGACAAATTAGAGCACTTTTCTGTTGAACAGTGGGACAAAATACCTGTCAACAGGTGCAGAAGTCTGACTGAGAGGAACAGAAAACACCTGACTGGAGCGGAAACATTAAAGGATTGTTCAACAAAATATTAATTTATGAGTGATATAATATGTAATAAATCATCTTATTTGTTTGCTTTTTAAAAAAAATATTTCTATTGGACCAGAATTAGAAAATAATGTAATGATTTTCATAAAATTTTTATTTATTATTACTTTTGTCAATTTCAGCTTATTTTACAGGAGACTGTTTTGTTGCCTTCTTTAATGAAAGGGTATGAATAAATATGAGCACAATTGTACTTCATATTTAAAGTTGATGTTTAAATTTTCTTTTTGTTATACCTGCCTTTGACTGTTGGATCTCTTTTTCTTTTGTGTTTTTTTTTTTTTATAGTCCACAGAGAGGTCAGACAGCGAGGAAGTGAACTTCATCAGAGACGTGGTGAAGAAGATCCTCATCGTGATAGCGCGACCTGCTCGGCTCCTGGAATGTCTCGTATGTTTCATATCTCATCACCACTTTTACATTTCCAGTTATACTTACTTTTTTCCCCCCCAAGCAAAAATAAATCATTATAATTCTGCTGCATCTATTTGCATAGTTTGAATCACTGAGAACATTATCACCATGAAACACATGAACAGAACTGAAGTTAAAAGACAAAAGACTTAAAGCTCATTGTGAAAAGTTGTTTTAATCATTCAGGAATGTTGTTTTTTTTGTAAATGTGAATTTGGCACAACATCTAATTTCTGCCCCATTTAATCCCAACTCGGTTTATTTTAGAGTCACCTCACATATGCTGCAGTCTCATGGTTGATTCAGCTTCTTTGTTTTTATTGGCCAGTTTGCTCGTGATGGATTGATGTTGCTGTAGTCTGGATCTATGTGGTTACAAGGTATTAAAAGACAATGTGACAAATAAAAGAAAAAACGTGATAAACTTGTAGCGAGTGGAAAATCAGTAGCCTTTCTCACTTTAACGTGACTTTTATAAGTTTTAGCTCATCACTTACATCTTTGTAACAGTACTTTAATTGAATCTTTGCTTTTGTCAGCTGAAACATGCAGCCAAACTAAAACAGGAAATGCTAAAACCTATCTACAAGTTTGAGCATTTAGGAGGGTTTGGGGTGTTTTCTTGTGGAGCAATTAAAGGGTGAACAAAGGCTTAAATTCCTCAGATTGTTGGTAACTTCAGCCGAATGCACGTCTGTGATGTGAACAGAAGCAGCTAGTTGCTTTAAATTCTGTGACATCCACCCAAAAAGTCATAAAACAGTGTTGTGCTCCTAACTTTCAAGCTTCTGTTTGAGCCTGAACATGAAAATTTTTCTTTTAACGCAGTATTTACAAATTCTGTTGTTGCAAATGATGAGAAATAATGAAAGCTTTCATTTACTTAAGATTAGTACAATATTGAAGTATTTGTTTATATATTGCAAGTCATGTAAGTTTTTTAGTAGTGTTTATCACTAACAGAAATGGTCATTTTATTGCAGTAACTAAAGAGAGACAAAGCAAGACGAACCACAAAGCAGCATTTTGTGATGCTATTTGGTTCATTCAGTTTCTACTTCCTCCAAATGACTTTAGTATATGCTTTGGTGTGCGAAGGCTTGTACTTTGTGTTTCTTTTTGCATGAAAAGCAGTTAATAAATATAAAAATGATTTGGCTGGCCTAGAAATAACTCCTTCAATAAGAATCAAGTTTTTAAAGCTCTGCTTTGTAGCATAAAGTGAAATCTACAGTCAAACGTGACGTCATACTCCTAACCCTGCAGTTATTGTCAAAACATGCAAAAATTAAAGAAAATGTTCTCACCTTACACTGAGCATTTTATAAATAACAGGCCGCGGCTCCTCTTCCACAGCCAGCCTTTATAGATGCTACAGTTTCTCCTACATTATGGGGAGGAAAACAGCCTGCATCTTCACTAAATCCACTTTGCTCCGTTACCTTCTTAGATACCAAACAGCAAAGTTTCTGCAGGGTGTTAAATAAAACATTTTGACAGCTAAAGTTCCTTTAGTATGAGCGATCTAGGTAGAAAACCCCGTCAGAGATGAGCTTCTCAGAGCTGCAACAAGGTTTATCTCATCTCTGCAGCAGTCAGGTGATTATTGTCATGAAACTGCAGAGTTGAGTGTATTTGAGCAAAGTCAAGGGTGAGTCTCTGCAGCCGGGTGAGCAGTGCAGATAGACGGGGAGCTAATTTACATATTCATAGGTGTACACACAGAAATGCTGCATTGGTTTCATAACTCCAAATTTGATATTTTATATCAATTTAAAAAGGGCGGCTTAGTCAGCAGGTGCTTTTTGAAAAACCTGGATTTTTATTCAGATTTTAAGCCATGAAGTATGAGACGGGTAAATTTACAGCATGTTTCACTCTGTTTTATTTTCATTTTTTTTCCTCTTAGACAAAATGACCAGTGGAAGAAAACATGATTAAATCTTATGCTTCAACTTTTGGAGCAGATTTTACAGGCTTAAATAAACCAGTTTTAAATGCATTCATATGCATTTTGAATTGAATTGGAGTTTGTTAATGAAGAGATTTGCTACACTTTCAGGAGTTTGATCCAGAAGAATTTTACCACCTCCTGGAGGCTGCTGAAGGACACGCCAAAGAGGGCCAAGGCATCAAATCAGACATCCCCCGTTACATCATCAGCCAGCTGGGACTCACACGAGATCCTTTGGAAGGTACGAGAAGCACTCAGTTTATCATCATCTGCATCGGTAACATGCAAAACTGCCTTTACCAAGAGGCTCAAAGTCACCTGTGTGATAGATAGGTACATAGATGGACGGACGGACTTGTAGATACACAGACGGACGGACGGACTTGTAGATACACAGACGGACGGACGGACTTGTAGATACACAGACGGACGGACGGACTTGTAGATACAAAGACGGACGGACGGACTTGTAGATACAAAGACGGACGGACGGACTTGTAGATACAAAGACGGACGGACGGACTTGTAGATACAAAGACGGACGGACGGACTTGTAGATACATAGACGGACGGATGGACAGATAGATACATAGACGGACGGATGGACAGATAGATACATAGACGGACGGATGGACAGATAGATACATAGACGGATGGATGGACAGATAGATACATCGACGGACGGATGGACAGATAGATACATCGACGGACGGACGGACTTGTAGATACATAGATGGATGGGCGGACGGACAGATAGATACATCGATGGATGGGTGGACGGACAGATAGATACACAGACGGACGGACAGATAGATACATCGATGGACGGACGGACAGATAGATACATCGACGGACGGACAGATAGATACATCGACGGACGGACAGATAAATACATCGACGGACGGACAGATAGATACATCGACGGACGGACAGATAAATACATCGACGGACGGACAGATAGATACATCGACGGACGGACAGGTAGATAACATCGACGGACGGACAGATAGATACATCGATGGATGGGTGGACGGACAGATAGATACATCGATGGACGGACGGACAGATAGATACATCGACGGACGGACAGATAGATACATCGACGGACGGACAGATAGATACATCGACGGACGGACAGATAGATACATCGACGGACGGACAGATAGATACATCGATGGATAAATAATGTGAAATCAGATTCAACCATCATTCCGGTGCATCTGGACCCGTTTCATTATTTGAGTCAATTACTGTTATTTTGTCAGTGATTTGAGTGGATCTGATTCCGTGATGCATCACTGTGTGTTTCATTCCCAGATTTGCTTTTTACGGCTCATTGCTACTTTTTTCATCCATTAATACAAGCAGTCAGATAATTATGAACTCCTTTTTTATTTAGAAAAATTTCTCAAATCAGTCTGAGTGTTACGAAGAAGAAATGTAATAAACACGTAAACAATAATGTTATTTACAACTGGAGACATAAAAACTTCCCAGAAATATAAGAAACATGACTACACATTACAATACTTATCGATTATGTTTCTGCATCGATGCAGAATTGCCTACATCCGCACCGTGAAGCATCGCAGAAACAATAAAATTCAACAAGCCTCATAAAAAGGCTAAAAGACTGATTTTATATCCTGCAGAGCACAGTATCTGCTGCAAGTCTGTGAAGGAATGAAACTTTTAAAACAGATTGACTAATGTCCTGTACTGAGCATTTTATCTTTCTAATGACCCTCTGTCTCTACTGATTCAGTAAGCAACAACATTCATTATGACTAATTAGAAAGGAATGGCCTCCCTGCAGACCACAGGGATCCACACACACCGGCTCGTCTGTGCATTTCCCCTGAGTGACTCGCGTGTTTTATTTGCCCAGCACTTTGTGTGCCTGACGGAAATCTCCAAAGACAAACAGATGTGAAATAGCAGTGGAAATGTGTTTACAAGTCCTCTGAGAACGAGGTGCTTTTAGAGAACTGCACACATGGACGTTAACATTGTTCACACACAGACAGAATGTAAAAGACGTAAGCTGGGTTTAATGGCTTCTCGTTCTGGAGTGGTGTCTTTTCTAAATAGATGTTAGACGCGTGTTTGAGTTGCCAGATTTGATTTTTCGCCTCATTTATTCTCAGTTTAGGTTATCTTGGAGTCAGCACCTCGAAGCTAATTGGTGAATGAAGACTTAATGGTGTTGATGTTTTTGCATTTAACAGTTTCTGATTTCTCAGCATTTAGCTTGCATCTGCTTGAGTAACTACACTGCAGACATGTTATTTTTCCCACATATTTGATGTTTATAATGTACTTAAAACCAAACTGCTTGATCTTTGCTTATTTTTACCTGTTTTCTTTGTATAGAAATTGCTCAGTTGACCAGCTGTGACAGTGGGATCGCAGAAACCCCAGAAACGGATGACTCTGTAAGCGCTAAGATATTGATTTTTGTATTGACTTAGCCCATCTTTACCACAGACATAGCAGCCAAATACAGATTTTATCTCTTTGATTTGATTTATTGTTTGTCTTTCTTCAGTCTCAGAGCCTCGGCACAGCCCTGCGGTCCCGAAGGAAACCCTGCGAACTGGACTTTGAGATGACGAAGCTCATCAGTAATGGTGCCTACGGGTAAGATTTCTCTTCAGTTTTTTCCTACCAAACAAAAATAAAACTTTTTTTTCCCACAATCAGCTAAAATATGAACACTTGCACTGATTTGAATGGTTTCTTCCCACAGAGCTGTTTATCTGGTTCGCCACAAGGAAACTAAGCAGCGATTTGCCATGAAAAAGATCAACAAGCAGAACCTGATTCTTCGGAATCAGATACAGCAGGCTTTTGTGGAGAGAGACATCCTCACCTTCGCCGAAAACCCTTTTGTTGTGTCCATGTACTGCTCCTTTGAGACCCGGCGCCACCTGTGCATGGTGATGGAGTATGTTGAAGGTCAGGCATTGTCTGTTTGAGTGCTGCATATGAAAGCAACACACTCTGCTGTGGTGACCTCTGTTATTGTTGGTTTTTCCTAAAGCATATTAGTGACATCACTGCATTGATCTTTACAGGAGGAGACTGCGCCACCCTTTTGAAGAACATGGGTCCACTGCCCGTGGATATGGCCAGGATGTACTTTGCAGAGACTGTACTGGCTCTGGAGTATCTCCACAACTACGGCATCGTCCACAGAGATCTCAAACCTGACAAGTGAGACCTCAGACAGTTTTAAAACAGCTTCATCAATATCTGAGTGATCCAGAGAAAACTTGAAGAAAAGTTCCAGATCCTGGAGCACCATCAGCATCATCAGTTTTCCTTCTTTTGGCTCGTTCACTTCAAACACTCCTGTAGCCAAAGCTTAAACCGTGACGGAGCTCTCCAGAGTTTCATGTCACTGTGATCACAGCCTTATAAAATGCCAATTTTCAGTCATTTCTTTGAAACCCAAAACTCCATCTTGATTCCACTCTTAATCTCCCTGAAACAAAGCTTGACGTTTGCTCTCATAGCTTCAGCTGTGTGTTGCTCAGAAAAGACGAGCAGTTACGATTAGGTTGAATCAAATGAGAAATATTTTGGTGTTTTTAACTTATTTTGGAGGGGGGAAAAAAAGACTAAAAATGAAAATGTTAAATCTAAAATGTAACATGTTTCTAGAAATTATCATTTGAAGCATGTCTATATAAGGTATGACATCGTGAATCTGTTGGGGAAATTTCGACTTTGTTTTATGAGAGAAATTTATCTAAATATTTTATAAAGCACATGGATTTTATTCAACATAAAAAAAAAAAAAACAGCTTACATGAAAATCTGTATCCAAATAAATATATTAATATAAAACCTTGATAGGTATACATTTACCTAAATATTGGAAACTGGAAGTGCTTTTTTTTATGTTTGTATTTTTGGTGTGTACACATTTATTTATATAATAATACTGTTGCGGATAATATATTATTTTCTTAATTCTTCTTACTGTCATTTCAAAATTCAGATGCACAAAACTTTCAGATGAATACATAAAGTCTGTATATAATTGAGTCAGTTTGACTGTTTCTTCCTCCTCCTCGCAGTCTTTTGGTGACCTCAATGGGGCACATCAAGCTCACAGATTTCGGTCTTTCCAAAGTGGGGCTGATGAACATGACCACCAACCTGTATGAGGGACACATAGAGAAAGATGCCAGAGAATTCTCCGATAAGCAGGTAAATGTCAGTGTCACTAATACGATGGCTCAATTTAAACAAATCTCATTTATCTCGTTATGTTTTTTCCTTGTAAAGGTGTGTGGAACCCCAGAGTATATTGCTCCGGAGGTCATCCTGAGACAAGGATATGGAAAGCCAGTGGACTGGTGGGCTATGGGCATCATCCTTTACGAGTTCCTCGTGGGCTGTGTGCCTTTTTTTGGAGACACACCAGAGGAGCTGTTCGGACAGGTCATCAGTGGTGAGTGTTGCCTCCCTTTCTTCTTCTGTGATTAAAAAAAAAACCAGACTTCTGCCACCATGATGGACTGTCTTGGAGGTAATGAAGGGTTTCCATAAACCAATGTGCTGCCTTGTTGATCCAACATGTTAAACAGCTGCTGGGTCAGGCAGAGTCAGGTGGGAAGTGTGTCTGCAGGAACACTGATGTTTTGAGCTTATTGCTGCAACATGTGAACAAGATCAGAGCAAGTCAGGCATATTTCTTACCCACATGCTGGATATCGGTTCTGCACTGACCTGCTTGCCACAAAGTCGCATATTTGCACGCTTGAAGCTGGGCATGTTATATAATATGTTTTCTTTCAAAAATTGACTGCTGGCATTAGTTTGCAAATTTACGCTTATAAATTAAGCCTTTCTTGGATTTTATGGCACTGACAAAATCATTGCTTGAACCTAGCATCAAACATATTTGCATTTTGAAATTCAAATCCATTTCACTGAATTTAAAATGTGTTTTAGGGTTCATTCACATCAGGATAGTCTGCTGGACTCGGTCCGATTAGGGACTCTGTCCGATTAGGGACTAGGCTCAGTTGTAGGGGGGTGTATCCATTCAGACAGAGATTGAATCATGCTGCGGTCAAACGCACTAAACCTTTACAATAATAAATCTCCATTCCCACCAAAGATGGTACTACACCGGTATTTAGCAAAAGAGAGGAATAGACCCGCCTGAAGAAGAAAACTCTGTTGCGAGTTAAACATGGAGAAGAAAATATCGGTTTTTGATTTTTTATCGCGTCTTATGCACATACAGCCATACTGTATGTGCATGTATGCGCAGCCATACTGCAGAAATACACTGCAAGAATGGACGCAGTATGAACAACAGACAAGGCAGAGGACTCTTAACGCGATTGTTATGTATTTACCCACAATGCAATGCTACACTAAATGCAGGAAGTGACTTTGCTTTGTAGTCCGCTTCCTGTATTTGGTCCGCTTGAAACTACTTATGCTACTTTGTGGTTTAAGTTCTTTTTTTTTTTTTTTTTTTTTAAGAGGCAGAAAAATAAAATGACAAGCTGAGAAAACTCATTTGCCTGCAGCACTGATTTCCTGTTTTAAACAATAAAAACAACTGACTTAATTAAACGGTCATGAATTTCATGAAGGAGTTTTCACTGCAAAGGTTGAAATGGTCCAAATGTCGTTTATTAGAAAAAGGTTCAGGAGGGAGTCAGGAACAGGAGTACGATGACAGACTGGTGACTGCTGAGAGAACTGGCTTTAAAGGAGATGGTGGTGATTGTTCGGTTTATTTATACAGCACATTTTTACAACTGCAGCTGCCCAAAGTGCTCAATAATAATGCCCGGCTTGGGCCGAGACCCGCGTTTGTAGACGAACCGAGTCTGCTTCTTTGGTCCAAATCAGAATTGGCGCATTCACATTTTCCCCAACTGAAGCCTTTGCCTTTCTGAGCAAACGGTTTAATAAGCTGATGTGAATGTCCCCTTAAACTCCACTGAGAGTATTTTCTCCTGCTGGAGGTGATTTGGACAAAGTTTCGCAGCATCTGGTGTTGTCGTGCACATCAGGAGAAATTCCCAAACCTCATTCAGATGTGAATTAACCATTTGCAAAGTGACCGCATGGATTTCTCAGCTTACTGAGGGCTGAGATTTCCCAGAAGGCCAGTGGAAAAACAGATGGCAGCAAGTGGGTTTAACTTGACCCAAGACTACAAGTGAAGCTAGAATATGATGTTTTTTCATGGTCAGTTTAATCTGGAACAGAGTTGTCTTCTGCAGCTCAGATGAACTGCGCTGCTGTCTGTCTGTCTGTCTGTCTGTCTGTCTGTCTGTCTGTAGCTGTTGGATGACAGCCTCCATGTGTGACATAGAAATGAATGACATGCCATGACTGATTTGGTTTGCTCTCAATCAAACTGCACCAAGCCTCAGAGTGGCTGTTAATTAAAGGGCCAGATCACACTGAATGCATGCCATCGTGGCCTCAGGATGCACATACATATTCATAGCTTGGGCCCAAATTTGATTAAAATGGGGGACAAATGGCGCTCAGAGCCGACAATCAGCATGCTACAGACACGCTTTACTCCTCTCTGCAGCTAACACACAAACCTTTTCAATAAAAACTGGAGCTTTGGGGGGGGGAAGGAGCCCATTAGATTAGTGTCAGTCAGTTAAGTCAGTTCTGCAAACAGCTGTTTGACTGATGCATAAAGCTAACATGCCATATGGTTTGTTGCTCGGAAAGTCCTGACTGAAAGCATTTGGAAAAAAGGCAACTGGTGTGATTAACCTTCATCACACTGCATAAAAAAAATGACGTTTTTTCCTTATAAAACTGCATTCTTTTTCACAAAAATACAAAAAAAAATCATGTCTCTTGTTTCAAAAGCAACACAACTCGATCGTCCTGCTCTGTCCCCCTTTGCATCTTTTACTTGTTCCATATACTGATTAGTCTCACGGACGAACAGAGCGATGATCTCTTCGTTGAAGAATAACTCGAACAGTTCCCCTTCAGACACATCATTGTCTTCTAAATGTGGTCCTATAAGTTCACCAACAGTGAACTGTCTTACTGTATTTCAGCGCATTTATGCGCCGGCAGCTGTCGAGCGCTTGAAAAATTCAGGCACATGAATGCGGCGGCAGTGTGATGAAGGTTAAACATCTCTCTCCAGCTTTGAGTCAACTTGAACAGTTTTTTTTTTTTTTTTTTTTTAAACTTTATTTTTATAAGTGACATTTTTAAATTTTAAACAGATCAAAACAAAAATGCAGACCACTACATAATAAATGAACACAAAAACACAGAGCATACAGGGTACATCTAGACATTCAGGCAAGGCATGAACATTGTAATTGGTTTTATACATATACCTTTCTCTTTCTTTCCTTTCCCTTTCTTTCCCCCTTTCTTTTTTTTTTTTTTTTTTTCCCCTTTTCTCTTTCTTCTTTCCCTCTTCCTCTTTTTCCCTCTCTTCTTTTTTCTTTCTTCCCTTCTTCCAAAGAAGTCCATCACAAAGTCCTTTTTTTCGTGTAACTGTCCCATTTTTCCCAATATTTTTTACATTTTTCCGCGGCCAACCTTAAAGAGAATGTCAGTCTTTCCATGTCATAAATTTCAGAAACAATTTGTATCCAGTCTAGTGTAGAGGGGACATCTTCTTGTAACCATTTGCGTGTTATGGCTTTCTTTGCCCCTGCCAACAGTATTGATAACAAGTACTTGTCTGACTTCTTTAGTTTTTGAGGTACATTGCCTAAATATATGATTATAAAGTCGTATGGCAAGTCCAGCCCAAGTATGTTCTTAATTTCTTTTAGAACTTTTGCCCAGTAGGGTGCGATCTTGACACAGTCCCAAAAAACATGAAAGTGTCCTGCACAAGCATTTCCACAGTTTCTCCAACAATAAGCTTTATCTGGATCTTTACATTGTTTACTTGTAATATAAGGTGGTATAAAGAAACGTACAATGTTTTTCCATGTAAACTCTCTCCAAAGATTAGAAGAGGAAGTAGTCATGGCAACTTTACACATATTTAACCAGTCATCTTCAGAAATTATCACATCAATTTCTTTTTCCCAAGCTTTTTTAATATATATAGTTGAATGTTTTTTTAAAGATTGTAAACAAGTGTACAGCTTTGACATTTGCTTCTTTGGAGTCTTACCTTTGCAAGATTTCAAGAAAATCTTAACAAGTCCTACTTCTTCTTTCTTTGGGAGCTTAACGTTCTTATCAAAATAATGCCGTAACTGAAAATATCTGTATAGATCATGCTTTTCCAGACTGTATGTCTCTGAAAGTTGTGAGAAGCTTTTTAGAACATTTTTTTCTGAGATAGCCCAATATCCTGTGATACCTTTTTGTGACCACTGTGTAAAACCAGTATCTATCTTTGAGGGCAAAAAATCAGAATCATAGGCTGGCCATCGTAAAAATTTGGCACTCCTCTCAGTGTCGCTGTCCTTAAGTATTTTAAACCAAGTGTTTATTGGTACAACTATCCAAATGGGTAATAATTGTGAAGTTAAATATTTTTTAAGAAGAGGTCTGTCACCAAGCATGGACTGAAGAGGAGTGTCAAAATAGGATTGGTCCATTTCTTTCCACTTGGCCTCAAATGATGGGTCACACCAACACATAAGTATCCGTAGCTGTGCTGCTCTGTAATAATTTTCTAGACATGGCAAGGCTAATCCGCCTTCCTCCTTTCGTAATTGTAATGTTTGAAATTTTATTCTTGGTTTTCGTTTTCCCCAAATAAAATCTGAAATCATTCTATCCCAGTCATTGAATTGCTTAGAGGAAACTGAAATTGAGAGTGCTTGAAACAGGTAAAGAATTCGCGGTAATACATTCATTTTTATTATGTCAATTCTATTGTACATATTCATTGGCAGCAGGGACCAACACTGTAAATCGGCTTTAATATTTGAAGTCAAAATTGTATAATTTTCTTCATATAATTGTGATAAATCTTTTGGAATTTGGACACCTAAATATTTAATTTTATTATTTTTCCAATTAAATTTAGATATTTTTTGAGTTTCTAAAGATGGTTTATAATTGAATGAAATAACCTGGGTTTTTTGTAAATTTAGCTTGTACCCTGAATATGTACCAAATTCTTTTAGCAAAGACAGGAGATTGGGCAGACTTACACTGGGGTTAGATAATGTAAGAAGAACATCGTCGGCATACAAACAGGCCTTGTGTTCTGTGTCTCCTATGATGATACCTGAGATGTCCTTATGTTCTCTGATTGCCTGAGCTAAAGGTTCTATAAAGAGGGCAAAGAACGTCGCGCTGAGCGGGCAGCCTTGGCGGCAACCTCTCTCTAGGTGTACTATGTCAGAGAGACCGCCATTGATTTTGATTCTGGCGGTTGGAGAATCATACAACGATCGTATGCATCTAATTATATTGCTATTAAAACCAAATCTGTTCAAAGCTAAATATAAGTAGTCCCATCCAACAGAATCAAATGCTTTTTCAGCATCAAGACTGACAGCTATTGATTCTTTATTTTTCATTTTGTTAAAAAGATGAAGGGCTCGCCTTATATTATCATGAGTTTGTCTATTACAGACAAAACCCGATTGGTCTGTGTCTGTTACTTCAGGAATGATCGATTCAAGTCTTTTAGCTAATATTGTTGTAAATATACGGTAATCAATATTTAGAACTGAAATTGGCCTATAGGAGCCACATAGAGTTTTATCTTTACCTGGTTTGTGGATGACTGAAATTACTGCCCGTTTCCATGACGGTGGTATTTCTCCTCCTGTTAAGACGTGGTTAAAACAGTTTTTAAGTTGAGGAATAATTAAGTGTCGGAAGTGTTTGTACCACTCTGCAGGGTAACCATCTTCACCCGCCATTTTATTTGTTTTCAATTTAGAAATTGTTTTGCCAATTTCTTCTTCTGTTATTAGTTGATTTAATCTTTTATTTTGTTCTGTTCCTATTGATGGCAGGTCGAGGGAGGAGAGAAAACGGTCTATAGCTGCTTGATCCACTGATTGTGGTTGCGTATATAGTTGCGTGTAATATGCTACAAATGAATTCTGTATGTCTTTTAAATTATGATATACGTTATTATCAAGAGGACTTTTCACTTTGTGTATGAATCTGTCGGCCTGCTGTTTTCGTATCCTCCAAGCGAGAAGTTTCTTGGCTTTAGGTCCATTTTCGTAGTAATTTTGCTTCATAAATTTGGCTTTCATTTCTATTTGATCTTCATATGCTTTGTTCAATGTTTGCTTTACTTCTGCAATACGTGTTAGTAGATCATTGTTATTACTTTGCATATGTTCTTTTTCAAGGGACTTTAATTTGTCAGTTAAATTAATAATGTGACTTTCTTTTTCTTTTTTCTTCATAGAAGACCACATGATCAATTTTCCTCTGAGAACAGCCTTTGAGGCGTCCCATGAAATGCTCGGAGAAATGTTATTTCCATCATTATGGTGAATATAGTCACCGATTTCTTCTTCAACAAAGTTTTGAAATTCTCTATATTTCAAAAAGCTAGTATTAAACCTCCACAATGTTTCTTTACGGTCATTATCCAGGTGTAATGTTAAACAAACAGATGCATGGTCAGATATGTCTCTTACTCCTATTTTACAATCTACGATTCTATGTCTCTCTGACTTTAGCATAAAAAAATAGTCTAATCTTGAATGTACGTGATGGGAGTGTGAAAAGAAGGTATAACTTTTATCCGTTGGGTGCAGATTTCTCCATACATCCATCATTCCGAGTTTTTTAAGCATTTTTTTAGTTAAGGTTGCTTCTGCTTGGGTTTTTTTAATTTTGCTTGAAGAGTCTATGGCGGCGTTCAGACAGATATTCCAATCACCTCCACAGATAAACACACCAGATATTTCTGTTGCTATAAGATCAAATATTTTCTTAATTAGACAGTTGTCTTTACCAGGTGGTCTGTACAGATTTAACAAAGTTACTTCTTTGTGATCTATGAAACCTTTTACAAGTATATAACGTCCTTCCTTGTCACTGATTTGAGATGAAAATTGAAAGTCTATCCTGTTTTGTATTAAGATCACAACACCCCTAGAATTACCTTTTGTATATGAGGAGTAATACAAGTTTTTAAACCCCATTTTACGTATTTTTTCATGCTCTGCATCAGAAACATGTGTTTCTTGCCAGAAAATGATGTCATATTTATCACGTTTCATTTTAGCCAGAGCTTTGCTTCTTTTAATGGGGTTATGTAAACCATTTACATTAAGTGAGATTACTTTATAATGTTGTTTAGCCATAATCTAAAGGTGTAGAACACACATGCACCTCTCTAAATGCTCTGTTAAACACAAAAGGATCTGCAAGAACTGAAAATATAAAACATAATTGAACAAATAACTCAAATGACTTCCAAAAGTGAGGTATAAATCCACCTTCATAGTTGGGAGGGGAGTCCCAGGGAAACCGGGGGGCCCCTCTCCGTGCTTCTACTCTTCTCCAACTCCTGTCCATAGTAGCAGCACGTGGCGAAAACGCTCCGCAGGTGACGGTCTCTTATATCTTCAACCTTTATGGGCGGTGATCATCAGTGGAGCTCGTTGTAACGTAGGAAAATGTTCACCAAAGTGTCTTAATCATTCGGTAGTTTGGGGGCGTCTAAATCCTTTCAGTTTATCTTGAATGTACTTGGTATGGTCAGCTCTGCTCCATCCAGTTCTTCGTGCTTTTTCCCAGGCGGCTTTTCTTGGCTTGTGGCTGAGCGCGGTGTCATCGGTGTCGGCTTGTATCACTCCTCTCTTCTTCAGATCGTCCGTAGCATCATCTGGGTTGTTGTAAACAATAGTGGTACCATCGAGGAACACACGAAGCCTGGCTGGATGCAGAGTTTGGAAACGATACCCCTTCTCTTTCAATGTTTTGCGAATAGGATTATAGGCTTTGCGCTTGAGCAGAATATCACTGGGATAGTCGTGGTCAAAATACACACGTTTCCCACTGAACTCGATGACCTTCTTCTCCCATGCCGTGCGCAATACCTTCTCCTTAGTTGTATACTCCAAGAAACACATGACGATAGACCTCGGGCTAGCGCTCATCGGGGGTTTGGGGCCAAGCGAGCGGTGGCAACGCTGGATGTTAAGAGGCGTGTTTGAGAGGTTGAGCTCAGACTTCAAAAAGTTCTCCATAAACGTTAGCATGTTGGTTCCTTCGGCCTCCTCAACAATCCCATGTATTCGTATGTTGTTCCTACGTGACCGTGCCTCTAGATCTGATATACGCGTTTGAAGATCTACTTGCATTTGCAGAGCGTGTTCCAAGGCTTCTTTCGCATCGACATTGAACTCCTCTATGTCGGCCACTCTCTGCTCCGTCTCCTCCACTCTTTGCGTAACCCCTTTCAGGTCTTCTGCAATATCATCCATGCGTTTCCCCATTTCTCCTCTAAAGCCAGTCACTTCAGTTTTCAAAGCCTCGATGTTGTCAATCAGCTCCTTTTTGGCGTCATCTTGAACCTTTCTTAACTCCGCGATGATGTTAGCTTGGATAGTTTCCATGCTAGCTTCCATAGCTAGCTTGTTAGCCGCACTGGTCTCGGAGGGCGATGGCTCTTTGTTTTTCGCAGTTTCTTGCTGAATTGCCCTTGTCTTTCTTTGCTTACTCCCTGACATACTATTTTAACCGATATTTCACGTTTTAAAATGTTTTTTTTTAGTCAGGGAGTGTCGGACCGTCTGAGAGGTAAAACCTCACGCTTGTGCTCGCTTCCGCCTCATCCCGGAAGTCCAACTTGAACAGTTTAAATAAAAGCTACTCTTTTTGACTGATGCCGCACATAAAACCTGATGCTGTCATGTCGGCGTAGGATGCTGATGTGTTGAACATGCTTTTTCCACAAATGCAAGGTTTGAAAACTGATGCTAATTTGCAGATTTTTTCTTGATATGCAACGTTAGCATATCTTGGAAATGTGCTGTTTCCAGATGAGATGTGTTATCCAGCGCAGGTTGGGTCGAGTCAGCGGTTTAGTTTCTTGAAGACCTTTTCTCTGTCTCCTCCAGAGGATTTTCTTCAGATATGATGAAGATTTAACTGAAACTAAACTGTGATGTTTCAGAGTCTACGACTGTCGAGTCGTTACTTGCCCGAGGTTCTACTTATAGAGAAAACAGAGCTTTACTTCGGGTAGCTTGAAGACGCCCTACAGATATTGTTACGACCCAACGGTCTAGGGGTAAGAGCCGCAACATAAAACAAATGTGCCAGACTGAAAAGGGTATTGGGAAACTTTATTGTCTAGTACAAAATACTAGAACAAAGTAATTTTACACAAACACAATCAAGCACCTTTAACCCAGGCCATTAAACAATCAAAACAAACAGCAAACATCCAAGGCTACAAAAAAGCCAACAAAACTACAGACTAGGCCTTAAAGGCTCTTCAAAACCAACCACCAAAATAAACCAGTCTCAGAGAGGGCAAGCTGTAGCCACCACACAGCTGCCACTGAAGGAAGAACTTGGCGCTCTTTTATCCTGGATCGGAGAGGTGTCGAATCCTCATTGGGGCAGAGGTCAGCCACTCAGAGATGCCGACGAGACCAGGTGATGTGGAGAATCCAATCCCAGCCAAGGGGAAGCCAGATGATGGTTTCCAGGCTGAATGAAAAATAGCTTGATGGGCAATTGGGGGCAGCTGTAACAGATATTTTACCATTTTCCTAATGACGTCTAATCAGGCATCCATATCCTGCCTGACCTGTTAGCTCTCTCCATCCAGCAAAAGATGATCTTAGGATGACTCTTGCTTTGTCCTCTTGTGTTTTTTTGTTAAAATCAGTGACGTTGCGTGTTCAGAACAGCCAGTACTGAAACGTCGCGTCCCGGATGTCCCTGAGGACCAGGATGGATGATCTCTGGCATAGAGGACAAAAATTATTGGTCAAAATGTAGAATTTCAGAAACTTTTCTGTTAGGATGTAAATACTCATGTGGCCACTGTGAAGGGCTGCTTGCTATCTTAAATGTAGAGTACACACACTTCCACAGAGCTCAGAGATGAGATGCATGTTAGGTTAACTGGTGATTCTAAACTGGTGGGTATGGATGTGTGTGGGTGGGTGCATGGTGGTCCGTCACCTTGTGTTAGCTGTGGATTCTCACCGTGTGTCCCTTTGGTTTGACTCCAAGCCAGCTGTGTCCCATCACAGGACAACGTAGTTTTATTAATGGATGGACATTAAAACTGTGACATGATAAATTTTCCACCCCATGCCATCCGTCGGCCACGTCCACCGGCAGTCACAGAGCCTGACAAACATTTGCAGCTGATTAAACTGCGGTAGCCACACAATGTCTAAACTTCAGTCAAACTTGTTTAAATTTCCACCACCGTGGTAATATTCCCGGCACGGACATTTCTTGTACACATTTCTTGCTCAAGTTAAAAGGATTTTTAAAACTCATCTTTTATCCCATTTTTATTCCTTGGCCTTTAACCCAATTATTTTTGTTGTTGGTTTTTACTTACTATTTATTTATTTAGTTTTATTGTTTTAATTCCATTTTTACTGGTATGACCTGTTGTTTTATTGTGTTATTTATTTGCATTTGAACTGTTTTATTCTGTTTTTATTTTGGCCGATTGTGTACAGAACTTTGTTTCAACTCTGGTTGTTTTAAAGGGCTTTATAAATAAAGTTGAGTTGATTGTTCCTTTTTTAAATGACCGACCCTTTTACGCAGTTTAAGACACTAACGCAACTTTTCATAATAATTTCATTATCTTTCTTATTCTTTGTTGTTTTCTATCAGCATTTACACCCATCATGATGGCTTCACACAAAAACCACAGTTTTATGCTGTAAAGTCAAAAATGCAAACTGATGGAGTTGATGTTGTTTCTAGATGAGATCAACTGGCCTGAAGGGGAGGACGCTCCCCCTGCTGATGCTCAGGAGCTCATCACCTTGCTTCTCAGGCAGAATCCACTGGAAAGAATGGGCACAGGTGAGCACTCTGGGAAAGTGGGACAGCCAGCGAACCTTTGCAAACCACAGAGGCACAATGGGCCCCCATAAATTCTCATGTGCCACCTCAGCAACATTCATTATTCCAAGTCATCAGGGAAGAAATTGAGGTCATCCCACAGCAGAGCAGTTTATCCTGTGACCCACTGACCTCTTCTCTTTGATCAATTGCAATTATTTCCCAACTAGTCCATGAATCTAATTCCATGCATGATCAGGCTCTATCAGAGCGTAGATCTGCGGACTGTAAAAGTGACCGTCAGTGGGCACAAAGGCCGATGGGGTCGATGCACGTCGCCTCCTCAGTCTGGCAACAGCTCCTTGTTCGTTTAAGTGGCCGTTCACAAACATCGCCTGCTGTTTCACAAAAGGTCACAGGCAGGAAACTGTACTGCATAATTTATGGTCATGGTATCGGTTTGGCCTGCAGCCACAAGGGGAAAGGGAAATGCCGTGTAAGCTCTTCTTCACCTCCTGTGTTTAACTCTGAATATCAGGTGATTTGTGCACATTTTCCCCCACATTTGTTCTGAACGAGTAGTTTTAATCTGCCTGCAGGTGGCGCTGCTGAGGTCAAGCAGCATCAGTTTTTCCACAACCTGGACTGGAACAGCCTGCTGAGGCAGAAAGCTGAGTTTATTCCACAGCTGGAGTCTGAAGATGATACGAGCTACTTTGACAGTAAGTTAAGAGTCGACCAGTGTTTTTATTTATACAGTGAAATGGTGAATTATTGTCCTTAATGGCTATTTCTTCCCTGTGAAGGTTTACTTTGTAGACGTGTTCTTTTAAGAACACTCAAATAGTCTAAATGACATCATAGCTAGACATATTTTTCTTTTTCTTTTTTTTTACTTCATTTATCTGTCAGTTGAAGAAAAAAGTCATTAAACGGGTCTTAATCAGCCGCCGTGATGTATCTCCCTAAAGACTGTTTTTAAACATGAACACAGTCCATCAGTCTGGCTTTAGTGTTTTTCCTGCTAAAGCTGCAGCAGAACATGCAGCATGACATTTTCAGCCATTAAGTTTCTGTAATAATAAAAAAAAAAGTGTCAAACATAAAATTCTGCATAAATAAAGCTGGATTTTAAAATGAAAGTAACTCCAAAATATGTGTGTATCCATGGTTACAGTGCAAGCAGGAACAAAGTACCATTTCTTGCTTTTCAGCTTTGTTTTACTTTTTAAATTAATAGTCACCATTTTCCATCAAAGCACATTTTATATTATTTATTTTATTATCCCCTTTAAAGCATCGTGTTCACTACAGTGGACATCCATTTAAAGGCTGTTTTCTTGTATATTCATGCTATATTTGAATAATGATAATTTACTATAAACTTTTATAAATACACCAACTTTATTCATAACATCCCCACCAAAGCAGGAAACTGAGTGAAAAAAATTCACACCTGCGGCTTCATTTACCACCTTTACCTCAGTGATAAAAATGGAAAAAGAAAATGATGCAAGTCAGTTTTTAAAGAATATTTTTATATTATGGCAATATATTATAAATATTTCTATAGTATAGATCAAATAATATAAAGTCAAATTATAAAAACTAAAAAGTGTATCTGTATATGTAGAAGTAAAATATTCTATGTAAAAGAATGTGGCATTTCTTTATTAATAATTCATGCATCAGAGGGTTAATGTTTAGCAGGAGGAGATTTTACAGCTTTGTGTTTTTTTAAATAATGGTCACAATTTCCCATCAAAGCACAATTTACACTATTAAAACTCTTCACTTGTAATTCTGTAATTTAACTGGGTTTAGCATGGACATGTTTAAACAGCTCTTCTCATTACAACATGAAACAAAAAGTCTGTAAATAAATAATTTCAAACATTTTAGGATCTTTTTTCTAAATTTAGCAGAGAAAGTGAAGCTATTTGACTTTAATTTGATCATTTGTTTTCTGCAAAGCTGTACTGGAAAAACTGTTGGAAAAAATGTTAAATTCCTCTTAATTAAAGGGAAAAATGCATTTGTGTGATGAGCAGCGGAGCTGGGTTCGCTAGATCTTCCCAGCTGACACCAAAAAGCTTATTCTGTTCTTGACTCCTGTTTTGGTGCCAACATCCTGGCACCACCTCCTCATGCTGATCACCAGCCTGGTCAGACACTGCCGTGGGATGACATCCCATTCTGTAACCAGTATTAGCTGCAAGTCAGGCGTGGTTGTGATGGAAACTCTGGCATGAACTTCACACACAAACTCAAGATGGCAGGCTGTTCTGGAGGTAGTTTCTGGCAAAGTGTTTCATTCTTCTACATGCTACTGAAGCCCCAGTTTGTTCAGTAAATATACAGTTGAATCATCTGGAGGAAGAAACACCAAACAAGATCCGCTGTTTGACGTTTTTCAAGACGTGTTTACCTGGTTCAACCCACATAATCTGCTGCTCATCGTACAAAAGCCGCCAGCTAAAATGGGAATAATCAGGCTTTCAAACTAAACGTGCTTCATTAGCAGGAAGCATCAGAAGTCAGCTTGGTGGTTTTTGTGTAATCTTTCTGACAAACAATCCTCACATTCCTCACATCGCGACAAAGAAGCGACTTGTAAATGACTTCATACAAAGAGAATCAGCTGAACTCTAACTCTCCCATCATTCCCAGCTCGCTCGGAGAGATACCATCACCTGGAGACGGAGGAGGAGGATACAAACGACGAGGACTTCAATGTGGAGCTGCGGCAGTTCTCCTCTTGCTCTCACAGATTCTCAAAGGTGTGTCTTAGATCTCCCTCCTTCTGTTGACACGTTATCGGCACCACTAAAGACGTAAGCGATGTGAATGAGCTGATGCCCGACCCTTCTGTCATGGGAAAGACAGAACGAATGTTTGGTGTTTCATATGGAAATCTGACCACAAAACAAGGTTTCCCTTATGCCCCCCCCAGACTTAAACGTCAGTTTCGGCTTTGCATAAATTTCTCGCTTGCAGATCAGATGTGTGTTTTAGTTTTAGATAATGTGACTAAGTTTAAGCTGGGAGTCATTGTGCTGCATTGCAGTGTGCCCCCCCCCCCCCCCCCCCCCCCCCCCCACATCAAAACAAAACCTTACAGTGAGTTTGAAAAAGCGGCAGGGTGTCTCAGTGGAGGTGTTGATCTGCACCGAGTCTTCCCCTCAGCTGTGCAGGAACCCTTCGCTTGTAAGACACGATGATGTCTGCACACACACTGTGTGTATCAGTGTGTTATCGCTGCATCTCGATGCGTTTCTACGTTTGTTATTCATGCTGTTTAAATATCCATGTACAGAATGTAATGAAGCATCTGCTGCCTGCAAGAATGACCTGAATATTTTCCGGTGTGGTTGTTAGGTCTACAGCAGCCTGGATTTGTCCCGTGGACATCTGGAGGAGAAGGGAGAGACGGAGGAGAAGAAGAGCGAGAGCCCGCTGACTGTGGACTCTCTCAGCTGGACGCCGGACTTTGCTGAAATGTACGAGCATCTCCGCTTTAACTCAAAGTGAAGAGTTTATTCAAACATGATTAGGCTTTTACAGGAGTTCTGCTGTCTCCTCCAGGTCCTCGCTGTCCCACTCGACAGACACGGACAGCAAGAACCAGGCCCCTCGTCCCAGTTTGCTCCCAAAGTTTGCCATCTCAGCGGAGAGCGAGGGGGACGACACGTCAGGCCTCGGTGACCCCAGCAAGGCCTCCTTCTCTATAGGAGAGCTACCACAAGACGTGGCTGACGCCACCACCCCCGGCAGCACTCACAGCGGAGCCACGCTGTCCGGTACGAACTTCAGCTTCATGTTCACCGTTCATGTTCCACAGACTCAATAAAAGCTTAGAGAAACAGCAGCAGGCTGCAAATTGTTTTTACCTGTCGATATTTTACAATAACTGTTGGAAAAATGAGAGAAAACACATGAAAGTGTGTTTATTTCCCTAAGTTATTGTTTCTCTGATAAATATAAAGAGATGTAATAGTTTTTTTTTTAATTTGAAGAAAAAAAAAGCCTCTTCAGAAGAAAATCAGTACTGCTCAGTTTTTCTGATGAGTGAAAGTCATGCAGGCATGAAGTCAGAGTTGCTCTGGTTCTGTTTCTGCAACACCACTTCTGTGTACAATGTGTGCAGGACTCTGTGGACAAATGGAAATAAGAATGCAATGATTTACACATTTCATGAGCACCTAAACATGTCACGTGCTAAAACTTTTATTTCTTATCAGTTTATGGAAAATATCTGCTCATTTTGAATTCAGTGGCAGCAGCACGTCTCTGTAAAGTTGGATCAGGGTGATGTTTAGCATTGTGTAGCATCCCTACTTCTAACAAGGGTAAACATCTGGACAGTGAGCAGACCAGCAGCTGGAGAGGTCTGTTGTCCCTTCTGGTCTGTTGCAGGATTTTAGGTGCTCACCAGTCCTGAACCTTCCTTCCTGGACTTTTGCTTTTATAATGTTCCAGATGTTTCTAGTGGTGAAAGGTCTGGACTGCAGGCAGATGAGTTCAGCTCCCAGACTCTTCTCCTGTTGAACCATGCTGTTGTGCTGGCTGCAGAATGTGTCGTAGCATTGTCTTGCTGAAATCTGCAAGACAAGATGTTGCTGTAAATCCTCCATGTACTTCTCTGCCTGGATGGAGCCTCACAGATGTGGAAGATGGCCACATTATAGGCTCTAATGCAACCCTGTCCCATCACAGATGCAGGGTTTTCATTTAAATTCAGCTTTATTTGCATCTCTGAGCTTTACAGACACATCAGCTTATGAAATTCAATGGTTTATGTAAATTATAGGGTTATAAAATTTGCAAATTGTTACATTCTGTGTTTACCTACATTTTGTGCAGCGTTGCAACTCTGTCAGTTGGATTTGTAATATTTAGTCCTGCTTTTGATACACCATTACACACTCATTTCTCTTCTATTAGCATAAAAGAAGGTGGATAAGAACTTTCCTAAAGTGCTAAAGTGACGTTATAAAACCTAAAAATGTTACGTTTGTTTGTCTAGCAGATTGTTCTGCTGCCTAACACTGTACATTGTTTAATAATCATTAGGAAGTTTCTCTGAACATCTGGACCAGCTGACGCCCAGAGGTGAAGGTGTTGAGAGCCCCGACAGCACCAGCCATGCCTCCGCAGACCAGCTGCCCCAGACCACCTCACTTCGCCCAGAGGCTGCTGCAGAAAGAACCAGAGCTGTTGTGAAAGTCCCAAAGTCGGTCTCCACTGGAACCCTTTCTCTTATGATCCCTGGAGGTGAGTCACAGAAACAGGCTTTTAAATCTGCTCAGAGTCCATCAGAAGGATGATGGTTGAGATTTAAGAGTGAGAGCAGAAAGATTAGAGCTCGCCGCGGATCTGTGGAAGATTGGCCCAGCGTGACGCATGCTGGGAGCATCGTTTTACAGAACGACTGAGAGAAAATAGCCCAAGCCAGAGTTGTAGCAGAAGGTCTCCGACACTGGGAGAGAAAATCCCATTAGCTTCCCAGTAAAACCTCATAGTGACTTCTGGCTTTGCTGAAGTCTGATTGATTTAATAAAAGAATCCTCTCAGACAGTCATCTTCTCTTATTTTCCAGATATGTTTGGTGCGACTCCGCTGGCCAGCCCTCTTTCTCCTTACTCCCTCTCCTCAGACCCGTCCTCCAGAGACTCCTCTCCGAGCAGAGACTCCTCGCTCTTCACCGCCAACCCGCGGCAGCCTGTTGTCATCCACAGCTCCGGGAAGAAGTTTGGCTTCACGCTGAGGGCGATCCGGGTGTACGCTTGTGACGGCGACATCTACACGGTCTATCACATGGTTTGGGTAAGGACTGCATAAGATGGGAAGACAGCTGATCTGTTTAGTTCATTTCTACAGTCAGAGATGTTTTCTGATGATAAAGTTGTCAGTTGTATGCAGAGATGAGCACATCTAAAGCTTTTTGCCGTCCCAGTAGTCCCAGTTCCAGCTCCAGAGTGGCCAGTAAAGCAGCTGAGTGTTTATCAGCTGGTCATTTGAGCTGTGTTTGTTGCATCTGTTTAAGGTTCAGCTCCACAGGATAATAAGGCAGCTGTCACAGACAGTTTGGAGGGTTGAAACTGCTTAATCCCAAAATAGATATAAACCTGATAATCAAACCTGCTAATAATGCTACAAAACAAAATGTGTGTAAATGCAAAAATAAATGTAGGAAGTGTGAAATAACTACATGTATGCTCTAAAATTGCCTTCAGTCCTTTGACTGTATGTTTACAGTGCTTTTTGCCTTATGATTTTAAGACCTTGTTTATTTATTTAATTTAATAAATTCACAAATTTATTTCTCTTTTGATTGTTTTTTTTCCTTAGAATTATCCATAAATTTTCTTACTTGATTTATGGTTATTTGTCATTTTAGAATTTTTTTTCATTTAAATCATTTTACTTTTTTCTGTAAGAAATGTCTCTTTTGTTTGTCTTTTTACCACCCATCACCATTATTATTATTATTATTATGCTTGTTGTTATTATTATTATCATTGTTATTGTTGTTAATATTGTTATTATTGTTATTATTATTCTTATTGTTATTATTATTATTTAGTTTGACCTCTGTGTATACATTAATGCTTCACTATAAAATGAGGGAAGTTGGATGCCTTGGAAAGTAAATATAACCAGTAATTGCATGTTTGTTGTGTGTGTGCTAATCAGAATGTAGAAGACGGGGGACCTGCACACAAAGCGGGACTGAAAGCTGGAGACCTCATTACTCATGTGAACGGAGAACCGGTTCATGGTCTTGTCCACACGGAAGTGGTCGAACTTCTGCTGAAGGTAACAGAGTTTAGTGTTTTTTTCTTTGGTTTTTTTTTCTCATTTTACTGCCTTTAAAAAAAAAAAAAAAAATCATTTATATGATCATCATGAATTAGATTACTGTCTAACTTTAGGACCAGATGCCAGTCAAATTTAAAAAAAAAAAAAAAGGTCCACACGTGTCAGAGTTTGTGATGTTTGATTGCTTGTATAGAAAAATGTGTGAATAATTCTTTAAAGATGTTGAACTGACACAGTTCACACAGCAACTCTGACTGCAAAAACCACATCAAGTAAAAGTCCAGTCATAATGTAGGCTTTCAATTTTTGTGCATTTAAAAAAAAGATCTTAATTCGTTTTTTCTTTTTCAGAGTGGAAGTAAAGTGGCTATCTCAACAACCCCCTTTGAAAATACCTCCATAAAAACTGGTCCAGCCAGGAGGAACAGCTACAGGAGCAAGATGGTGCGATGCGGCAAGAAGCCCAAGAAGGAAAAGACTCCAGAAAGGTAAAAAAAAAAACAAACAAAAAAAAAACATGTAGAAACTGATAAAGTATCACTTTATATCTACCAGTGTAGCAGCATCCGTTGTCTCCGTTATCCTTTACAAGATAAAACAACACGAGTGCACCACTACACCTGACAAAGCAGCAGTTAGGAGGTTAACAAGAGTAACTAGTTGCCCCTGTCTGCACACTGAACCCTCAACATGTCCCTCATTGCGAGTTTCTTCCATAACAGCGTCTCTTAACTGAATTAATTACATGTAATGCAATAAATAAAGCTACAAAGTTTACAGTTTACATGTTTTCAGATGCTAAGTGGTGTTTACATAACACTAAACATGTAAAACTTCAATTTCTCTGTAATGTCCTTCCAGTTGGTGTGTGTTTTATAATAAATAAACTGATTCTAGCCGATCAGAAAGATTCTGTAACTTTTATGCTAAAATGTCAACAGAAGTGTTCAGTCGCTCTTTTCTTCTGTTCCTCGATAGAAACGTTGAAAAGATTGGGAATAGTATTCACGACTGGAAGCATTGACTAGAATTTCTTTAGCACTTAAGTTCTTTTCAAGGCTGCAGAAACATTTTACTTGTTTGGGAATCTTTCTATAAGAGAGAGAAAAACAGAATATTTGACTCATATCTAAGTCTGCGCGTGTGCTCTTATTGCCCTGAGCCTGCAGTTTGGTTCTGTACTGATGAACTAAAACTAATAAGGAACAAAGGGAAGAATTTCTGCTCGTATTTACAAACTTAAGCAGTCTTGCAGAGAAGATGGATCACTTTTAAACCCCTGGTTGTTGTCCTTGCTGTGCCCCTGCTGGCCTCTAGGGGGCAGGCAGGAGACGCTGAGGGAATACATAAAGGCTGCAGTGGCATGTCTTGTCCTAGTTTAGGTTTTAAAAACCTGGAATTTAAAGGTAATTTTGTTGTTTCTTTGTGTTGATTTTGCAGGCGGCGCTCCCTTTTCAGACGTTTTGCCATGCAGCCCTCGCCTCTGCTTCACACAAGCCGTAGTTTCTCCTCTCTCAACCACTCTCTATCATCTGGTGAGAGTCTCCCTGGCTCCCCCACCCACAGTCTCTCCCCTCGATCCCCCACTGCCGCCTTCCGCCCCGCACCAGATTTCACTCAGTCAGGTGGAGATTTTATCTCATCGTGATAAAATCTTGAATTTGATTCAGAAAAAGTTTCCGTCTACGTTATGCCGCTGATATTTAAAGCTTTGTGTTAATGATTTGTTTTTTGTGCTCATGAATTCCAGGAGGCAACTCCTCTCAGAGCAGCTCTCCCAGCTCCAGCGCTCCAAACTCCCCTGCAGGCTCCGGCCACATCCGGCCCAGCACGCTGCACGGCCTCGGCCCCAAGCTGCCCGGTCAGAGGCTTCGGCAGGGGCGCCGCAAATCTGCCGGCAGCATCCCCCTCTCTCCACTGGCGCGCACACCTTCACCCACCCCGCAGCCCACATCCCCACAGCGATCACCCTCTCCCCTCCTGAGTGGACACTCTGTAGCACTTTCAAAAACATCCCAAGCCTTCCCTGCCAAGATACATTCCCCACCCACCATAGTCCGCCACATTGTCTGTCCCAAAAGCGCCGAGCCGCCTCGTTCACCCCTCCTGAAGCGCGTCCAGTCAGAGGAGAAGCTGTCCCCGTCCTACGCAGGAGAGAAGAAGCACCTGTGTCCCAGAAAACACAGCTTGGAGGTGACCCAAGAGGAGGAGCAGGATGAGGAGCCGAGGACCGGGGAGCGGGATCACACGGGCAGGCAGAGTGTGGATGAAGCAGCCAGTGAGCCGCCGGCGATTCCACGTGTACGTCCTGTTGAGCAGGGATGCTTAAAGCGGCCGATGAGCCGTAAGGTGGGCCGGCAGGAGTCTGTGGAGGAGCTTGACAAAGAAAAGCTGAAATCCAAGATGGTTGTGAAGAGACAGGACTGGTCTGAGAGGAGGGAGTCTCTGCAGAAACAAGACGCCCTGCATGAATGTGACTCATCGCCGCTGTGTGCTGAAGAGAGGGAGGAAGCACTTCTGGCCAGAAGTCAGAACAAAACCCAGAGCAGCCCAGAGTCTGGCCCTCTGGAGGCCAAAGCTGCCAGTGCAACCCTTAAAGATGTCTTGTACAAAAAACTGTCCACGCGTGCATCTGAGGGCATGGGTGAGACGTCTGGTAGCAGCTGTGAGAGTGACGTTTCCCCCCGATCATCTCCCTGCTCTGTCCATCCAGAGCGGCAGCACGCTCGGCAGGGTAAAGATGGCATGAAGCCCGACAGGCTGGATTTCAAAGCTCCCAGCATCGAGTTCACCAGGAAGAGGCTGTCATTTGAAGAGCGAGAAGACTGCATGTGCAGGTTATCGTCTGGCCTCCACGAGAACCTCCACTTCGGCTCCATGAGGTCAAAGAGCCTCCAGCTGGACACAGCCATGACTCACGAGCACATGAAGGGAGCCATTCACTCGAGCCCGGAGGGTCTGGCCCCCAAGCTTTTCTCTGGGAGAGGTGAGAGCGCCGTGGAGAAACTCCAGCTCATCTCCTCTGCAGAGTCTCAACTGAGAAAAACATCTTCCGACTATAAACTGGAGGGGCGCCACGTCTCCTCCCTAAAACCTCTAGAGGGCACCCTGGACATTGGTCTGCTTTCAGGACCCAGAGTTTCTAAAACAGAAACTTGTTCCCCTAAAACACCAGACGGCACAAGCAGCACTGTTTCTGTGAGTCCTCCAGCTCGGCTGCAGAGCCCAACGGAGAGACAGATAAACATGCCCCAAATGAAGCCTGCAGACAAGGTGAAAAGCCCTCTGGTTTGCTCTCCGAGTCCTGAATCTCTTTCCTTTGTGAACAACACAACGATCTCCAAAGAGCCGTCTCTGAACACGGCCTCAGAAACCAGAAGCAGAAGCTGTGAGAAAACACAAGACAGACCTGGAAAACCAGTAAAAGCATCAAGCAGCAACGTGGAGGCCTTCGCTGTCAAACAGGAGAGCAGAAGCACGGTGAAGGCCGCCGCCTCCCCGCTCGCTCATGACCACAGAGCTCCTCGGCACAGCTCCCACTTCTCCTCCTGTGGAAAAACACCCTCCATACGGGAAGTGAGCAACGAAGATCAGGAGGATGAAGCAGAGCAGCAGGAAGTCACACCACACTCTGCATCACAGGGCGCAGAGCGCTCCAAAACACTGGTCTCTTTGACTCCAGCCAAGCTGGAGGTAGACATTAAAACTCCTACACAAGTGGAGTGTCCAGCTGCAGCTGCCAGTGAGCTGTTACCTGGCCCTCTGAGGCCGAGCACAAACGCTGCTTTGGACACAGGTCAGCTTCAGAGCTGTGAAAAAGGAAAAACCGCCGCGCAGAACTCCAGCCTGACCTCAGTTTTTAAGGTGACAGTCGAGAACGTCTCTGCTCCTGCACAAGCTCCAGAGAGTGTGCTTTCTAAACCTCTAAACATCTGTTCCGCAAATACACAGCCCCAAATTGCTGTCACATCATCAGTGTTTGGTTCTGAATGCGATCATAAATCCAGCAGCTCAAAGTCAGGAGACAGCTGTGAAGCATCTGGCGGTGAGGACGCCGTGCCGTCTAACACATCGGCTGCGAAGCTGGCTGGACAAGCAGGCAGCAGTCCGGCAGAAATCCACACACACGCCACTGGGTTAGAAAAAACTGGAGACCTTTGCACAGAAAACACACGCGCCTCGGTAAATATTGCAACAAAAGACCAAATGAATGTGAATAAAAAGAATAACACTGTGTCTGCTGGTGCAGCAGAGGACATATCGCAACAGAAAGACGTTCCCATTTCACCAAAGAACACAGGAAGTGTGAAGGATTTGGAGCGGCTGCCAAAAGCATGTCCAGCTGAAAAAGCACAACCTAAACTCTCTGCTTCAGAGCTGAAGAAAGAAGACGCTGTTGTCAGGGTGAAGGAAAACACTGTGGTCCTCGCTGCTAAACTAAAAGGCTCAACTCCAAGTGCAAATGAAAATATTCCAAGTCCCAAAACTAAACCCAGGCCCGACCTTCAGCCAGTGTCCCCCACATCTGGAAAGGAGGCGAAAGCAGCAGAAGTGAAGTCTCACAGCACAGTTCCTCCCGTCCCGGGGCTTAAATCCAGTCCAAGCTCCAAACAGAGGGACGTGCCCAAAGAAGCCGTAGCTTTGAACTTTCAGGCAACCCGGGACGCCAAACGGAAAGAGGCCTCGCCGTTGTCCACCAGAGCTGACACAAAGCAGGAGGAATCTGCGCCGCTGACAGGCTCGCCCACCCGTGTGGACGCGAAGCAAAGAGACACTCAGCCCAAAAGTTGTGTAGCAGTTAAAAACAACGCAGACTCGAAGCCAAAACCTCTTCCCTCTAAAACCATCACAGCATCCAGTATGAAGCCCGCCGTAGCTCCAGCACCAGTTAGTAAGCAAAGTCCAGATGCCAAACCTAAAGACCACCCGCCCAAAAACCAAGACCGTGACCCAAAAGTCGTCTCCTTCCCTCAGATTCAGCAGGTCGGGAAGGAGCAGCCGTCAGATGGTTCCTCTCAGCCTCCAGCAGTGCTGCCGAAACCAGTTAAAGACCCACCGAACACTGGAGCCACCCCAGTCAGAGCCTGCAACTTACAGCCGGTGGTCAGGCCATGCAAGGACACCCCCAAGTCTGAAACGCTGAAACCAGACAGCCACAAGGCCCCGGACATCCGAGTCACCACCCCCGACAAGCAGCCGCCCTCTGGCCGGAAGGAGCAAGCTGACAAGAAGAGAAAAGACGCAGCTCAGGAGGCGACGTCTGCACAGAAGAACACTAAGAGAGAGGCGTCCAGGGCGTCCCCCTCGGCTCTCAGAGACGCTGCGGACAAAGACGGCAGCAGGTGCAAGCAGCAGCAGCAGAAGGAGTCGCCACGTAGCTCCGCTCACAGGAAGTGAAAAGCAGAAAACGTGCTTCATAAAATCCAGATGGAATGAAACGTTTCAAGCATCGTCATGCCTTCTTTATCTCTGGTTTGAGAACCGGGCAAGCTGTTACATGCTGGTGTAGGGGTGTGTGTGTGTGTGTGTGTGTGTGTGTGTGTGTTCGACTGAATGTAGGCAATCATTTATTTCTAAAGTCAGTGTTTTACTCCCAACTCAAGTGAATGTTTGGAAGTTTGTGTTTATTGCCGAGCGCTTTGTGCAATCATCATGTGGGGGGCAGTGGGGGGGGGGCCTTGCAGAGGCCGGCAAGTCCTGAAGAGTTGGTGCCATAGAAGATTTTCAATTGCACTCTTACATGTAAGCTTGGAGGACGTGACGCGGAGGTCTTTTTAATGCAGTAGACCACACAGTTCCACAGCTGCTGGATGGTTTCTGCTCCCTGGGATCCGGTCTGTCTGCCGGTGGGGTTTGTGTCGTCCTGCACGGAGGGAACGCACCTCGTCCTGCGCTTTTCAACTAAAGTTTTAACTACAGAATTAAGTTCCAGTTCTAGAAATGGGAAATTAGTGAAGGGGCCTTAGACTTATGGGAAATCAAAGTTGATGCGGTGTTTATTCACATTCCTCCGACGTCTGTACATAGATTTGATTTTTATGCAATATGGTGTAAATATAACGTAAAACAGGGAAACATGGGCTTACATGATTGTCGTTTGTATTATTTGTAAAGATTTTTGCCGTGTCATGTTTGTATGCTCCAAATGAATATGTTGAGCTTGATAACTGTGGTCTAAAGTGAGCTACTGCGACGCGTCTCATCAGAGGTTATCCTCCTCTTTGTGACTTCTGACATGTTTTCACATGTTCCAACACTGACTTGAAAAGAGAGGAGTGGGACTGAGGGGTGGGGGCTAACTGGGCTATTTCTAAAAATGTAGCATTGTATAAACTGTGAGGGCTTGACAGCATTTCCCAAGAATGTTCCTGTTGATGGTGTGTATGCTGGCTAACAGGGAGTGAAGAATGATTAAATGTTGGGTTTCATAGATGAAGTCAAGCAGCTTGCCCGAAAATGTTCACCAGTCATTTACTGCAGTAGATTTAAAAAGAAACAAAAAATCCTTTCAGGGTTACGTTCGCGTTCAAGGAACATGCAATTGGAAAGGGTTTAAGTACACAAAGTGCTTGGGTCGGGGTGTCAGTGCTGCTTCCAGCTGTGTGTCGGTCAGCTTAAAGCTTCATCTGAGCTCAGATTGAACAGGAAACTCCGCGTGTTTGCATCGCAGCTACATCCACAACATGTAATATCAGTTGGCAAATACTTGCCACTAGACCTAGAGGTCGTCATTCACTTTCAGCTATTTTCACACACATTTATTTAAATATATGCCTTTAAATTGCAAACCCCTTAATGACACCCAGAGTAGCCTAGGACTCTAGTGTTAGCAGTATCTGCTCTGTTGTGCAGACTATGTGAAAACAGTAGTCTTATATGCTACGTTTATATTAAAGTTAAAAAAAAAAAATTCAACTTGATGCAGCGTATCTAAATGTTCTAAACCGCATCTAAGAAATTAATTGACAAGAGATTTAAATGTTATAATCAGATTTTACCTGCATTATTGTAAATGTATTGTGAGAGAACCAGCGCACCTTAATGTTTGCTGACTTTCAGTCTGAAGGCTGAGGAAGGAGGAAACCTGGAGCTGAAAAGTGGATCCAGCGCATCATTTTCACCTGTTAAATCCATATTCAGATCTTTTTTTTTTTTTTTTTTTTTTTTTTTATTTCCTTGCGATTAAACCCATTTAAATTCTCAAAGCACATTCAATGTTTGTTTACAAAGCATCATGGATGTATATTTTGTATATTGTTGATTTGCCAAATCTACGTTCTGTGTCTGATAACGTCGCTTAGAGCCGTGTGCGACTTTGCTCCCTTGCAACCATGAGTTTGTTTGTGCAGTAATCGATGTCTTTCTATGCGTCGGGTTCTTCTTTGTCTTCTTGTCTTTTCAGTTTCCTTCTTTCTTCCTCTGTGCAAAACTAGTATTAGATGAACTTGCTCACCATGGTTTGTTTTTTAGAACATGTGCAATAAAAGTGTTTTGAGTTTTGTATTTTGCCCAAGGAAAGCTCTATGGATGTCATAGATGTTGTATATTAACAGATATTTATACTTCTAATGTTGCGTAATACTGAAAATAAAATGGATTCTAAATTATTCTTGTTTTCTTTTATTGGTCGTCATCATAGTTCTGTTATTCAGGACGAGAGTGTAAATATAAGTCATCACTCAGCAAAAACCAGATTCTACTCTTTGGTCCTTTTTTTTTGGCATTTCTGAGGAAAAATGTTCTTTTCTTCGAGGTCGAGGTCATCCCGCCCTTCAGCCTGAGTGTTGAGGGGCCATTTGGGAGGCTTGATGACAACTAGCTCTACTGTCAGTAATGGAAAATCACCAGTGTGGAGCCAGTGGAAGGAACGGTTTGGTCACTAGTGACAAAATGCAAACTTACTTCCACTTTTGCAGAAAGGCTGCTAAAATTACAGAAATATCCCAAAACGACCATGTTGTTAAAGTTAATGTCAAACCAGTACTGCAGAGAATATTCCTGTCTGCACTGTTGCAGCAGTACAGATAAAAACCTGGGACCAGGAGTACTCTATTCAGTCCTACGAGGTCTGCAGTCCTACAAAGTCTGCAGTCCAGCAGGTTTTCCACATATGTAAGGTCATTGTGCAGAACCTGATAGGCTGTTAGCTTCATTTAGTTTGATTCAGTTGTGTTGAGAGGAATACGTGGAAAAACTGCTGGATTCTGGACTTCGTAGGACCAAACCAAGTAATCCCGGTGCACATGGTCGTCTTCTAATTCCTTCATACCCTCCCGTTCCAGAAGGAAAGAAGCAGCTGACAGGAGTAATAGTGAATAAACACTGAAGAAAATTAAAAAGCATTGCTTTTGAATTGTGGCTCAATAGAAACGTTTCTTTAAAATAAAAGCAAATGATTGTGATGAACTGATAGTTTGTCACTCAAACTGTTTCCTGAATGATCCTGCACAATCTCCACAATCAGTTGTCTTCTGCATCCCAGTCAGGCTTCTGCACCTGCAAATGATTATTTAGAAATCATCATTTCTTAATAATTCAATACAAAAGCAACATCCTGTTTCACTAATTTATCGTTTAAGAATTGTTTACTTGTTTTTACTTTTGTCAGTCTCCACACTAAAAAAAAAGTTGGGTGAACTTAAAATTTCAATGCAACAAACTTCGATGAAATTTTAAGTTGAACAGCTACACTAAATATTTTAAGTTTTGCTTTGAGTTTGCTCAACTCTAAATTAGGATTTTTTACAACTCAATTGGAAGTTCCACTAAATTATAATTTTATGTTGTAATAACTTCTCATCTTTACTTCTGTTAACTGTTCCACATGTTTTACTAATTTAAAAATGTACATGGTTATAACTTTTAATCCTTACTTGCTCTAACTTTTTCATAAGTTGTAATGTATCATTTTACACTGTAAGAACTCAAATTCTTTCACAAAATCCACTTGAATTTGATTAAGTTAGTATAGCAGAATAATTTAAGAGTAATTTAAAATTGCACACTTCTAATGTAACTCAACTTCATAACTTAATTTCAATCACTTCTAATCAAATGCATAAATAATTACAGATGCAACATACATCCTCAAAACCTTAGTTTTATTTAAACTAGCAGCACTTAATCAAATGAAAAGGCAAATAAAAAAATAGCTTGTGCTTTTATCAATATAAGAAAAATGAGAGACAACTTGTCCTCATAAAAAAAAGAACAGTTGGACAGTCCTATGCAAGCTTGAAAGATATAATTTCAAAGCACCGATGGTTCTGAAAGTGCAGCAGTCCCTGTGTTTGCAAAGCCGTGTTAAACCTTTGTGATGTGGCCGATAATGTTTCAGCTGAACAGCTTCAGTGGCATTGGTAAACTTGCAGAACTTCAACTGCGTTCATTTCAGTCTGAAAAACAAAGATGACAATGTCAGCAGAAATATTATACGTTACACATAACATTTTATAAATTTAATGACAATGCAAAGACTCGTATCGTGGAATTTTCGTGCAATTTATCCGATGAGAAATAAATCTATAAATCAACAGTTTTCTGTTCAATTTATTGGGCATGTACAGATGTTGCGGGCGAGAGGTCTCGAGAGCTCTGCCCCTGCTCAGTGTGCTACAGTGTTCTTTAAGCATACACAAACAACCTTTGCCTGGCAGCACTAGTCAAAACAACTGCTAGCTTGGAGATAACAACAGTCAAAGCTGAAACAGGCCTTGAACAGAACACTTAGTTTTATGCATGAATCTACCAAAGCAAGCTTACTGAACTACTCTAACTATGCAGAATATATATCTAGTACTACTTAAAAGAAACTTAATAAATGAGTAACATATTAAAACTACACTATACGCATAATTCCACCACACTAGACTAGACCCTTAAGCTAAAAAGACTACACATTCAGTGTTTTTATTTTAAATACATTTTGCTGCAGTAAACATCATTACAAATAAATTATACCATTTAAGGTTATCAACCTATATCTATACCTAAACCCAACGCCTACATCAGTTTAGGTTAAGAAAGTCAGCAGTCAGTATAAAACAGGGCAGTCAATGAAATGCATTTCAATGTTTTTAAACAGAAGGAAATATATCCAAGCCTGGGAGCCCACAGTGGGTCATAGTACAAATATTTAAACCTTTTTTTTTTTTTTTATCAAAAGCAATGTAGTAAATTCGAGGTAGGCCTATATCATGACCAACTCAATATTTTAAATAGGTAGACTGGCCTTTCCTGCCATTACACTATAATAATTTCATCAACTCTGACATGACTTATATCTTATCATTTTAATATTTAAATGGTAGTACCATGAAGTGTTTTATAGAACTCACAATGATGTAAATGTTAATTCAAAAAAGAGTTACACAAACTGATCCATGTTGTCCTGATACATGTACATTAGTACATGAAATATCAGCTAATGTGTTAGCATTAAAACCCTAATGGCTACTCCTTTAGCTATAGCTAGTAGTTGAACATGAATTAACTGAATACTAACCCGCAGAAGCTAACATGTCTTCTCCTGTTTGAACGGTACTGACCAGCAGAAGCTAACACATCTTGTCCTATTTGAACGATACTAACCAGCAGAAGCTAACACATCTTGTCCTGTTTGAACAGTACTAACCAGCAGAAGCTAACATGTCTTGTCCTGTTTGAACGGTACTAACCAGCAGAAGCTAACATGTCTTCTCCTGTTTGAACGGTATCAGCCCTGATAAGCTAGCTGCTAACTCATGCAGCAGTTCTGCTGAGTGAAAAGCTGTTTGTGTTTAAATGTTGAAAATGTGTAGGTTGCCTCCTCCATAAATCTACAAAATACTACACAACACTAGCCAACAATTCCCATCCCATTTAAACTTAATTTAAATAAAAACTTATCTGCGTGGAGTCCAGCTCGAGGCAGCACAGCCAGGTGAGACTTCAAGCGAAAATTGCAAACTCATAAAGTTGGTTTTCCCGCATTTTACAACAAAGAAATTAAAGCTAGCAGAACTGTTGTCCCTTGTATTGAACTCCAACTTAAAGTTATAATTTTTAACGACTCATCAAATTGTTTTGGGGCAAACAACTTGCTTGTTTTGCTTTAAATGCCATTAATACATATTTTCAAGTCTTACCTACTTAAATGACTGTTTCAGGCCAACCAATACAAGTTGGATTTTTTTCAGTTATTTTAGTGTCAGTTGTGAATTTTCACATCTTTTAATGGAAGGGTTTCGATAAATATGTGGATAACTGTTATTATCCAACAGATTATCATCCAACTCTGACGTCATTCTGATGACGTCATGAAAGTAAATATACAAACCAATATGTTGGAAACAATGTAAATATACAAATATTGAAGTACACAAACTGAAACTATGGGAAGTATTGCTCTGAGTACACCATAAGAACTGTTGATGCACAGTTAATTGCAGCACGCTACAGAGATTTGCTGCATAGTAATGTGCAAGTGGAAAGTACATCCTTCAATGACTCGCAGTCATGATTAATGTGAAGTAACGTTGCTTGTTATGCATAAAACATGTAAATACTTTAATGATAAAATCTTGTGCGATATGGGCCAAAAAATAAACAATTACTCTGTGAATATTAAGTATTTCTGAGAAATATTCAATTTATTATCTTTAATTGTGATAAATTGTTGGTGCAACAATTGAAAACAAGGAAAAGTGGATAAATATGTATGTTTTTAGTAATATAGAGATTAAAATGTCATATTGAGATTGAATTAACTGAATGGTTCATTCATCATCATTTTTCCCAATTCTCCCAATGAAACATTTTATGCTTTAACATGCAGCTCAGAACAACTCCAGTAAAGCATCTGAATATGTCCTGATGTGTACTGGGGGATCTTTATTAAACCATGATGTTGATGTGATACCAGCAGGGGGAGATGTCTCTCTATTTGTGTGCTGGATGCTGTTTTCTGTTATACAACATGAACAGAGCTACAGAGGAATGATCAAGTATAGTGAACAGAAAACCTGTGATAAGGCAGCCTGTTCTTACCTGCTTGGGTTGCCCATATCTAAACTCTAAACCATTACGCAAAGAAAAGTGATGTACGTTGCTCAATATCAAAGTCAGATTCCAGATGATATCTGGGAGAACATGAAGATTACAAGTGTCTCTGGTTTGATCTGATCAGCATGCCTCAGAGGAGCACAGCACACGGTGCTCTCCTTCCTGACACAGAAACAAAGCCCAGGTAGATTTCAGGATGTTCTCATACAAGTTTAAGGCAAATAGAGACTGCTCAGGTTGGCGTCGGTGTTACAGAGAAGTATGGGTGGAAAATGTGACCGCAGGGAGTGAGGAAGTGTTGCAGCAGTTCCTGCTGAACAATGACTGAACATCACAATGACAAACTGATTATTCAGATGAATTGATTATTGTTTAGTCACTTCCAATAGAGGACAGTTTCTTCTTGGCCTTGCTTGTCACGTGTGCCACAACTGCTTTTGCAAAAATGAGCCTTCATTTAGAAAAGAAATCTCTTTGGAAAAGTGAGGAGGTTCCAACTGGCTTCCATGACTGACAAACAAAGCCAACACAGAAACGCAGAGAACTGCAGTTCCTCGAACGGCCACTTGAGGCGTTCTCTGAAGTGAGTCCTTATCAAGATGGTGCTCTCAGAAAGACACCATTCTGGTTCCAGAGGAAGGATTTTCCCTCCTGGAAACGGTTGCAGAAGCAAAACGGCAGATCATGTTGCTTATCTGCAAACTTTCGCTCTGCTTGTCGGCGTACTGTTTTCCTTTTGTTAACCTCATGGTGTAATCTGGCTAAAGTGTGACATCTGCCTGGCTCTACTTTCACTCTGCTTATTGCTTTTAGTTGACTATAATTATTTTACTTTTGGTTGTAGTATTTTACTCTTGTATGTTATTTCTTCTGTTTTTAGTTTTAACCCCTCACAATGTGGCATTGTGGTCAACATTGTTAGGTGTGTTCTAAATAAAATTGCGTTGCTTCATCTGCTCTCTGGTGTTTGGGTGAACATGGTCCAGGTTTACAAAAGAAGAACCATTAAGTCTTATGTTCCAGTTTAGAGCAAAAATTTTCTGATTTTGATCCAACTTTTGTTCGGTACCACCTAAAACTTACCAGGGTTTAAATAAATCTTCTGGTGCTACTTGGTTCTTCACTGACGACATGTCTAACTAGAACCAGACGATGTATTCAAATGGTTCAGAACTATGTTTTGGAACCAGCAAGGAGCCCTGCTGATGGGGAAAAAGCCGACCGATCCCACTTTAAGAAGCCCATTTTTCCCATCCCCGGTTATATTCAGAATTTAAATATTAACCATGAATGTCTGAACAAACCTGCACAAATCCAGAAACCAAATCATGTGTTTATTTTATGTGTAAAAGAAAATTAATTTCCAGGTTTAAGATATGAAGCCAGAACAAAAATGACTCCAATGTACAACCCCTCTGACGGCCACCAATCGATCCTTTTAGGTCCCACATAATGTTCCCACATATTCATCATGTTAAAGTCAGCGTTTTCAGGTTATATTGAACTGCAATAAGCCAAAACTGAAGTAAGCAGATGAAAAGAAGGTGATATCAACTACAAATATCTGTTTTGGAAGTCCTGACTGGCACCTTTATGGCTAAATGTAAAGTCCTACACAACTTTTGGCAGCAATGAGTCACACAAGTCAGCAGACTTCCTCCTCGGGGAAAATCATATGTTTCAACCACATTTTGAAACCATTTACTGCAGAGATCATTTAGATAAAGCTAAAAATACGACACGATCACACTTTTGGTTTGTCTTCTGTTATACAACAAAACGCAAAGCACAACAGTTTAAATTAAGCTAGTAAAAACAGTGGTGGGAAGACTTCTGTTCCTTTTGCATGCATGCAATCTGAGACACAGATAAATCCTCTCTGGCCTGTACAACTTCTCTGCTGGAATTTGTTTGAGTACATTCTGTGACTTGGGGAGAAGCCAAAACTCCAGCTCTGCTCTCATATCTCATGTTGCAACTAATGGCTTCTGGCCGAGCTGGAGTCCTCAGCCACTGGGCCATCATGCACACTGGGAGGAGCAGGCTCCTTGTGTAGGAGTTGGTTCGCTCTCATGTCGGACATAATGAGAAGAACACAACTTTGGATTTGGAAATTACAGCAGTTCTCATGCTTTCTATTGTGCTTCCATTTGCAGCATGTAAAACTCACAAACCCCACATAAATTCCACTTTCACTCTTCTTTTATAAAACTCTCCTGCCTTCAAAACGCAACATGCCATCCACGCTGTTACTTCATCTGCTTCGGCTCATAGAGCGAAAACATCTTTAATGATTAAGTAACCAACCGCCATGTATATATTCTGCATCGACCAGTCTCTCACGTAACTTATTTACTCTTATAACATACTTCAGGGTGTTGATGAAGTCCTTTCACCAGACTCGTACAAATGATGCAATGTAAACACAAGGTAACGTGAGTGTTTTTGAGTGTGGGTGGTGCCTGATTTGGAGTGGGTGAGTAAACACTAGAGTCACATTATAGAGGTTATGAAAAGGGTGGAATACTAATAAAAGCACAGTATGTTAAGAATTCGTGGAAGTGCTTGAGTGGCCACCATTAGAAGAATAAATGGTTATATTTGAAGCGCATTTTGGGATTTGAAAAGCTCCTTCATAGCGCATATGAGAAGTCTCTTTGTGCGGCAAAACAAAAAGACTTCAATGATTAAACCTTCTCGTCTTGTCCACAATGATGTGATATTATGGTTCCTGTGTAAACATTAGGTGCAGTAAAACTGAAAGGCGCACACCAACAGCCCAAACATACAGAGTAGGTTTTGTGTATTTGTCTTGAGGTTTATGCTCTTTTATCATCTTGTTCTGTTCCTGCAGAGGTCCGATCGGTTTATAAACTTACAGGTGTTGTTAAAAAGTAAGTAACACATAAATCCAAATTAGCCGAAGTGAAGTGTTTTAACTGAACGATAAGAATCTACATGGGTTTTTCTAGAACGATGAACAGGTGCAATAAAAGAAGTAAATAAAAACAACTTTAATGGGCTCCAAATCAACCTTTCAAAAGAAAAAGTTTTTACTTGTGAAACCGCAGTGCTGACCCAAAATGTGACAACCTCTGAAAAAACGCACAAATCACACATTTTTAAAGTGTTGTGAATTTAAAGTAACACTACATATGTTTCCCATGTTAATATGTTCATGTATACTTTTGTAGCGTGTCGATAGAAAGCGCACTTCAGCGCTTTTTTTTTATTTTTTTTTTTTATTTCCACCAGAGGACATCATGTGACAGCATCAGTTTGCTTTACGGCACTGCAGCACACTCCAGCAGTTGGCTAACAAGACGACATTATTGGAGAAAGCGAGAAAAAGAACGAGAGAAAGCGATGAATAAGAGATAAGACAAGAGTAAACGTCAGACTGACTTTTATGGGCTGGAGAGAGCTCAGAGAAGAGGCAGGATGCAAGACAGATGCAGAATTAGGGATTGTTATGCGGCACTTCTGCATGAAAATCTACCAAAATTCAGGAATTCTAAATAAAAATATAACATTGCTGCCTGTAAGTTTATGTTTTCTCCATGTCTACATGGGTTTTTCCTACGTTCTCCGGCTTCCTCTCACTGTCCACAAACATGATATTTTGAAAACTTTCCAGATTCTCCCTGAGTGAACTGGTGAACTGTCCAGAGTGTACCTGGATTACTACCTGTAACATTAAAAACAAATACTTCTCAACAGTCTTGTTCATGCTGTAGTACAGTGTTTCTCAGTCCTGGTCGTTAAGGAGACCTATCACTGCCCTACATGTCTAAGATGTTTTCCTGCTCCAACACACCTGATTCAGATTAATGAACACCCTTACCCAGTAGGGTTACCTAAGAAAAGCTTCTTTTTTTTGTCTTAACTATTTTTAGTAATGGTGATTCGCTCTTTGAAAATCTGGTAATGGTTTTGTAAAGCGCATTGTGTAAGAAAATGTGAGGTCAATGACATCCCAAAGACTCCCACGTTAAAAAGCAGAAATAAGTTCACAGCCTAGTTAACTAAAACATTTTAGGTTTAATAGGTCAGGTTTACTTCATAACAACTGTGGGGGAGTGATTTTTCTTTATAACTCATCTGTTTAGAAGTCATTTAATGTCAAAATTCAGTATGATTGGGGGGATGTATTCTTTTGATTAACGTTTATCCAATATGCATCTGCAAGAAGGCAGAGTGTAACACAACCACAGTTTTTAACCAGTTAACAGCATGACTTAGCATTAGTATGCCTACCCCAATTAGCTGTTAGCTTAGTTTGCACTTAGCAACATGCAGGTTGGAATTTTATAGATGACTCGATGCAATCAGTTGGTTTCTGTTATAGGATATTATGTGTATGTTGATTCGTGTATGTAAAGTGCCCTGTAACAACATTGTTGTGAAGTGGCGCTATACAAACAAAGTTGAATTGAATTGAATTGAACTTTATTTGTATTCAATTCAACTTCAATTCAACTTTATTTGTATAGCGCCACTTCACAACAATGTTGTTGCAGGGCACTTTACATACACAAATCAACATACACATAATTTCGAGCCAATTCATACATATCCTATAATAGAAACCTACTGATTGCATCGAGTCATGACTTCGATCCAATCTCCCATCCTGAGCTGCACGCGGCGACAGTGGGAAGGAAAAAACTCCCCTTTAACAGGAAGAAAACCTCCGGCAGAACCCGGCTCAGGAGGGCAGTCATCTGCCTCGACTGGTTGGGGTGGAGACGACAGGAAAGACAGAACAACATGTACAACTGCACTTATTCAGGAAGACCTGCAGAAAAAAGGAGAAATAAGTTAGAGACGGCAATATTGGCATATATTTATACATTAATATATTAGAGTAATAAAGCGAGGTACTTTTCAGTGCATCAGGTAACATCCCCATTGCTACATAAGTAAAGGTTGGCTAGACTACCCATAACTATAAGAGCAATGAGCATAACCTGGACAGATGGGTCCCGTACATGCAGACTCCAACTCAGGAGATGCTCATATCCTAACTATAAGAATCATGAAAAAGGAAGGTTTTCAGCTCGATCTTAAAAGTGTGGAGGGAGTCAGCCTCCCAAACCCATGGTGGGAACTGGTTCCATAAGGGAGGAGCCTGATAGCTAAAGGCCCTTCCTCCCATAGTACTCTTTGAGACTCTAGGAACCACGAGTAAACCTGCAGTCTGAGAGCGCAGTGCTCTATTTGGAATATATGGAACTATAAGATCTTTTATGTACAATGGAGCTTGGTCTTGGAGAGCTTTACAAGTGAGGAGAAGAGTTTTAAACTTTATCCTGGATTTAACGGGGAGCCAGTGTAGAGAGGCTAAAACTGGTGAAATATGATCTCTCCTGCTAGTCCTCATCAGAACCCTCGCTGCAGCATTGTGGATCAGCTGGAGACTTTTCAGGGCATATTTGTGACAACCCATAAATAAGGAATTGCAGTAATCCAGTCTGGAAGTAATAAAGGCATGAACTAATTTTTTTGCATCTTTCTGAGACAAGATGCCCCTAATTTTTTACAATATTACGCAGGTGGAAGAAAGCAGTTCGAGAAACCTGTTTTAAATGTGAGCTTAAAGACAAGTCCTGGTCAATAATGACTCCAAGATTTCTCACAGTGGTACTGGAGGCCAGATTAATGTTAAGTTGAATGTCAATCTTCTACCCCCACACTCACAGCTCCCCTCTCCACGCTAATACTTTGCCTATTTGTGTATTTTCCAGGAGTGATGTAACTCATGATGCGGCTGTTTGGGATGAACAAAGCCTTAAAAAGGACGTAGAACCATCACAGGTGTACACAGTGTTGAAGCACCTAAAGCAGTTGTATTCACTCACAGATGAAAATATGTTTATATCTGGAGGAACAATAACATTCACCAGCTCACGGCAGAGGATCCCGAGGCATTCCCAGGCCAGACAAGAGATACAATCCCTCCAGCATGTCCTGGGTCTTACCGGCGGTCTCCTCGCACACCTCACCAGGGAGGCGTTCAGGAGGCATCCTACCACTTGACCACTAGATGTCAGTAAACTAGAAAAGCACTCAGAGAGCACAAACCTCCACCAAGGCCTTTAAAACGTTCCTGGATCCAAACGGTGATCCGGATCACCACCCAAATTAAATCAGTTGTTCTTTTTCAAATTGCCAACAACTCTGACAAATTTCATGAAAATCCGTCCATAACTTTTTGAGTTATCTTGAACACAGACAGATAAATGCCGGGTAGAACATAACCTCCATGGCGGAGGTACTTACACACTGCACCCTTAAAAGTGCTCAAATTTAACAAAGCAGCGACCAATATGCCCGTTACAACATGTAGAATATATTTGCAATAAGGAGACTGATTGATCAACATGATTTAGAAACACTTCTACAGTTTTGCATGGTCTTGGCTATGCTAATGGTAGGTGTCCACAGAAAATCTAAAGACAGCTCACTGTAGTTATCACATCTCTACAATGGCTTCCTGCACACTGAAAAATGTGTTTTAAAGTGGGTGCTTGTGTACAAGACAATTAATGACTCTGGTCCAAAATATATACAAGATTCGCTGATACTTTATGAGCCATGAGACCTCCGCCATCATCTGGGTCAAGTTCATTTTCTATCCCAAGACTTCAAACTGTACAAACAGAACCAGCATTAAGTTTTCTCTCACAAACCACCAGGAGGCTACAAGTCTGCTCCAAACCTTAGTTCTCTGAAATTAGCTCTTAACTTTTTTATTTCACGGCTTTTAATCAAGATAGGGGAGATTTTCTTTCTGTATCCATATATTTAAGTATATGGATACATTTTAGGAATATTTTGACATATCTAAGGCATGTAGCCAAAAAACACTATACAGTAGACGCGCTTTTGACTTGATGTGATTCAAATCCAATATTTTGGGCGACAATTTGGTTGAAATTGCGATTCTCCCTATTCTTTGATATTGCTGATTTTTGTAAACTAAAAACCAAAAAAAATGTGCAAAACTTTTTTTCCCCCGTCATTTCTCTTCATTTCAATTAGTAAAAAATAAAACAGTTTCCAGACCATCATTCTGTTGCTTTAATACCCCCCAAAAAGACAAGTAAAAAGATCAATAAAAACAACAAAAATGACAAAGATTTTACAATAGATTATTTTTATTTATTTTAAAAAAAAAAAGATTCTTTAACAAATAAAATTAATTTTAAAATTGTATAGCAAAAAATACCGATATTTGTTTTTCTTTTTAGTCCATTTCCAACCTCCACTACACAGTATGTGATTTTGATTTTGATCAGAGGTTTATGTTTAGGATATTTGATCAAAACTAGATGTGAAATTAAAAAAAAACTGAGGTCTGAGGTCTCAGAGATATGCTTCATGTAATTGGGTGATTAACGCTCACTGTAAACATAACCTTCTTAAGTGATTAGTGATCATATGGACGCACAATTCTGCCAGGATAATAAATATCAAAGTCCATGCTGTAGTTTGGTCGCTGTGAAACCAAAAATGACCAAATGTTAACTCAGTTTCTATCTGGAGACAGTGTGATAAATCATAACTGCTTACTTCCAGTGGAAGAAACACATTTGTACTAGTGAGTTGATCAGCACAAGCAACTTCTTCCAGCTTACCGTTTGTCTATATCTTAATATCCACCCTGAGGCCTAATCACTAAACCCTCACGGACCTGGCTGACATAGTCATAGTCAGCCAGGTCCGTCAAAGTCAGAAAATCCATTGAATGAACAAACTTTCTAAACTGTTTAAACTGAGGCTCACCAACCCTGGTCCTTGAGGACTAAAGTCCTGCAGGTTTTATATGTGTCCCTGCTCCAACGCGGCTCGTTCAGATGAAATGGATCTCCCTGTCAAGCTCTGTTTAGATGTTCCTTGCTGCACAATCTGCTGATTTGAGTCAAGAGTGCTGCAGCAAAGAACATCTAAACATCTAAAACTTTTTTGGTAGTAGCGCTCAAGGACCAGAGTTTAGCATTGCTAGTATAGCTAGCATTGCTAACCGTGCTTTTAGCGAATGCATGATCCCACAGTGTTGTTTACGTCTGAACCCCTACATGGTCATACTTCTTGCATGTTCCCAAGTCACCGTTTGAGATAAATGCAGTGATCAGAAGGTGTGTGTGAGGCTTTCTGTGAGCAACCTTGCACCTTCGAAGGGCTACGTTTGTACAGCATTGCAAACATTTAAGTTACCCTTGCTTTTGTGTGTGTGATTTGGTGTGTCGCTTAAAAAAAATGAAACTTAAAATGTGCTGTCACTGCCCTTTGGTTTAAAGTTGGCATGAATCTAATCACTATTCACTCCTCAGATGGTTTCATCTCCAAGGGATACAAACTGTTATTTTTCTTCAATCTGCATTAAGCAAAAAATGATGGTGACCGTTGTGTTTCTATGAATGAACCCCCTTATGCTCTGACTAAACACACTTGATTTATAAATGCTCTGACAGCCCTTTAGACGATCGTCTATTTGGAACATGATGCTGCAACAAGAAGTGCAGGTATGTGGGGCACACATTTGTCCATTTATGTGATTGAGTCCAAAAGCATCTAATAATCAGAAAGCAGCAAAATTGCCTCATTTTTAAAAATTTGATTAAGACTCAAACAAAATATCCAAAAAGAATAAATACAAATATTTTAAAGAATTTGCAAAGAAGTGTATCGGCTATGTCAAAGTTATTCCAGACTCAGCTGACGACACACGTTTTGTTCTAAAGCGGAGCTACTGAACTTTGGCATAATTTCCCAGTGAAGTGCTGCTTAACGACTAATTCAGCTTCCATCTTACATATTACCTCTACTGTTGCCTGAGCGCTTGGTCTGTGGAATTTCTCCCTTTATTTTCTTTCTTTGCTGGATCAACCACATGTGCAATCAGAATAGCCGGTGCTTTGATATCCAGTTGCTGAGCGGTCCATGCAGTGTCGTAAGGCGAAACTTTGCTGTGAAGTCATGCAGATTCTCAGGATTAAAAAAACAGTTGCAATGTGTGGTTTTATAACATCAGGACGCTGCAGAGCAATGGTGGCTCCAGGAAAGTACATAATAAATCTCATTGTCACATCAAAAGGAATCAGAAACAGACTTTTTTTTTTTTTAAATATAAAAACCAAAAAACAGCATAGTCAGACCAACTACATCCCAAACTTTAAGTACATTTTTAAAAGAGGCCTTAAAAACAGTATATTTTCATTTTTTCCCTTTTCTCTGCATTAATCCACCACTGAAAACTAGATGGCCATCAGGAAAAAACTTCAGATTTAGTAATCTTGCCAGAGCTTTATTGATTCCAATTAAATGTAATGTTAGTCATAAAAAAGGCAACCCAATACACAGCTGATTGATAATCCTCATTCTAGCTGCAGAGAGGATGAGTGCAAGAGGTCAAACACAGTCCCAAGCTGAGAGTCAGCGGTTAAGAAGTAATGAAAGAGGATGAAGAGAAAGATGGGGGAGGAGAAGATCCCCCTGTCAGACACAGACACAGAGCTGTGGTCTGGGCTCAGATGAGTGACATGACCCCGGTGTGGTCCCACACCAAGCGCATTATTCAGTGTCTGAGAGGGATTTAAAGTCCAGGGCTTAGCACAGATCAGGCCCTGATTCCCTGCCTCGGGAAAAACCAGGACGGGGTTTGAGCCGGCGTCCGAGTCGGAGGCACAGACTGGGTGGGGGCAAAGGTTTTAAAAGTGTCACACCTTCATCCTGTTGGAATATTGTCCTTTAGTGATTATCTGTACCTTTTCTGCTGCCATTTCTCCTCATTTCAGAGAAAACGTAGAACTTCTGGAGTCCGAACGTTACCTGCAAAGCAAACACTGAAAGGTTATTGGTGTGTATTGGTGTGTTTAAAGTTTGTGTATTCAAAATGTCCCGATACTTTCATGGAAAAAGGAGACTGTTCTGTTCAGATACTCACTGGAACTGGACTATGAACTTTACAATAATCTGCTCTCTGCTCTGCACGTTGCACTCTTACTTAATTCCAAGATAAGCGAGGCGGTAAAGAACTAGGCCTCTATTAAGGAAAAATCTGCCAAGTCAAGATTTTCCCCTAAAAATTGTCTCTAATCATTAAAAAAAATCATTTTTAGATTGTTCAACTAATGATTGTGTAAGATTTACTGATCCCACATCATGTGATGTTCAAGTTTGGATAATAAGAAATAAGACAGAATATGATAAGGTTTAAAAGAAAGGTCTTTTAAGCCTCCTGGCTCATTAAGAAAATGGAGAAAAATGCAGTTTAAGTGAAAAAAAAAAGAAATCTGTCTGCGTACTTTTGACTTTTTTTTAGGACCTGCTGTGTTAAGTGAAATGGCCCAAATGAACATTATGTAAACACATTCCCTGCACGCACAGCCCAAACAGCCACAGCTGGCTGAACTTGCGTAAGAGGCTCTGGCTCAGACTCGGTGTATGCCATCCGGGTTTGTAGATCACTGGAAATCTGCTTTAGCTCAGGCCTGTGTTACAGGCACCAGCTGCATGGTACTGCATCCGATGGATTAACATAAGTGCAGGATTGAGGTTGTCCCACATAACTAGAGTATGAAAAGAGACCTTTTGGCCTGAATGATTTCCAAAAAAAATGTTCATGGCACTTAGTAGGGGGTGGTGTAAAGGTTAGTAAAATGAGTGTTTTATGAATCAATCCCAAGGTTCTGCTGGATTCACCTGAACTCATCTGATGCCACAATGTAGAAACAATGAAAAGGGGTCAGCTTGATGAGTAGCGTTTGGTCTTCTTTAAACCAACCATGGTCTATGCTGATGCAAATGCTTCTCATATTTTGTGGCTTATGGAGGAAATGAGAGGTATAAAATGTGCATAAAACTGTAACTGAGGAGGTAAAGTGAGACTGACTGGTCAGTTTGTTGAGTAGCACGCCTGTAAGCTGCATGAACACGTTTCATATAAGCATGTTCACATTGGAGAAGCTGTTATTGTTAAATCTGATGCTTAAGAGGCCTCAAACGACTGGTAACCAGGAGAGAAGGGTTGTGCGTATGTGTAATATAAAGTGTAGTCACTTCTAACTTCCTGGTAGCAAAGCTTTTCTTTCACCTGTATTCTCATTTCCCTATTTGTTGTGCCGAAGCTTATCTCATTTGTCTCATTTCAGCTTCCTCTTCTCCTCCATCCTACTGCTGCAGTCGCCTGGAAGTCATGCACAGACAAATAATATAACATATTTTAAAAGATATCAGCTCTTAAAAAGCACCTGGAGGAGGGAATTGAAGATATTGGTGTCTCCAAAATCTTCTCAGTCAGTTGTGACGTCTGTTTGGGGGCGTAAGAGGTTAATCCTAGACTGTAAATGACATTAAAAGACTATATGCACTCTTTTACAAACAGATTAAAGTCTTATCTAATAGAAATAATGAAGATTAAATTTAAGAGAGTAAGATGGAGGAGGATGGAAAAAAGAGAAAATGATGAAGTTAAAAGAAAAAAATCCATTAATTTGCTTTTTTTTTTTTTTTATCTTTGTTTTTTTAGCTACAGCAGCAATTTATGACAAAATCGTCTTCAGACACTTTCAAAGATGCAGTCCAGTCCAATTAAAACCAGTCCAGTTCACCCCAATCCAATTAAAACAATTCAATTAAATAAAATGTTGGTGCATCGTCTAATAATTGTGCCCATAAGGAAACCAACAGACTGAATTTAACCTTCCCTTCGATTCAGTTCCCCGTCCGCAGCATGCATAGGTTAGCAGGTGACTGGAGAAGAAAAAGGAAATAAATTCCAGCAGAACCAGGACCAGGAAAGACCACCATCAGCCTCAGTCGACTAGCAACATGTTAGACTTCACTGACCTCCAGTTAGCATCACATGCTACAGGCTAACACAACGTTAGCGGTGAGTAGCTGCAGACAAGTTAAGCTAATGTCTTAAACTTACACACTGTTCCAAAAAATACTCAGCATGTAGGATTTTGGCTGATGAAATATTTGGGTATTAGTTTTGTTGTAGAAGATAATGCTTGTGTTGTTACCCATGCAAATACACCAGGACTCATCTAATAACGGTTTTACTGATGAATACTGTGCTACGCTGGGTGGTCCAGATGCACTGGATGGCCTCCAGGTCCCAACAAGGCTGCAACGTCAGCAAAGTAGTGGGGTGATGTTTAGGACTTGGGGAATGAGTTTGTGGGTTTCTGAGGGTGTCAAAAAGACCTCAGTTAAAGATTTGCAATTTCTGACAAACCTTTTTAATGGTTTAAAAGAAAAAAGCATTGAATCTTTGGCTGCAGGGAAGGGAGAAAAACTCGCAGTGTGGCCAGTATTATCCTGACACATCGTCAGTCCAGCACTCTTAACCCGTTGATGCATTATGTCCACTAATGTTTTTCTAGTATAGTCATAAGTGATGATGGTATGTTTGTAATTTGCCACTTTTCTGGACATTAGGAGAGTCACCTAAAACACTGTCACTCACTGAAGAATAAACAAATATAGAATAAAATTTCATATTTACACGTCCATGCCAACTTTACCTCACTGATAAACAGGCCAAGAAAAATACTAATCAATTATTATACAATATTTCTATTTTGTAAATATGACAATGTAGTATTTTTAAAATATTTTTATAGACAAAAAATGATTAAAAAGTCAAATATTAAAGACAAAGAAATGTGTCTACATGTCTGTAAAAGTAAAATTTGGCATTTGATTTTTAATATTTCATACATCAGAGGGTTAAAGGAAGATGTCTGATCACCAGTGTGTAATGGGAGGTGGTGTCACTCTAAACAGCAACTTTTGGACGCAGGTCTCTATAAATATAATCCAGGCAGAAACTGTCTGAGGACTTCCAAGTTTAGTGCATGAGAGAGTTGTTGAGGTGATATCAGGAATAGGCTCAGATGTTAACATGAAACTAGATCTGGAAAATGTTAAACAAAATAAAAGAAAAAAACAAACTACAGGTGTACATTTCCAGTTCCTGGCTCTTTTATTATTAGAAACTCTTTGAGTAATGGACAAAAATACCTTTATCTTCACTGAACGTTTTAATCAAATCCAGATTATTATGTAACCTTATTTAATTATTAGAAAATCAAAATATTATTTACAGCACCCCACCCCTCTCTCTTATTTAGGAGAAATGAACAAAAAGCATTAGTAGTATACAGTATAAACCTGCCTCCAGCTGATATTAAACCAATGCTTAAAGCTTTTTGTTGGTTTTGATGCATTTTTAGCTCCTGGCTAGGATTTTAGTCTGTTTAGCTGCAGCGTCTTTGCTTTTGATTTGTTGATAAAGTTTAGTTTATTTCTGACTCATCTGCCCAGAGTTGAGATACCATATCTGTGTACTTCACCACACTCAAGCGCGGCTGTGTTACATAATATATTTTGGCATGAAAAGATCCAGAGAACACTTTAAATTTGCATTATGTAACTTTTTGAGCTTAAAAGCCAGTGTTTCTGGACTTTTTAATGGCACAGTAACATTTATTATGTGTGTTTCTGAAGCCATCGCTGCCTAGCGGCATCCCAAGGCTGAGAAAATGCACTTTACAATGTTTGCTTCTGGGACACAGTGTGATGTTGGAGTTGAGTTTTATGCACCATGTCACACATTAGCAAGCAGATCTAAAAGAAAACAACAACAACAAAAAAAAAACCACGCACCGGTTGTTTTGGCAGTGGCTAATTCAGCAAAGAAACATAAGTAGACATCACTGGGTGAAGAGAAGAAAAGAAAGCGAGAGACAAACAAGACAAGAGATAAGACAAGAGCCAACATCAGGCTGACTTTTACTGTCTGGAGAGCGTTCAGAGAACAGATAAGATGCAAGATGGATGCTGAATTAGCCGTTGATAGCGGGGCAAATCACTAAGAAAATCTACCAAAGTTCTGTAGTGCTTCTTCAAACTGCTGTACGCCACGCTTGGTGCTGTAGTCGGTGCTTTAAAAAAGAAAAATAAGTACTCAGTTTCATACATAAATATCACTACATGTGAATCAGTGAGTTGAGTGTTTTGGAGAAACTGGAACTAATTTACCAGAAGCTTTTACCTTTCCATGGATATGAGGGTAGGTCATGCACTAGCAAGTACAGCCACGCACTGATTAGGGAGTAATGCACTTAAGTGGAGTAAAGTGCTCCGTTTCATAATTGGAACAGACTGGATTTGCCTCACTTGATCTGCCAGCATGGCACAGCCTTAACAGTCACAGGAACACACAGCTTACAGCTGCTGATTTCATCAGCTCAGGATGTGGAACTGCAGCAACAATGAGCTACTGTTGAACTAAAAACCTGCAGGAAAAAAATGCAGCAAATGTCACAACTTTCCATGATTTACAGCCACATTTGGATTGAGGAGATGCTTGCACTTAGTGGTGCACTTTTGTACATTCTTGCTTTTTTTCCCGACTAAGTCAGAGGATAGATTATATAGACTGGCTGGGGCAGCTGATATGGCTGCTTTCTTTATCTTCAACTACAGCAGTTTTAGTGGATATATGTGTCAGATATGTTAATAAAGGCTTTTAAAATTAAGAAATATCCCTTTAAATCTTAAATTTGAGTATGCAAGATGCAAAAAAAGCAATAAAAGCAAAGTTATCTATGTGCTGAAAATCACTCCATAATAACTTAGAAATACATGACATGTCTTGCATGTAAAAATCTTGCAAATTTGAACATAACCACAGCTTTACAGCAGAAAATGAGAAACTATGATTCAGCCTTCGTGTTGCCCAACACAAAGTCTGACCAGCCGCACACAAAGCATCTTAATGTCTTCAACGTGTCAAAGATTAGTCAGAATTAAACCTTTTTTTTTTTTTTTTTCCATGACCTTGTCTGTATGCTGAAATTGAGCAGTACCACGTATGAGTCCAGCAGAGGTCATTCTTCTGAGTGAAAGTAGACAAATCTGCTGTTGGCAGATTTCTCACGCTGTGGCGGCCGGTGGCGACAGACTAGTCAAGCTGCAGATGTTCACAGATTACAGGCTTGAGCAATAATCAGCTTGGTGGAGACGTGCTCACTCTTTCATTACCAGTGGCCTTAATGTTGCACACAAAGACATTTGTCCCGATTCCTTCAGAAACTGCACAAGTAAACCCGTAAGCAAGCAAATAAAAGCGATTTGGTCATTTGCACATTCACACATTTTGTGCTCACGCAAACACTGAAGGTCAGTAGGTCACACAAGAAGTATTTCAACCCATTTGAGAAATCCTCCCCTGCACAGAAAGGTCATTAAAGTTGAAGCAGTGCTCCAAGGGAGTGTCTGGTGCTTGCCTGGAGGTCAATAGCTCAATAATCAGCTGGGTAAACACTGAGAAAAGAGCTGTTTTTCAAAGAAAAGAAGGATAAGGCTTTGTGAGGAAAAAAAAAAGCAAAACAAAAAAAAAGCTGGCAAAAGAAATTCAAATCAAAGAAGTCAAATGTAGCACATCATACCACTGTAACAATCACACGCTGTGTTTCTTGCTTCTTTTGTTGCACTTCTACCCTGTGCATGAGGTTACTGATGCTTTAGGACAAACACTGCCAGCGGTTCAGGATTAAGTACTAATTTAGCTTTGTGAAGTCAGCATGTGACCCTCAAACTGTTGAATATATCTATTCATTTAGGAGATCCTACTCAAACACTGTTTGACCCAAAAGCTGCTCAGGGCAAATCTAAACGTGAAATGCAAGGCTGCTTTTCTGAGCTATCATTGGGTTACAGGGAAAAGCAACACGACTGCAGGACATTAAAGACAAAACAGAGCAGTTAAAATGCTGTCTGAGTGGACTGATGTCCTATAAACACACACACATATTACAGCTATCTTAAGGTTGCTTTTTTGTTTTAAAACAAAAACATAAACAGAGTATGCAGATATATTTAACTAAAAATATATGATTTGTCTTAAGAGATTCCATGAAAAGTATTGAAAAGCCCGTAACACTAACAGCTGTAATAATGGTCTATTTTTGGTGTGGATCGCAGGAAGTACTTTTCTTTAATGGATGATTCATCCTGGTTGTTATGGTCCAATGTTCCCAGAGTATTTGTGCCGAAAAGCCTCCTACTTGTTTTATCCATTTTAAGGTTCAATCAGGAACCAGCTTATCAGATGAGTAAGATGCCAAATTTATTTTTGAGTGAGTTTTTGTTATTTATTTTAAATCCATTTGGCAAAGTGTCCATACTGACGCAGCCTTGTTTTCTCCTGAGGACAGGGCAGTAAAATGTATAAGAATTGATCTGGGCTTCAGAACAAGTCATTCAGAACTATGGTAATCAGATTTCCCATGGAGGCATCTCCATGTTGCTCTGATTTAATAGCATTTGCTGTTCATGCAGGCAGTGTACAGGGAAATACGAGGTGGTGGAAAATGCAAACGACAGATTGCTTAACCATTTCATACAATGGATGCAGGAAGTCAGCGTATTTCTAAGTAACTGGAATGCAAATCAATATCTCAGTTCCAGTTAGGTAGTTGTACAATGTTGCAGTATAACAGCAAAAAGCCAAATTGTTGCAGAAACATGAAGATTAACAGTTATTGAGCGTCAGTGTCTGCTTTATTCTTACTGCTGGGTACTGTCTGGTGTTCTCTGTGTTTTATTGCATTTAATCTTCAAACTTTCATTGTAAATTTGTGCAATGACAAAAAAAAAAAGTTATTTTAATTTTAATCATCTCTGTTTTGAATATATGATCAAACTCAAGGTCAAAACTTCAGTTACCTAAACAGTGTCATGAACCTGCAGCTATTAATAACCAAATATTTTTACAGCAATCTGTGCTTGGATCATCCGGCTCTGTCCACATCTGTCCACATCCCACATCCCAGGTTCAGGGTTAGTGGGCGTGGCTTCTGAAGTAACATGACATGGATGCAGGTAGAGTTGAATCCAAAGTCCATCCCCACCTTTCTGCAGGTTGCAGTACAATGCTGTTCATAAAGCTGGATCTATAGTTGCGTGGCATCTACATATGTTAGCACCTGTGGAGCAGACAGCTGTGAATTATGCTCTTGCACTGAAGCGTGGGGTTTTGTCAGCAGGGCCGGCATCGACTTGTAAACGCAGATGGTTCACCTTAGTTCCTTCAGATATTTTGTGTTTTAGAACAACATGGCAGCCAACATAGTGCAATGTCTTCATGAACTGGTGGAAGCAAACAAAGCTTTCTTTATGAAAAACTTTATAGATCAAACATGTAAAAATGGCGGTTATAGCACAAATTCAGCAAGGGGATCCAGAAATAAAGGTCATACCTTACATAATCTAACCAATTGCAAAGGAAAACTCCAGCATAACCGTGTTGGAGAAGCCTGTCAACCAGCGATGCCAAGACCGACCTTATGCAGATGATGCACAAGTATAAATCCAGTTTTACTGTTTCAATTAGGCACAAGAGCAGGACAGAACAGGGTTTGTTCCTGGTGTAGATTATTTAGTTTATTTGTCCAATGCAAAAAGATAACAGTGCCTGAAAAAAAAAGATATCTATTCAGGTAGCATTAAAGCAGTCCTACTGAACAGATTTTCACACTGTGTTCTGCTCTAATGAAGCCGAAAATTGCATCTGTCTCACATCCTGTCTCTTCTCTGAGCTCTTTTCAGTCAGTAAAAGTCAGTCTGATGTTGATTCTTGTCTCATCTCTTGTTCTGTCACTTTATCTCTTTCTTTTCCTCTTAGTGTATTTGTTGAATCAGCCATGGTGAGGCATCACCCACCATTATGTTGCTATAGTATTTATCCAGTCGCTGGTGTTGAATATAGCACTGCTTCTTGATTCCCCTAGTAGGGAAAAAAGTTGCCACGTGAATTTTCTTAGCCTCAGGACACTGCAGGACAAGAAATGCCCCAGGAATATGTATAACAAATACAATGGTAAGAGCAGAGAGTTAACACAGAAGGGGAAAGGCCAGCCCTGAAATCTGTTCTTCCAGATGCCACCACAAGAAAAATGCTCAGAAATAATTAAAGTAAACTGACATTTATCTGCATAAACCTCAGATGAGAAAGTAAATACAACACTTAATATCCTTTTACATGTTGTTGTACATAAACACTACCATGTTTGAGAACATAATGCAGCATTTACACAGTATTATCTCACCAATTACCCATGAGGTTGATATTTGCCTGTTCACTGATAAAAACAGACAAAACTTGGTTTTCTTTAGTTTGAAGAATGTTTTTGTGCAACAATCATGAAAGCCACACAGACCAGAATCACGCTAAGTGAAAAAATGGACTGCTTTGGTTGCATTAATTAGTTTAATATTTTATAACATCTACACCTCCTTTTTTAATTTAAAAGTGGTGGTGTTCAATATTGACTATTTTACTAATATCTGATATAACAACTTTATCTAAAGCCTAATTTCTGATACCAATATCAACCAATACTGATATTCTTGGAACTGACTTGTGCCACACATACTAAAATATATGGAAAATTATACATGACATCTCTAATATTTTGTTATTTTGAGTTAGAGGAGACATGACTGAAGAGTAGTTTGATGCATAATGTGTGTATGTGGTGTTAAAAGTTGTCATCACAAAAATAAAATCCAATAATTTCCAATATTACATTTTAAGGTTGATATCGGCAGATAACATCAGTATGCTGATAATGTTGGGCATTGTTATTTGAAAGGTCTCATTTATATGTAGCATCCTTTTCCATAAGAAATTTCTTTTATTCGACCCTGAATAAAAGTCAATTTGTCACCAAAACTAGTTTTGGCTCCACAGCAGGGTGGTTGGGATCTGTGCTTGGGAACAGCTGACGGCTGCCTGGGCCTCAGGTTTCTCCTGACCTTCCTCTTGCCTTTGTGGGGGCGGGGTCACATTGGCATGATCACTCTTCTCTGAACACATTCCACTCTGCATGTTCTGCTTGTGACACAGTCACTGAATTGCTTGCAGGTTTATTTACTAATCACAGCTGGTTTTCTTTCTGTGTTTCTGACTTAGCTTGTGAGTTCTAGGTTCTCCTGATAGTTGATGACTTCATCTTCCCGCAGGGTGAACGCAACTCCAATGTGTAAAGGTGTATGTATGTGTGGATATATAAGTGGGTGTGTATGTGTGCTTATGTATATGCATATGTTTGTTGGTTGTTCCCTGTCTCCTTTCTTTTTCTCTTTCTCTCTCTCATTTTTTCTACATGGTGTTTTTGTGTTTTCTCTTCTCTTCTCTATTCTCTTTCTGTCCCTCTTCTGTCCTCTCTGGTCTGGTCCAGCAGTACAAACTTTGTAATGCAAAAAATTATGCAAAATAGATAGAAAAAAATAAAGAATCCTGAATATCAAGGGGAGCGTTATATCTATAATGTTATGGGGTGGCAGTGAGGGATGGTGAAGGTGTGGACCCAAATGCAGAGATCAGGGATGCAGATTCCAGAAGGTTTATTCCAAACAAGCCACTCAGGGGTCTAACAACAAGGTACAACAAAGTAGTGCAACAAAATGATCCAGCAACCAAGGAATGAAATTGAGGGGTATAAATACACTGGGGAACCAAACAAGAAACAGGTGTATGGAATGAACTGAAACAAGACCAGGTGAACTCAATGAACAGGAAATCAGTAAAGCTAAACAACAAACAAGGGAACCAAACAGGAAAAACTACAAAATAAAACAGGAAACCTGAAACTAAGGAAAAACACAAACCACCACATCATGACATATAATGCTTCCCTTGGCAAAGTAAATTTACCCAGCAGAGCACAGCACCCAGAAAATCATTCTGCCTGCTTAAATGCTGGACAAGACATAAAAAATGAAAAACATACGAAGTGCTGCTTTAAAAGGTGTAATCGGCCCATCAAACAAGCCAACCTAGATTCAGTTCATTTGTTTGTGATACTGTCACGAAGCTTAATCTGACTTTTCATTTGTTATAAATATTAAACTTTGATCGTCGAGGAGTTTTAGAGAAGAGAAAAAGTAACAGTCTCAGAAAAGACTGGGAAGCCTCAAAAATGTTGTACTGCTTCATGTCTTGGTGCACAACTCCCCCAAATTATTCATTTATTTATTGTCCATGTACATGAATAAAAAAATACTTCAAGTTTTGTTGCATTTTATGAAACTTTACAAGGCATGAACAAACCTTTGTTGCCCTGCAGCGTCTCAGGGCTGAAAAAACACACGTTTTTATTTTCCTTTCCTACAGCATCACGTCACAGCTGCGTTTTACTTTACGGCACTGTGTTACAGGCTAGCAACTGGATTTCAACACAGTGGCCGTTTCAGACACTAACAGGGGCCAATTTAGCAACAAAGTCTATGAAGACGTTGCAGGAGGAAGCAAGTAAAAGAAAGAGAGAACGTGACAGAACAGGGGATGAAGCTGTTTGGAGAGAGCTGATGGAAGACAAAACGATGGAAGGACGCTGAATTGGCTTTTGTTAAGCAGTGCATTCTGCAGTGTTGCTTTAACTCAGGTGACAAGGCTGGAGAAGTGAAAGACATACTGTTGTCTAAGATTGCCGACTTGCCGTTTTTGCTCCTTCCTTTGTTCATGACTCTGCTTGTTGTTTGGGTGAGGCATAAAAGATTATTTAGTATGATGAGGATAGTTTAGTTTACCGTCAAAGAATCCCAGTTTCAACCATTTGATGATTTTTTTTCCCTTTCTAATTGGTGGCTTCTGTCCTCTAATATTTAACCTCGATTTCATATTTAATGTTGACAGAACACAGAATCACTGACGTTATGTAGAATTATATGATCCAGTAAGAGAGGAGGGGTGTTACAATCAGGAGGGCAAATGTTGTAGTTTGGCATGGAGCTGAAGGGACAGGAAGTCTGATTCTAAAGGGACTGAAACCATCTAATATTCCTCCTCCTCACTCTAAATCAGATATAGTACAGTCCCGAGAGAGGCCTGAATCAAAGGCATTATCTGTGCCATGGGTCCTCTAAAGCATAAAACCCAAATGTGTTTGTAAACATAGAGAAAGCCTCAGCGAGAGCTACAGGAAATTACAACGTTATATACGATGGATGCGATCTGGAAGCTCTGGAATTCAGCCAAACACATTGCTGTCTAAAGTACATCACGGTGGAATTTCACATCTCTAATGACCTTTTAATGCTGCAGAGATCTGTGGGCCCATAATCGCTCTTATTAAAGTGTCCTCTTGGTGCACTACATTTCCAGCGTGCCCAGTAGATTGGCATCTACGGAAAGAGGTTTTGCAAACATGCCCACTGCAAATCAAGCCCCAGGACAAGGTGGCATGATTGCAGCAACAAAGTGGTGGTCTGCAGAAAGTCTCACACATGCTCTCATAGGAACATGATGTTATATAGAGATGACGGCAATCACTTGCCTCAAAACGGAAATATAAACAAAATGGGGTTAACATAGTAGCTTGGTAAGCTAATGCAATAATATTAATTTATCTGAAGCAGCATGTCAGGAATTTATGTGCTGAAGTTTTATGGTGTTCACTGTAAAAAGAGAATGGTCAAACAAACCTAAATGGTTTCAGCTGGGAACAAATGATTGCTTAAAGTTTTTTTTCATTTCCATTTATAGTGTCTTCAACTTAAAACAAAATTTACAATAGTTTTCCTCCCAGATAAAGTTAATATGCACTCAACACTAGAGGAGAAATGTTGCTTCTTCTCCATTCATTTCCTGTGGAACTTGCACGATAAGATGAAAATTGCTGCCCCCCTCCAGCCAAGAAACTGTGCATGTAACTTTCATGCATGTTAAATTTCCTTCACATAGATGTGCAATTCAATTCAGTTCAATTCAACTTTATTTATATAGCGTCAAATCACAGCAATGCCATCTCAAGACGCTTTACAGACAGAAAAAAAAAACATAATGAAAGCCAATTCATAATAGCCTATATAAGGAAACCAACAGATTGAGTTGGAGGATCCAACTCAATCTCCCATTCTGAGCAAGCACACTGGCGACAGTGGGAAGGAAAAAACCTCCTGTGTGCACACAGGGTCTTGCAACACGACACAAGAAAGTAAAAAAATGTTGCATGTTGCATAGCACTACAACCAATTTCTGGATCAGCCTTAATGTCCACCATCAAATGATGATACTAACTAGGATGTTTCCTTGTTTTTAAAAAGGATGAACTCAGAGTGTCTTTATCTTCTGTAACAGGGGTGTGAAACTATCCGGCAGGTTTTTGTTGTTTTCCTCAATCCAACACACCTGATTCAAATCATATGGATCCAGCAGCTTCTTGTCAGCCAATTTTTGAATTTCGGTCAGGTTGGGTTGAAGCATAGAGACAACAAAAACCTGCAGGACAGCGTTCTGTAAAGTAGAATTACCCGCAATATTTCTTTCAATGTAAGTAAAGTCTCCCAACTCTTCTTCCTTCATGCTTTATCTGGCACGTACTGCAGTGAAAACACCAAAATGTCCTCCAATGAAATTTTCTGGGAGACAAGCGATTTGAGAGTGTGATGTGCAACACTGCCGCTGTGGTTTGTTACCCGTAAGACTGCATAGTTCCACATTTTCCCAACAGAGCACTTCACACTTTATATATGTATATATATATATATATATATATATATATATATATATATATATATATATATATATATATATATATATATATATATATATTTATTTATTTTTATTTATTTATTTTTTTTTCTGGTGTCCATTAAGAAGACAGAATTCAGATTGTGTTTTTACCAGAAGGTGATGGCAAATGTTTCAGAAATCCTGTGTATCAAATATGTCGCACTGGTTTCTTGAGGGTTATAAATGGGATTCATGTTAATCAAATGCCAATCAAATGCACTTTTTAGAGTACAGAGTTATTGACACCTTTTAATTAATCTCTTACAGGTCAATACCAATTTACTGCATTTTGTGTACTCTGATATATTGTAAATTACCAACAAAAAACTAAGATGCATTTTATTTATTCTGAAATACTTTTTATGTGACATACCAATGTGAAAAAAAAGGAAATTCCCCGATGTTTTCTTGAAACAAAACAGAATCTGTTTTGGAAAGATATGGATTTTTTTCTACATTATTTGATAGGGATTAAGATATCGAAAGAATCCATATTTCCTGGCTAACTGCAGGCTCTAAGGTTCAAGCTGTGCTGGGAAGATGAGAGATTGGTGCTCTGATCTGAGGGTGAGTCGCATTATTTATTTTTATGTCTCTTCCAGGACTGATGAAATGCCTCAGAGCCATGTTCGTGAATGTCAGTCATGCCCTGGCGGAGAACCCGGCTGCTGGATTAATATTATATGTCAAACAATGCTCAACCCAGTTTTATTGGTCTGTTCCGGTAGCACACAGTCTGAGCCTCCAGTCATGCAGACCTGTCCCAGCCTGCCTCGTAAAGCAGAAATAGCTCCCTGCTATTAGACATATCATTTAATGGATGACAGAGGCAAAGCTTGTAGATCTGTCCAGAGAAAACAAACAATCTGTCTGAAAAACCAAAAGCAAACTTTCTGTTTACTTATGTTATATTACATAACATCTTTTAATGAAAAATAATTCTATGTCAGATGATGGATTCATGTGTTTTAATGAAAGATTCTCTTTATTTTGTCCTTTGATAGGATCATTTTATCTGCACTTAAAATCATGAAACATCATTTGGGGTCTTTTAATATCTACTATTAGAAATGCAACTAATAATTAATTCTGCAGATTAATCAGTAATAATCATTACAGCTGTAACATTAATCAGGGGGTGTCTTATTTCTATTCATTTGAACAAAAAACATGTGATAGGACATTAACTAAGAGATGAGAAGTAAATTAAGTATCACGCCACAATAATTTGGTTCATGTGCATTTACTTGTACTCAGGACCTCATGGAATGTATTAATAGTGTAAAAAAATACTGTGTCCGTTACTATGCCTGAGTAAATTTCATTATGACAGAGGAGAGATAAAACTTTTCTGTCCCGTTTTCCAATATTTGACTAAAAATACCATGATAACAATGGTTGTACACAGATTACATTAATCCCCTTTAGCTACAAAATACTGTCTAAAGGTTAATGTTTACACTAAAATACACTTTCAGTTTTGCTTTTTGAACATTAAGGTCTAAACCTAGTGCAAAAGTTGAAAATAAAACAATACTGCCCTGTTTGATTAACGTTTTTATTATAGCAGCTGATGATGTCTGTAATTCTTTCAGCCCTTATAAGGACCAAATGGCCTTTAGCGTTTGTTTTGTTGAAAATTTGTTACTAATAGAAAGGGATTTATTACATGCTCGGAGCTAAGGAAGTTGCTATGGCTGCAGATACTCGCTCATGAGGGCAGGGGTAATGGCACAGACTGCGTTGAGGCTTTACCTGAAGAGAGTGAAACTAAAACCTTCCAGGGCTGATAATGGTGAAGAGTGGCAAGAGGATGATGGAAAATCCAAACTAAAAACTGCAGGTAAGCTGACATAACAGCATCAGCTGAAGAGCAGATCTAGCTTAAAAGGTGGAGGCCATCGGAGATGTCACAGCTGAGCTGCATGATCCATCAATCAGCACCAGGAAGCCTCATCGTGTCGAAGGCAAGAACAAGAAACGCACAATAAATCCACAAAACCGGCAAAAACAGCCCAAAACAAAAAAAACAAGTGCATTTATAAACACATATAAAAAAGGAAAGAAACATATCCTTGTTTTCAGAAGCTCAAAGTAGAAAATAATGTGTCACCACTACAGAAAAAACATGAAAACCCCTTGTGTGAACCACATTCACATGATTTTCACATGAAAATATTCCAAAACCACATTCACACATGTGGACCACATTTGTTTCACATGTCACAGATCGCTTTCACATGTGCTTCATATGAAAACTTAAAATAAAAAAAACAACAACAACTATATGGTTTCAAATGTTTACTACATGTGCTTTGCATGAAAATATTTTAAAAACTATGTATTTGCGCGTGTACGAGTTGAACATGTATTTTGTATCAAATAGCTGAACTGCTTTAGTGATGTGAAAAAAATAATTACAATGCATCCAGATTTACCTTATAAGGCGATACTTAAGACCTGAATCCATTTTTCTCATTTCTAAGGCAAAATTCATGATTTTTTTTTCCTTCTGAGTCTTATTTACAAAAAGGTCAAACAGAAATCCTTGAAATGATCATGGCACCTTTCACTCTACTCTCTGCACATCATGAATAAAAGTTATATCAGGTTATGATAGTTTTAGGTTTGGGGTAGCACTTTTGGTTTGAGCAGCTAAAAGTAAAAAAAAAATGACACCACATGACCCATTTTGCACTCTGTTCTCCAGAAAGTTCATGCAACATCTAACACATTGTTATATTATTCATGAAAGAAGACCAGGCTGCTACTTCATCTCCAGTTAGCATAAATCTAGAGCTCTGGTTCCCGTGCATAAAGCAGAGATGAGCCAGAAGACAGTCGAATCAAGTCAGTCAGTTAGCTTACTCGTTAGCTCATTAACCTCTACTATTTACATCAACACATTCAAACTAAAGCTTGTCTGTGCCCTTGATGTGCACACATAAATTATGCCCACCCACAACATCTACACTACTGATGAATACCAGGATTTTTGCACAATCCTCTCACAACACCATGTCATTTCATTTCAACAAGAAGTTAAAGTCACATTTTCAGCAAAATTCACAAGATTGATAAAGGCTGATTCAACAATTATTTAGAAACACATCTAATGAGTCCAGGAGACCCCTGCTGCTGTCTGAGCTAAGCTAGCAGCTCACTGTATTGACTGCCTTCTTGGTTAGAAAAAAAAAATTCTGTATTAATCTTCTCAATCAGTGTGAAAAAAAATGGTGGAACACCTTAAAGTTTAGAATAACAAATCCACAAAATGGTGAAAAATAGACAGAAAAATGTCTGTTTTTACTTGGTTTGAGCACACTGTTGCTAAGACAAACCCACAAATCAATCCTGACAGCTATTAATGAGTGTAGCTTGTGTTAGTCTGATGTGATGGCCACTGTGGGGCCTCCCTGCTCCAGCGTTCTTGTACGATGCCAGATGGTCAGCCTCATACACAATGCAGTGGCCTTTCCTTCATGTCCTGTACACTGAAGCTGATACCAAAGCTTGTGGTGGGAACTGAATGTGTAATTGATTAAAGAGGCAGTTTGTTGCTCAGGCTACTTTAACTGCTCTCCAGAGCCCAGACCCTTTTTTTTTCAGTGACATACTCAGACCATCGCTTTTTTTCAGGACCTTCTGCCATCTTTAATTCTTTTGCCATCTGTTGCCAGAGTTTAGTAAGCCTTATGAATCCCTGCGTCGCCTTTTTGTGTCATAAAATTGATGACTTTTTAGTAAAAAATATTATAGGTGCCGCAGCTGTTAAACCCTAAACTCATCGCTGGAATTGAATTAGATCCAAACTATTTGCTTTTAAATGCAGGAATCTAACACAAGTCTATGCTCATATTCTGTTCTTCCTTCTTTTTTCCCCCCTTCCCTTCGCTTGAAACACCCCGCTCATGCAGCGACATGCCCTCCGTCGTGTTTAGACAGACAGGTCCTTCTGAGATAGAGGAACGGCACTTTTATTGGCAGATATAAAAACACAGTCGCTACTACAGACTATTGTTTGCTTCGTTTTTATCGTTTCACGAGACAGTCTCTGTAAATATCAAATTACTACTGAGAACGGGCAGTAAAGAACTGATTCCCAGCAGACATGAGCCAACTCTGTTCTGGAGTCATTTCCTGATATATTTTCCCTTTGAGATTATATTTCTCTCTGAACATTAATCAGTTTCAAAGAGAGAATTGCACTTTTCATTAGAAATATCTCCATATGAGCTATTTTATTTTTTAACTCTGATGTTTAAAACTTTAACATCCTCGTGAATATTTTAACCAGCCCCTCATATAAGCTTTAAATGAACTAAAACAGAGACTGAAATCCCTTTCATGTAATGAAATATTGATTAATAATGTCTTGGATTAAGTCTATCTATCCTTGTGAAATAAATTTTGCAGATGGCTAGCGTATATTTTAGCTTAAAGACCTTATAAACCTCTAAATACACAAAAGCTGCAAAAAATGTCAATGAAAGTGTTATTGAGTCTCTCCAAGAATGTATTTTACAACGTGAAACCCCCGCCCCCAGCATCAGTGACAGGTGGACGGATGACTGTCTACCAGGAAATTCAATTTGCAGCCAGATCTTACAGCCCCCTCATGTAATTCAAATCGACAGTTTCAAGCCCTTGCTGTGTGTTGATGACGAATTTGAGATACAGGTGAGAAATAGCTGGACAGATCCTCTGTGTCAGCATGGAGAGTCAAACAGAGCACCGTGTGTTCTGTCCTGACCACTGAAGGACATCCTGGAACCATGCATAGAAAAGTTTACTGGGCGGATGACATATGGAGCACATGCCATTTACAGCCGCCACGTTGGCAGCAAGCGGCAACCTCCGGCAGTTAAAAGTGAAGCCTATGCAGAAGTGCATAAAACTGCAGTTCCCCCTTCATCCACTAGGGGCTGCAAAACAGAGCAAATCCCCATAGACTCCCATGTTAAAGAGACCAACTTCACAGCAGAAATAAACATGTTTACAGCCTGGTTCAAAAATCCATTTTAGGTTTAATAGGTCAGGTTTACCTTCATGAGAACTGTGGGGGGAGTGAATTTTTTCTAACTCGCCCGTTTAAAAGTAATTTAATCTCAAAATTCGGCATATTTAGGAGCCTGTCCTTTTGATTGACAGGTACCGATCTCTCGCTTCAAGTAAGAAGAACGTAGAACAACTGCGGTTTTTAGCCGGTTAACAACGTGACTTAGCTTTAGCCCGCTTACCTCCGTTAGCTGGTTAGCTCCCGTTATCTCGGGGTTAGCTCGGTTAGCTTTTAGCTACAGAAAGCTCGGAGTTTGCTCGATGTCAATCATCCACAATGACGCTCATGGCTCCCCTCTTTGCCTATATTTGTATTTTCCGGGCGAGATGATGCGCATGACGCAGCCAAGATGGCGACGGTAGGAACCGCCCACCAAGTTTCAATTCAGCTCTTCAGAAACCTACGGGTGACGTCACAGAGGTTCCGTCCATCTATTTAGATACACTCAATGGTTGGGAAACAACTTCATCTTCTACCTCAAACACCCGACCCTCTCTCAGTGCTCAAGGTGTTGAAGAACTACAGGCATTTAAAGCCTGAAATGTGGAAAATAATGCAGCTGTTTGGAGAAACGCAGAGAGCTCAATGGAAACATCACTGTGTTTATTAGAAATAACCAACAAGCTTCTGATTAGCAGCTCATCAACTTGTTTCGCCAGTTTTTCTTTGAGACTGAACAGATTTCAGCTGCTTGTAATTAATTTAAAATGGAAAGCTCCACCAAACAGAGCAAACAGCAGAAGAAATAGCTCTGGAGAGAAAATTTATGACATAAACTCCATTTCATTGTGGCTCTGTGGCTGTTTTATCAATGTCAAAAGGAAAAGCCGACACCGGGTCGGCCCCCCTCGGCCCCTCATCCATTCAATCTGACTGAACGATTCCCTTCTTCACTGGAGGAGCTCTGTGGCAAACACATCAAACAAGATTACATATTTAGAGCAAGGGTATATTTACTCCCCTCTGAGACATATTTAATTTGACTGTTGCCTTGGCAACATGAATCTCACAAAGGCCGTGGGGTTGGCTGTAATTATAGAGCAAGGCCTCTTCATCAGAGGCTCTAATCAGAAAAATGAATATGCTGAGGCTGTCGACAGGCCCTGTGGCAACAACTTCCACATGACCCTAAGATGCAATGTAATCGCAATCAGAGGAATTAAAACTCGTTACTGCACTTCAGCTTGCAACCCTTTCAAAGAAGCATAAGGTTTAATTTTAAAATAATGGGGCACTTGATGTCAATATTTAATTTAGCGTGATGCAAAAGGAAGAGAGAAGCAGCTGAAAGGTCACTGGGTTTAATGGTTGTCGACTAGGAGGGAAGTCTTATGTATTTGCCTCACACTGGGGGGAGAATAAATTATTGAGGCCAGTGGAGGCATTCCTCCCCGCACAGGCACTTAGCAAAGCTGCTGTAAATAAAGCAGTGAAAAAAACAGAAAACACTCAAAAGACGTTCTCTTATACGCACTTACAGGTTAAGTATTATTTCAGGGATCTAACCCAACTGGTTTATGTGTCTTTCCACCCTCTGCTGTAGATGTTTCAGGCTTGACATATAAACACTCAGTCTGCTCTGGCAGCGAAATGGCTCATGGGTGCTCTGTTAGGGAGAGGAAAAGACTTAAACTAGTCAGGAAGGCCACCTCTGTACCTGCCTGTCTTATGGACGTCGTAGTAGAGGCGCAGGATGGAGGCATGTTAGAAAAATTAAAATCATAACTTCTCGTTCATCTCATTCAGCAGCTCTTTTAGCATCAGACTGCTGCACTGATGATGTAAAAAGGAGACAAAAGGACGAATGTCAGACTTTTAACAGAGCTTTTACTGCTTCTCTTCTGTCCATTTTGCACACATTTTCCTATATTATCAGTTCGTACAAAGTGTGAAACCTACAACAACAAATTTGTATTTACTTGCATTATGGTGCACTGCAGGAATCTGTGCATTGTGGACTTTTTATGTTCTTTCAAGTCATTATAGGAATTTTTAATCATATTTTTTAGCTATTCTTTTTGGCTGTGTTATGGGAGGATTCTTCAATAAGATAGTGTTTCCCTTGCAAAACTTTGACATTCTTATTTAAACTCTTCTTCCTAATACTGAGAGGCAAGTTCAGGGAAATGGTTTTATATTAATTTGCACTGTTTAACGTGCAGTGTGAAGTCTGTGTGTAGCTACTGGTACTGTTGTGTGTGTGTGTGTGTGTGTTTTTATAAAAACGAGGTCATTTAATTAAAATGGAATTTGAAGGGTTAGAATAATTTAAACTAGACAGAGAGGTATACAAGTTAAATACAAATCCACTTAAATCTATTATTTTAGTCTAGTTCATAGTTCAGTTTATAACAAGCATCAGAGGAAACCCAGCAAATGGACCGAGTAAAGACTGGTTTCAGAATTCCTCCCAATGAGAAACGTATGCAAACAAGCAAAGCTAAGTTACTGAGTTATGTTTTAGACATTAGAACAACCAGGCAGATGGCTGCCCTCCCTGAGCCGGGTTCTGCCAGAAGTTTTCTTCCTGTTAAAAGGGAGTTTTTTCCTTCCCACTGTCGCCGAATGCATGCTCAGGATGGGGATTGGATCGAAGTCATGATTTGATGCAATCAGTTGGTTTCTATTATAGGCCATGTATGTTTTAGCTTGAAATGATGTGTATGTAAAGTGCCCTGTGACAACTTTTGTGAAGTGGCGCTATACAAATAAAGCTTAATTGAATTGGATAGTCATCCTACGGAAAGACCAATGGTGTAGTCCAGAGTATACACGGGTATACGGAGTAATTTCAGTCAGCATTGAGTATACCCACTTCTAAACCTCTGGTGATGCTGCTTTATTTACAATTACAAACATCCCTACACATTTATGTACGTCGCCCTATGCTACATTGGTGCAGTTAGCGATCAGCTGCGTTAACTTTAGCCTGAACATAAAATATATGTATATATCAGTCTGTCTGTCTGTGTGCCAGTATTGGTTTAGTCATTTTATAACTCTTCCTCCCTGAAACCGAAGTAGTAATTTGGGGTAAACTAAACAGAGTAGTCTTACACTTTTGTCTGTCACTTTTTCTGAAACAGTGTTTTCTAGGCTCCTTTTTTTTCCCTGATTTTCTCGTTTTCTGAGAGTATACCCACCTCTTGAGGGACCACTACACCACCGGCAAAGACCAACCAGCCCAGAATGGCCTGGTTGGTCTAAGTCTTGCTGTGGTGCAGAACTCAGAGAAGTCTGAATTTAATCTGCACCCCTCCTAAACCATCTCAGCACGACTGGTTCTTGACTTTTACTAGTACGTGATCACTTTACACACCACATCAATGTAACCCACCCATTCATTGGCATTATTTATAGATGGTTGTGGTTTTTTATCTTAATGGGGTAGCAAATACAAAAAAATGAAGTCTGATAAAAGTGTGTGATATAATGAATTCGTAGGAGACAACATCAGCAGACAAGACAAGGCCCTGACTGTGTGGAGCCCCAAACGGCTGCTTATTAGTTTGCTTTTGCCGCAGGCAATCTCTGGACACAGACATATGATTCTGCACAGTTATCTGCATCAAGGCTTTGTTATTGTTAATGCGATGTTATGTTTTATTAATAGAAGTGAGCCCATAGCTGTTAACAGATAAGAGTGCTGATTTGAAGCAGTTTAGTCTGAATGTAGCTGATGATCAGCTCACTGAAACTAACTATATATCATTTGGGTGTTGAGAAATAATGAAAAATCAATAAAAGCCATGAAGCAAGCAGCCTTGCAGCTTGTGCAAGGATACATTAGTCTACTGCAGCTCAGCCACATTGAGAATGACTCATTCTGTTGTGTTTTAAACCAGGAAGACAGAAACACAGCTCCTGCGTCAACTTTAAAGTAGAAATTTAACATCAAACCCAGTAAAATAACATACCGACATTCTGGTGAAGAGCTGTAAAGACTTGCATGAAACAAAACATTTTCAGCTTTCTGGTGACAGTTGTGGACCATGAAACCTCTAATTTCCAAGACTGTGTTGTACTATTCTGCAAACCGCATGTATGTATTAAATGAAACACAAAATAAGACATCAACCTACTGTTTCATGTGGGCTCGTGCATTTAAATCAAGCTTTAAAGCTGGAACTTACAGTGCCTACATTACTTTCATCTATAAGCCTAACCAGATGGCCAGAGCTGCTTTTTTGCACTATGTGGACTATACAAATATGCATAGGGCCCCGCAAGTCACAAAGAGGCCCCATGACTAAATGTTAGTCACTTTAAATTACTTGTCTTTGGTCAATATATAATCAAGAATAAAAAAAAACAATCAACAATGATCAGCTTCAAGCGATGTATTTTGTAGTAAATTAATTTAAAATCAATGGACTCTACCCGTCAGGTAGTGAGTGATGTCGGCCGGCCAGAACTATTACCTTTAGTGAGAAAATGCCCTTTTTTCTAAAAAACATTAGTTTTCCCAGCAGAGGAGGAAAACCTCGCTAGAGAAAGTGTGTTTGTAATGGTGGGAGTGTGGGATGTCGGCAAGCTCTTGTTTGTTATTAGTCTTGCTAGCTAGCTCAGCCTACGATAAATGCTAGTTAGCGAGCTAGGATTTGAGTTATATAATATAATATATCAGCTTTATTCATGAAAGTTGACTCAAACAAAATAAGAAAATCAAATTTGATTGACTGTGTTTTGCTGTGATGAAAGAAACTCCCAGCAGGCCACAGTCCCAGATATGGCATCTGACACAAGGCAATATTATTATTATTATTATTATTATTATTATTATTATTATTATTAATAACAACAACAACAACAATATGACATATGAATAATATGACTATATATATACATATATATATATATATATATATATATATATATATATATATATATATATATATATATATATATATATATATATATATATATAAAGAATGAATTACTAAAAAAAACCCACAAGGAGAAATGTTGAGAGCACACAGAGAAGCTCTCCATGCAGAGGCGAGGCTCAACATGGGAAAGGAACGTTTTGTTCCGATTTGAGAGAAGAAAAGTCATATTGAGAACAAGCTAAACATTTTCACATGCAAGCAGCGGAAAGCAGCGGAGTGTGAGCAAAGTATTTCTAAGAGAGAGAGTGTGAAGAAACTGTAAAAAAAATAAAAAATAAAATCGATTCAAATACGCACTTGAAAAAAGGCAGGACAACAGCCCTGTCTCGGGGCCCCTAAGGAGCATTTTGCACAGGGCCCCTTCAAAGCTAAGAACGACCCTGCAGATGGCAGTTAAAAGTTAAAACATGAGAGGAAATAAACTATAATTTATTTCAATCTCAAACAAATATTCTGGGACAATTTTGACCACCAACTTGATTTAGTAGACTTCTTTATCCATTCATAATTCCAACACTCCCCCATGACTTCTGCAGTTCATATTTCTGTGTCATGCAGCAACAAAAATCTAACATTTTAAAGTTTTTATAATAAGATTTAATGCATCCTTGCTTTGCAAACTGGTGAATGTGTTTTTACTCTCGCAACTGGGTTGCAAGAAGTCACCAATATGATGAAGATTCATCATCTTTGTACCTTGTATGTTTAAGCCAGATGTTCAGCAGAAATAATCGATCCTTTGGAGACGTTGCAGAAATGTAGTGAGCAGATGTTTCAGTCTGGATGAAAGAGAATGAGCTGACAGACATTTGAGGCCACTCCTATCACTCTTCTAGCACATCTAAAAATGTAACAGAGGTAAAGACAGAGACACGAAAGCAGGAAAAACACCCGGGCCGACCGTATGGAGGGTTTTTCAGGTTCCATCCAACAAGAAACATGTCTCGTCTCTTGGAACGGTTTCAAGCCCCAGCGCTGCAAATGAGAGGGCCCTGAAGCAAGGGTGCAATCTCTGCTCGCTAGCTAAATCACTGGCCTGTGCTCATCAGCCATAAACATGTCACAGCTGAACTGGGTCATTCCTCTCATTGCGTGCACATCAAACAGGGGGGGCCTCCAGTGCAGCATTAACTGGCTCGGCAAGTTCTGCACTGCACCTCCACATAATGTGGCCCTTTTTTTTTTCCTTTTGTCTATGTGACATGTCACCACCTCTGGCCCTCACGGCATGCAGCGAAGTGGAGACACATACTAACAAGTGCTTCAGTCAGGGATGGGTTAGCAAGGGAAGCAAGAATTGCTTAGAGAGACCAAAAAGAGAGAAGATGTGTGTATTTTTTTTTTGTTTATTCTCACCGTTTCTTCAAACTGCAAGAGAAAATCTTGTTTTAATGCACAGTAAAGTTTCTGTAAATTCATCTAGACTTGTTTTTTTGCATTAATTTTTGGTTCAGAGGCTTGATTAGGCTGGTAAGCTGCAGCAGCACAGAGCATAGATGAGATTGTTTTTCTTCCAAACACTCGCGTTAGATGACAGTTCAGGTTTGTATCTGTGTCACTGATTTCCCAGAAGTCTCCACTACAGCCTGCCAACATTATTCGTTAATCAGCTTGCGGTGCTCCCCCCAAGATGTTTTGTCAATCCAAGGCAGAAGTCTGACTTTCTTTTCAATATTATTCTTTGTTTTTTTCAAATGACATGGAAAAATAGAAAAAAAATAAATTAAAAAAAAAACATTAAATTAGTAACTTCACAGCATGCATTTAGTGGTTTTAGTTATTATTTCTGTAAATCATGTTGATTTTGGCAACATAGAGATTTGACTTTAAATTCAGGTTCTTCAAACTGTCTTTCAAAACAGACCCCTTTGGGATCTGTTTAGAAAAGTGTCTCCGGTTTGTACGGATTTATGAGGCCTTTTCTGCAGCTTTAGCTGTTTGTCTGTCTCTCTGCATTTACACTGCAAAAACTGACACCTAAGTAAGATTAAAAATCTTAAGTTGAGCACACATATGCTCATTTCTTTAAAGGTAAGATAATTCTTAGTTTTTATGCCAGAGAATTCCTCTTGTTTTAAGAGTATATTTACTTGTTTTGGGAAGTCTTGACAAGCCAAAATTTCTTGTTCTGTTGGCAGATAATTCATCTTATTTTAAGCAACATTTACCTCATTTTTGTATATTTTTTTCTTGTTTTTTAAGGCTGAGTTTTTACAGTGTAGCTTTCCCCTGTAGCTCAGTCAGGTTGCAATCAGGTGACTGGCTCGACCACAGATCCACGTTTTACTGTCCAGAACTCCTGCTTTGCTTTCCTAGTGCATTTAAGGTCATTATCCATCTGTATTGTGAAAAACTGTCCAATCAGCTTGAGTTTTACAGCAGACATTATTTTCCTGCAAACTTCAGGATTCCTCCAGCTGTTTCTGTCCACTGTAATATCATCAAAATTAAAATAAGTAACCCAGAATCACTGGAAGCTACAAGTGCCTCCACATGTCGTACAGATGATGCAGTTTAATCTGATAAAGCCTTGCTTTTCGTATGAACGGTGTGCGCTTGCAATTAACCCTCTTTATGTGTTTTGAAGTCTTCTCTTTCTGCCATACTTGGACGATAATACCTCCAGAAGAGTGTTGACTTGGCTGGAAGCTCGCAGGAATTTTTCTGATAAGACACCACATTCATCTTCTTTGTAGATTCAGACCTTTCAATGTTGTTGAGCTGACCAGTTCTGTCTCTTTTTCCTCATAAAGCAAGCAGTTATTGAATAGAAAATATCATGCAACATGCTGACGAGTATAAGCTGAAGGGCTCAATGTGTTTGACTGATTAACTGACAAAAGTGCTAATAAACATTTATCATTGTCACTTCTTTTTATGCACAGGGCAGCCATGATGGATTTTAACACGTCCTCTGATTGCAATGAACAAATAGATTGTTTGTTCAGACCCTTAATGCGACTCATAACAACAAAGTCAGGTCTGTTCAAGCAGCAGGAGGGAAATGGGACTCATATGAGCATGTTAACATTGAAACAGGCTTCATTGTCAAGTTAAGAAGACTAAGAAGCGGAAATCGGCTCATTAGGTTCAGCGCTTCTTTTTGCATAAAATAATATAATTAAATGAATGTTCAAGATCATTAGATTTTTAACATGTATTGAGACTTGAAGGCTGTGTTTTGGAATTAATATTACATGGTTCGAGTTAGAAATCAAAACTACTTAGAAAGTAGTTAGAAAACATTTGTTGCTAGGGTAACAGTAAAAGCATGATTGTAATCTGCCTAGATGGCAGTTTGCTGGTTGCCAAGTTACGATTACATTTTGCCACTTCCTAGTTAAATTTATGAGAGAAACCTCATTTAGTTATGGTTAGAAATCAAAACCTGGTGGATTGGCTTAGAAAGATGATATCAGCTTCATGGAAATTATTTATCCAGTTCACACAGAGGTGAGCTCATAACTGCAATGAGTCACATGTTTGTCAGCGATCCCAGGTCATGTTGACCTGCACACACACATGGAGTCATGTTTGGGGAGAGGATGGTGTCTGGATTTAGAAGTTGGAACTGGGACTGGGAAGATCAACATGGCTTTCCAGTGTGGAAATCCAACTTCTCATCCAGAACTACTAAAAATTTAGGAGCACAGTTTCACAATTTAGACCAGACTTTTCCTCTTATTGTATTGATCAAGTGTCAAACCACTCTTAAGCTCCAGTAAGGGACTGAATCCTGCCTTTACTGTGTATTTTAAGATTTGTTCAATTAAATCTGAGAGTGAAATAACTTCCATTGTGCATGTAAGATGAAGCAACACTCTTTCATCTCTTAACTATAAAAGCAAATTTTTACCCCAGAATGAGAAACCTCTTTAAAATTGGAGCTACCAGATAAACATAGCATTAAAACAGACTTGCAGCATTTTGACAAGGAGAATCATGTGAACAAGTGTTGTTGTTATCAGTATGTCACTAATGCAACCACATATGTGAAGCATGCTCGCAGCGACCACATCCTGGATGTTCCATTAATTAGTTAGTCGAACCTCTTTCTGCACAGAAAAGCTGTGAAACATTTAGCTTCACACAAATAGCCCCTGATAAATATTGCACAGCTCAAAGAGTCAGTGTTGTGTTTGTGTTGTTCATGTCTTTTATCAGCACCTCATTTTATTTGTTTTGGCCATTCGCTTGTCCTGCCTTTGACATTTAAAACCACGTTTTCTCCAGTAATAATAAAGCTAGATTTATGGTTTTAATATAGTGTGAATTGATTTGGTGTACAGGCACATGAATTTTACATGACTTCCATATTAGTGCAAGTAGTAGAAGAAATTACAACATGCAAATCCATAATATGCCAATTTTACACACAGAGCACAATATTTATTTTGAGTACTGGTTGCAGTGCTTATTGCAACCAGGGCCGGTCTGAACCTTTTTAGGGCCCCAAATAGAATTTGATTTGGGGGCTCCTACTTGATCATCTCAACACCACTGGTACTTGATTACTTCATACATACCCATTTATTTGCTTTATGAGTATGTCGTTTACATCATAGAGCGGAAACTCTAGCAGTTGAAGGGTAGCGAACTCAGAAAAATGATTTATTATTAATATGCCTTTTTAAAAAAGCAGATTGATGTAAGTGTGGCAAAATGTAGGAAAAACTGCAAATGCATTGTCTTTGACTTCTTACTTTAGTAGACATCTAAGATTATACAGTAATTTAAAAATAGCTTTATAAGCAGGAATTGATTAAATGAGTATCATAATAAGAAAAATCAAGTTTCTTTGTTTATTACCATTTTATTTAAATTTAGTTATATATATATATATATATATATATATATTTTTTTTTTTTTTTTTTAATCATTACTGTGTTGTTTTTTTTTTTTTTTTTTTTAAATTATTAAATAAAGACCTATTGACATTTTAAGTACACTTAGGGAGGACCCCTGGAGGTGTGGAGCCCCCAAGCAACTGCTTAGTTTGCTTATGCTTGTTGCTAAAAGTACATTTTAAATACTTCCTTTTTCATTAATCTAAATAAACTAATGTTCGGCAATGCAAACCGCTGACTGACTGGAAAGAATCATCACATACAGGTCAGTGGTCCTGCAGCTGTGCCAAGCTCCTCCCGACATCTGCAGCACTCTTGAAGGAATAGATCACTAATCCCTAAACACAGTACATAAATCTGTGATCATGGGTTGCAAATTTGAGGTTTTATTCACAAACTGCTCTTCAGAGAAATCTGTAGCATGCAAATGTAATAACTTCTTGTAAAAGACGGCCAACATATCTCTGCTCAAAGCTGGCCACAAACTTCCTTTATTTCTGACAGTTTGAGTTCGAGTTTATATGTTGCACTTTTAAAAGCAAAAAAGGGTTGAATAAAGTGCCTGATAAAACTGAAAATAAAGGACAAAACAAACAGTTTACATATAAAAATGTAAGAAAGAAAACATAAAAACACACAGGAACCAGAACTACAGAATTGGACTAGGATAAAATAATATTCTTTAATGAGGTATGACTGACGGTGTGTTTAGACCAAACGCGCCTGAAGAGTTTTATCTACAGATGACGACACAAAAACTTGCATGTTTTTCACATGATCCACCGTTTAGCAGCTAGGTGCTAATTTATTCGTTATGAATGGTCTGCTTTGAGATTTACAACTGCTCTATATGTTGTCACCTCAGCATAAAACCGTTTTGGTGCGAGGCCTGTGTACACGCTGAGGCCAGTAAACACTTGGATTGCAGCTAATGATAAAAACAAATGAATTGCAGGCAACTCCAGTGAAGAAGGTCATTGTGCTCTCTGATGAGCTGATGGTTGTATAGAGGGTTCTTTTATGGTTTATGTGAGCATGAGCGACAAGCATGCAAGCAGACCTTTGCAGAATATTTGTGACATTGGTGGCATAAAAACCCTCAAGTGGAGAGAATTGTTTGGTCATAGTCGGCTCATTCCAACAATATGATATTGCTAGAAGTGATGGGTGGAAATGTTACTACATAAGAAGAGTTATGTTTGACTTATTTTTGACCAAACTATGTAGATAATAGCCACTTTTAGGTGTAGAAGGAATGCCTGACAACTGTGAAGTAACTGGAATAAAATCTGCAGGATAAAATGGTTGATTAAATTTGTATCCATGCTAATTTGGGAACAGGTTTGACTCTGTTTTTGCATCTGACCTCAGTCTATAAATGTCATAAAATAAAGGCGGAGAAATGTGTGGAAAAAAAAAGTGGAAAGATGACAGATGTTAAAATAAGATATTCCTGCAGCAAAAGGGAACCAAAAGATGAGGAGGAAGTTTCTTTTTCCCCTTTTTTTCAAGGAGGAAGTGGGGAGTTTGTTTGAAAAGCCGTTGGTGGGTGATGCATTTCACAAGTTCATCTTATGTTGGTGAGCATTACGGGGTTGTCCATGTGAAACTTCTCAGCCTGCTCACAAAAGTAGTCCCACAGACCCTGTGAATAAGGCGGTGGGGAGAATAAAACTTAGAGCTCAGTAGACTAAAACAAACCAGTTTATTAACTCTCTGAAATCAGCGATGGCTGACCACTCAAGGTGTCCGATGCTGGCAAAAGGAATTCTTTAAGATGCACGTCTGTCGTTACAACATGAAAAGAGTCCACTGCCATGCACCTAGAGATTAACTTCAACATCTGAGGGCCAAACATGGTGTTACCACACAAAGCCAAATCATCTTTGACAGATTATGGATGATGAGAGAAAAACATTTTCTTAAGGAATGTGGATTTAGAAGCTTTCAGCTGCAGTAAAACATCTAATATTACAATATTTAAGCTGATATTCAATGCTGAAAAACTGTGTTAAGGAAAATTCTGTAACTGTACGTGCTTTAAGACCATTTCGCACTTTATAACCCAGATAAAAGCTGAGAGAGATGGACATTTTAATGAAACTGAAGTGAACAGTATATATGTGAAGAGAAAGTGCTCAGCTTGTGAATAATTAATGTAACCCTCTGAGCTAGTTCAGGCTTTTAAAATGATCTGGATTGTATTTAGAGAAAGCAATAAATCTGGCAAAAAAGAAGCTAAAATAGATCGATCTCAATGCATCGTCATGATAGTTTTAACTTTTTAAAAGTAGTTTTACTTACTACTGTAATGAAAGGGGAGTTCATATCTAAAGGGGTGATAATGATGTTTGAAACGAATCATCATAGAAGGTCTGATCTCTTCTACTGACACTCCTTTTCACTTGCAGTTTGGTTAGTTGTAGTCACTTAAATCTACTTTGAAACACTGCAATATGGCCATGAGGTGTTAGTAGGTAAGCATGTGCGTCAGTCAGTTTGTGTTGATCGACATGGTTCTGAACACTTGCTGGTAAATATGCATGTAGAGTCCCATTTCAGAAGAGTAGATACATTAGAGGTCAATCAAACCCAGGCATTATATTTTCAGTCTCCTTTATTTTATAGTTTAAATTTTGAATCAAGAAAATCTGCACATTTTTTAAATTACGTTCAGTTCATGCAATTTGTATAAATTCAACGCAACTCCCAACATCTGCTCACTGAATATTAAGCAACATCCAGCAGCTGCTGACTTTAAGGAACAGCAATGTGACTGCTGGATTTTGTAACCATGAGGCATCCAAAGCTTAGTGATCAACACTTTATATTTGATTTGTATGTAAAAAAAAAACAAAAAAAAAAAAACAGAGGCGTTGCCATGACAATCTTTGTGGGCTGAGATCACTAACTGGTGGGTATTTAGCAGGCCTATATTAGAGTTAATAAATCTTACTGAAAGTAAATCAATTTTATCAATCATATAACACCTTTTTAAGCCAGTCTCAATATAATTTATGATTTAAAAAAATGGAAAGAAGTAAAAAGAACTGACAGAAAGGCATAATGTTTGAAGCAAAGATGTCAAGAATAACTATCTACTGTAACATATAGAAGCATGATAAAAATTACAACGAATATAAACAGTACCATTTGATGTTGTTTTTAATAGAACCGTGGTTTAACTCTATTTTCATCTAATTGTTATTAACACCCTGTTAATATCAAATGTCTCATGTGAACTTTAAAAAGCAAAAATGTGAATAATCAAATGTACTTAAGTTGAATTAAGGGTAATAAGTGTGGTGTTTGTGTCTGTATTCGCCTCCATTAAAAGCAAGTGAAAGGTAAATAATTGTATTAAACTTTGCACTGTTACTTTGGAAGCTTAGTAATAGCTGAAATTACCTAGTAGTTGTTTTTTTTTTTTCAAAGAACTCTCTTCTTTTTATTTTATTGATTTGGTTGATCATTAATTTATGGATTTAAAACATTGAAATAAATTGCTGTCATCCAGTTTTCAGTAAAACAAGAACCAAAATACTTTTAGTTGCCATATTTCAGATTTATTTGTATTAGACTGGTTTCTTTGATGGGGACAGAGCCTGTTGATTAACATCTATAATAACAGATGTAAACATGCCAGATTATAACCAACAAGCTCATTTCCATCTGTAGTCCCCCAGCGGTTGAAGGAAGAATACAGAATATGATAAAATAATAAATGTCTGTATATTAAGAAATAATAAAACATCAAATATAATTAAGATTTTGACCTTTTATCAGCAATAATCCTCCTTTCAGTCACAGTTTCAGTGAACAGACATGTTGTGTACAAAAACATACAGTTTACCTGTTAATATGTTGAAGAAAATATTTTTTTTTCATGTTGGTTGTGTCATGTGACTGTTCGAAAGTTCCTTGACAACTCTATATTTAAATACAAATACTAGGCAGCTGCTGCACCAAGACAGGAAGGTATGTGAGCTGATGTTTTAGCTAAAACCACATTCGCACCAACTTCCTGCTGCACAGCAAGAAAAATCTAAGCTAATCGATTACTTTAGGTAAGGTGAACTTGATCATGATCATGTGTGTTGAAAATAAGACAAGGATTTTATGAAGAAGCTTTCTAATTTAGTTTTTATAGCAAAGTCAACTCGTTATATTTTACAGTGCAGTTAAAAACACAAGAAGCAATGAAAATATTCATTTTATCAATCAAGCTTGCAGGATCCTAATTAAATCACTGCTAGGTTGTCTCAATGTCTATAAGATGAAGACTTTACTGAACCTAAAAAAAGAAACATTGTAAATGCAAAATATTTTAGCATAAACAAATACAGTATCTATTCACTCACCGTTTTGAATGAGAGAGGACATTATAGATGGACACTGGTCTGATTTGCATTGCAAGTTCCTTGACTTTACATAAAACATGAAATCAATCTCTAAGCTATGAAAATATTCATTGTAGGTCAAACTATTCTGAAGTAAAAGAAATTGACACAGGTTATGCAGACACAGAAATCACAGAAATATTTTGAAATATTTAGATAAATAACAGAAAAACATTGAGTTGAAAAAGTAAACGTGACCCGATAGAGGTTTAAATTCAGGACTTCTCCAGACATGGTTACTAAATTTACACTTTTTCTGGCAGCCGTGTGTGTTAAAAACATTTAATGAGTAACTACTTAACTTGAGAATAACCATCTTCCATCCAACCTGTGCAGAACAAAAACATGGTGGCTTATTTGAGAACGTTTAAGACCAAAAAAAAATATATATATATAGACAAAATAAAATAGATTTTTCTCTGATCCTAAACTGTCTAGACAATGAAGTTTAATCTAATAAATGCTTTTGTCTAGAAACAGCCAAAGAATCAGTTGTAGTTTGTGTATCTGCAGGACAGCAGATGGGTCACCAGAGCCTGACTATTTAATCATTTTGCAGAAGGGGGGGTGAACCGGTGCTGGCAGAGACAGGGATTATACTGTATGGTCTGGTGGGTGCAAATATTCATTTCCATCATCTGTATCTGACTTTAATATTCCGCTGCTACCCTCTGGGCACAGTTTGGACTGGGAACAGGAAAAAACTTTATCTCTCTGAGGTCAGAGAAGTTTATGAAAATTGCAACATTGCAGCATTTTTCCTGTAAAAAAAAAAAGTTGCTGTGACTCAAGGGAAAACGTCAAAAGTTGGTTTTTTTTTCTTTAAGTTTCTCAATGCACCACATGAACATTTTGAAGTTCCTATTTTTCACTGTCAGTTTCAACACCATTCATACTCTTGCTCTCTATTCTCCTTCCTCTTTTTCAGTTATGATCACTTGTAGTGTCTGAGGGACTGGAGAACACTTTAAGGGGCATATCCTTGCACAAAGCTGCTTACAGTCTCTTTTAGAACAGCCAGGACAGTATAGGGGATTTCTGCAAGCCAGCTCTCTTTCTCAGCCATAATTAGGCCACCCACATTCACAGTCATGCGCCTCACATGGTGACTCTGTAACATTTGCAGACCTTCCAGACTCAAAACATGTAATGATTTATTGAAAAACAGAGTGAAAACCATGCTAACTGAAACATGCTGACGTGCAGTTTGGACTGTATCTTCAAATAGGACACCTCTTTTGTTCTGGTTGTTGTTTTTTCTTTTATCACATAAAGCCAACTTTTCAGGACTAGTGTGGATTTGAACAACAAGGAAGACAAGACTACAAGCTGCCCCATAGGTTTAATTAATTCTACTTTTATTTAAACTTTTTACATCATTTTGATTAGCTAGGATTATAATTATTAAATAATACTTTCCTCTATTCGGACTAAGATTAATACTAAATCCAAGAGTCCTTAAGGTGCGAGTAGAAGTTATGTAATTTCCATAGGTATTGAATGTTGCAGGCAAAAGTACATTGGGGGGAGTGTGCGCCTCAAGGGGAAACGTGATTGGTCCAAATACGTGGCGTGTTTGATTGACAAGAGCGTCACCCATTCCGTAACTACGCTTGGTCCCGCCCCTTGCTGGCCGTAGGGACGACGTTGAAGGGAGCATTTGTTCGGGACGGGAGGCTGCGCCGTTATCTCTGCTGGCCGTATGGCGTAACACTTTGTACTTACCATTAAATCGGATTTAAACTCATGACGAGGATTTTTTTTAAACTGACCAGACGAAGAATCTGTTTTGGTTTGCATTTTACATATGATTTAGCAAAGTTTAACAAAGTGGAAGCGGTTTAGTGAGGAAGGAAAAAAGATCCATTGGGATGATCCGTGTTTTACACTCGGTAAGTTACTGCTGTCCGTCTCGCTAACTTTGTTAGCAAAATGCCGACGCCTTTCGTCTTTAAAAACAAACAAGACGTCTACTTGTTGTATACTTGTATTATTGAAGTTTGCCAGATAAAAACAAAACAAACTCTCGCTACTTTGTACCTTTTGTGTTAACTTTTAATCATTCCTTTTCGGGCTCCTTTCTTCTTCGTCTGTTTGGCTAATTTAGCTAAGCGCTCCGTCGACATTTTCCCCTCACTGCTCGGTTTTTGCCTTAAGCTGGATTAATAAGAAACATCCTTTTTTTGCAAACGTTAACATACCAATGAAGCTTGAAATTATGTTTTATAACGGTGACTGAAGCAGTCATAACGGATACGTTAACAGCCATATGTTAGCGTTGTGTGCCAGAAATGGTAAAAAAGTACCATAAAAACCGGCTCGTATCGAGCTGTGAATTATTTACTTTTATCTCAGTTATTGAGTGTCTAGCTGATAGGAACTATTGGAGACGTGCAGTTTAGTGATACGATAAACTTGTAACTTAATACAATAAAAGTATTAAAGGCTGCGTTTCTTTAAACATTGAGCTATTGTGATAGTCAGACTCCATTACAAACAAAACAAAAGATTATAACTTTCATGTGTTTATTTTATTAATCTTTGTCTGCTGAATCATAATATACATAAGACAAATAATTGTGTAGTTTAACATTATATTACAAAAACATTAAGAACTTTAATTATTCCGAATGTTTAGCTTTTTATTATTTCTGTAAATATAACTTATGTCCCCAATTTCTTTTCTTGAAGTAAAATGCCATCTTAATGATTGATTGGATTATTTTTGTAGACTTTTTACTTATTGCATATCTTATAGGGAGCAATTGTCTTGAGCAGGGAGTAATACATGGCCTCTCTTCTCATCTTACAGGTCTGAATAAGCAGTCGAGATCACAGCTGCAGGCCATTTACTGATGGGTACATACTGCGGGGCGACACACCAAAAGACCTGCAGTTTATTGAGACGAGACTCAAACTGTGAAAGAATGAAGACAAGTTAAGATATTTTTGTTTTCATAAAACCATTAGCTGTCGTTTTTTTTTTTTTTGTTTTTTTTTTTGTCAAAACCAACAAATGAGTGCTTGGACTAAACACATAACCAGAGAAACCTGAAAAGTTATATAATCGATTTGAAGCTCATCTTTGAGAAAAACACCTTGACCCAAAGTGATCAATATGAGTGCCGAAGGATATCAGTACAGAGCGCTTTACGACTACAAAAAGGAGAGAGAGGAGGACATTGATCTGCATGTGGGGGATATACTGTTGGTAAGCAAAGGAGCTCTGGTGGCTCTTGGGTACAGTGATGGTCTGGAGCAGCGGCCAGATGAAATTGGCTGGCTACCAGGCTTGAATGAAACCACTCAGGAAAAAGGGGACTTCCCTGGGACATATGTCGAGTACATAGGGAAGAAATGGATCTCGCCTCCAACACCGAAGCCAAGGCCCCTCAGACCCTTACCAGCAGCCCCGGGCCCCTTCAAGGCAGAGACAGACTCTGACTCAGAACAAGGTGAGTTTAGCTGGAAATCGTGGTGTCAGATCAAGTAATAAACTATTGGAAAAGAAATATTTTTGTTTTTTAAATCACTTAACAGTGTGAATTCATGAATCCGTATTGAATAACACTTATTTATTCTTGTGACATTTAAGAACTATTTATTAGTATGTCATATTGTTGCATGTCAGAATCCTTTTTTTTTTTTATTTCCTGGGATTTGAAGATGTGATGACAACCATAAATGAATAATTGTGTTAACTACCATCTGGCTACCTGGCTGACATCCCACAGCCGTTTCACGTGTTGTGTTCGGTACTTTTAGTCATACGTTCTGGCTTTTATTAGCAAATGGAGCTTGCTCAGTTGAAACATTTCTTACCACAAGTAAATCATCCAAATCCAGATACTGAAGTTTGGCAAAGATGCTTACATTTTAAAGCAGTTTTTGTTGACATATTGCCTTGCCCAGTGCTGTCCAGCTGCACTGAATGGGAACCAAGCTCAGTCCCAATGGACAATGGCCCTGGTGTTTACCCAGGGTGCAGTACAACACTGTGTCTGGTGCAGGCCATATGGTTCCAGATATCATCTGTTTTTCTTCTCAAAGTGCATCTCAATCAAAATAATTCCCCTCTCAGTGTTGAGAAAGATGCTTAGATCCATATTTACATGTCCTAAGACGCATAGCCCGGCAGTTAAGCTAGTTTTGTGAAATGGGTTTGGCGAGGCAAGTTTATTTGTATTGCACATTTTATGCACAGGATTATTCAAAGAGCTTTACAGCGGGCTGCAGAGAGCATTAAAAAAAACAAACAACAAAATAAAGTTATAGTAATTTCCTCCTATCTCTGTTTTTTTATTTATTTGAAGTTGTTTGTTTGTCATTCAGATAGTCCTCAAACTTTGGTTTTGCTTCAGAAATAATTTCCACAAGTGTTTAAGTTGGTTTCATAGTGTGACTTTAAATGTAAAGTAGTGATTACCATGACATATAGAGCATATAAGAAAAAACATACAAAGAAAACAAAAAAAAAATCCTCTGAATCTGCATGTTGATCACGAGAAAGCATTTATTTAACCAATGACCAAACTTTCTTGTTTTATCTGATAATAACTGTGTACTACTGGGAACCTGTGGTATTTCCTGAGGTGGTTATCATGCTGAAAAGTCTATTTTTATCTTGCAGGTGGTTTTTAAAAAACATCTTAACATATAAACTTCCTTCAAACTATAGAAACTACTGTTTTGATAAAAGCAGGCAAACTTTGTTCCTCTTTTCTTTAGCAGAGCCAGGCCAAACACATGATCAGTTTTTGCACTGAATTGAAAACAATTTCATTTTAATGTGACTTACTGATGTGTCGCGGATACTATGTCATTATGTGAAATAAGCTTTATTATTGTTCTTGTATATCTAAATTTAAAAAAATCCTTTTTAAATCAGTTACAGCTCAGACCACAGCTATAAAGAGCAATTAAAGCAGGCATATTTTTAATGATGTGGCAGCTTCCTTGATTAGCTCATAAAGCTCTCTGCTCACCTAAAGAGCAGCTGTGAAAGCTAGGTTTCTAGTTTTTTGCTCTTTGTGGTACGGTTGTGAAATGCTTTGCTGTGGTTTGCAGGGTGAGCAAGGAGCTATGTGAAGGGGGCATGTGTTGAATGGCTATGTCGAGGTTGACTGGCAGCAGCGTTGAGCCTGGAGCAAGAGCAAATGTAGCACAGGGAGAAGAAAAAGTCTCTGTGTCCTGGGCTGTGGGAGACGGGTGGGGAGGGGAGGAGGGAGGGAGGCCCTGAGGATGTGGGTAAGGGAGCGAGAGCCCTTTTGCTAGCATGAGGGTTTGTGTAAGGGATGGTGTGCAAAGGGATCAGGAGCAAGGCTGGGGGCTTGGCAGAAGGGCTGAAGCAGGGTACAGGGCATATGGGGGGCTTTGGGAGGAACTGGGGATCTGCATGCTCAAGGGGGCTTTGAAGAGGGTCTTGTTGCTTCCAGAGTGTTTGTGATTTATTTCCCACCACCAAGGGATCCAACTCCCTTCCTCCTACACTGCAGCTTTTTTTTCTTCCTCCTCCTCGTTTTTTTTCTTTTAAATGTTTTGATAGTTCCTACAGTCAGCTCAGGGAGGGCAAAGGAGGTGGAGAAATGTGGCTTGGAAAGGGACCTCTCCTCTCTGAAGGAAGGGGGGGGGGTGTTACATGAGTGCAGCAGATGTGGAGAAGAAAAGCAAGAAAAAGAAGAGGGCAGGGCTGGGAAGCTATTCCGCCTCATTCCAGCTCTCAGCCTTTTTTTTTTTTCCCCCTTTTTTTAAACATGCAAGTGTTCCTCCTTTGCGGGGCCTCGCAGTTGGGAGAACATGCATGTGTTCAGGCTCGCCATCCGGAGGGAAAATGAAGAAACATTTGCTAATTCTATCTCATAAATATACAGAAATTACTTTTAAATTAGCAACTTGTCTGCGTCTTTTTAAGCTGTTTGTTTTTGGGTTTTATTTAGGAAACTCAACTTTTTGCAGTATGACGGCTAACGTTACTGAAGCTTTGTGATAGCGTTGCACAGGCAGTGTTTGGTTACGTAACTTTTCTTTTTTTTGGTTCCAATGTTCAGTGTTGTGTTTTTTTTATGTCTGCATGTATAATTGCTCTTCATCTTCAGGCAGTCAGTCTGAATGGTAAATGTAAATAACTGCCTACTGCTCTGCGTGTTTAGACAAGTTTCAACCTGCAGGCTCAGTCATGTTTTAAAGAAATATTTGATGATCTGCTCTCTCAGCCTTACTCCTGTTTTCTGCATTCATGTAACATTACAGTGCGCTGCACACAAAAGCAAGATATTTCAGTGGAGCATCAATAAAAAAAGGGAAAAATCCAGTCCTTACATATTTTATAGGTGTCTTTCAAATATAACGCTCTGAGTGTAAACACTTTTTGGTATCCCTAAAAGAAAAATGAAGCTTAAAGTTTTAAAGGGTGTAGATACGGTGCATCTAAAGTGTTTGTTTTTTTATTCTGTGTATGAAATATGGATAATAGATACTAAAAAGGGCCGCTGGAGGGAAGGAGGAAGTTGCAGAGAAGGGGACAGTTGCAGTGAGAGTACTCTGCATAGCTGGAGATTGAGATAATGCAGCTCTCCTTCTCTGGGCCTCTTTAGCACTCAGGCTGACATCTGCTCTTTTGAACACTTCTTCTGTCAGCACTCTTTTTTTTTTTTTCTTTTCTTTTTTATCTGCCAAGACTACATTTTTCTACTAAATTATGCATGTCACTTTTGGGATGCCTTTAACATTTTTCTAGAAAAGATAAGAGATAACTGCATCCATCCAAACCTGCAGTAGAAGTTTACGGTGTGGAAGTGGGCTCTGATGTAGTGTTCCTCTGTGGGACTAAAGGCAGCTGAACGCAGCAATGCGTTGACGCTTCTTTGGTGAAGCGGTGCGCTCAGACTGCACGGTAGACTGATTTGTAGCTTTGTGATGAATCAGTATTGTGCTAAGTGCTGATTGCAGTAACATGGCACACAATGTAACTGGACAATAAATGGCCGCATGCTGAATAGCTGCCGCTGTGATTGCTGTTGAACACAGTCATTGTTATGTGTTCATGTTGCTCATATGAAGCAAATGTAACTAGATTAGCCTCACTGGATGTTTTCTATACATTTTTTTTTAAGTTTGTAGATTGTTATTGCTCAGTTCTCAGGTTTTATTCTTGGAAAATTATTTTCGTCTCACCTGTGTGAGTTGCTAAATATTAGCTTTGGTCGGGGGTGGTGAGAGTGGACAGCGGTAAATCCGCTGACTGCGAACATCAGACCAGATCAGATTTAAATGTATTTTGGGCTCATCTCATTTCCAAAGTCTGACTGTGTCACAGAGGGGTGTTTATTAAATGTGTGTGTCACCTTTTCATTATCCCCATATTTACTTCCGGGAATCGTCTTTAACTAAACACAAATAGCTGCTGTCTCCCTGGCATCAATATGATGACGCAAATTTCAATTTTATTTAGTCACGCCACAGATTAAGTTTATATTTAAATGTGTAGAATAAGAAAGCCATGCTTAAAATATGCTAAAATGTTTTAATTAGCTATAACTTTAAATAGATTGTGGAAATAACACAAGTTTCCTATGTAAATGTTCAATTTGTTTTACCTGTCACCAATGTCTGCTTTGAAAATAGACCCTTAAATTATGCCTGCTGTTCATTGATTCGGTGACTTCAAGAAAAGTTGACAGTAATGTAGTTTTACAGCTCAGTATAACCAACATCATAATTAGATATATTTCCTCTCAACTGCATTAGTGTTAAATCCAGTCAGGTTGCATGGAGTGGTGTGCATGAGACCGTGCATAACTGTTTCATTACTTGATTGTGTGCAGAGATTGAAGTCTGAATTGGCAAATCTTCTTTACTGGAGTCAGGGCATGTCTGCTAGCAGGAGGTTTTCAGTAAATGTCATCTTGTACCTTTAAGTATGGATGACCTGCTCAGAGATGTTACAGCACTGCTTTTGGTCAGCTTTGCTGCAGTTGCATATCTTAAAACTGTGGTTAAACATGAAATGCCCTGCTTCGGCACTTCACGTCAGAAGTGAGAAATGGAGACGGTATTTCCTGTGAAATGCACCAGAAATCAAGTGCTTACATATAAACCTTTTTTTCTTCTTTTTTATTTTTTTTTATTTTTTAACTTTTTATAACTTAAATATTACAACAGATACCACAATTCATCTTTTCTTTCTGTTCTTTTTTCCCACTTGAGTTTAATCTGCTTCATCATGTGTAAAAGTTGTGCTCTGTACAGTTAATTGTGCCTTTAGAGAAATAGTGGTGATTTGGGTGTACTTGCGATACACTGATAGTCTCCCTCATGTAGGGTTAATTGTCGGGCTGTAGCAACAGTCTCGTCATTGGCTGTTGCTTAACTGCTACACTGCATCTTCTGGCCAGTAGGAGGGGACATTGCCTGCATGTTTTCTCGCTTCAGAGCTGCATCATTCATTGACTTGCAGATCAGCGTTGGTAAAAGCATGTCTGATGCTGTCTGTGCACGCATGTTCATAGAGAAAAATCTTTTAAACCCCACACTATTAAAGTGCAGAACTACATTGTCAGCACATACAGCTCTTTTTAAGAAGTGAATCTAATCAGATTTAGCGGTACTTTCCTAATGAAAAGCTTTCCTTTTGTTTTCATTTTGTTGTGGTGGTGTTTAAGATTTCCTTGTGTGTCTCAGCTAGACTTTCCTCAGACAAGAAGAAATGGTGTAACCTGTAAATGTTGGTTACTTGAGCAGGCTCTCTAAATTTATCCAAAGTGTGGGCTATCTTTAGTGTGTCCATGGTGCCCCGGCCCTGTCCTGCCCACAGTCTGCGCTTCATTCGGTTCAGACATACCATTTGAGCCGGTGAGATTGTCCCCCATGCCGCAGCAGCCCCAGTGGCAGCTGCATCGACTTCCTCAACCTGCGGTCGTCTAACTGACTACTGACTGGTTGAGGCCTTTTGGGATATCGTGAGGTCTGCCAAACATGCAGGCTTGTAGAGGCACGTCCAAAGGGGCCCCTTTTGCCTCACTCTATCTGAAGTTACCACAGAAACCACCTTGCATTGAAAAGTTGGTGTGGTGGTGTGCAGGACTCAGCCCTTCTAAATGGTAAAACACATTTTAATATAATTTTAGGAATGTCACTTAAATAAAAATGGATTTATATGTGTTTTTGTTGTTACAAGTTGATTCCAGCAGGGGCATATGGATCATTTGATCTCACACAAAGGCATCCCAGAAATCATCACCGATAGCCCGAAACATTTCTGCCATATTTTGTTTGATACCTGATACATTTCCATTGGTGCCAAAACTGTCACGTCGTTGACAGTACCAAGAAGCAACTCAATCTCCACCTTGCCTTGTGTCACTCAGAGGCCAACCAGGGGTAGAGTAAATAAACAGAAGTTTCTGCATCTCCCTTGAAGACCTGATTTTTTTTACGAGTTATCACTTGTCTGACAGAGAAATGCAAGCAGATGATTTCAAACCTGTTTATTAAAAATAAACAGGTATTTTGTGTTTTTTCAGTCAAACTGTTGACTTGGTACAGGATTTAACTGTATAGCATCTAATAGTTAGTCTACTGGTGAGGATTTGTTAATGTTATTTTTTCAGGCTGTTGTGTAATTTTCATAAATGTGATCAGTGGGGGAATGTCTGGGTCGGCTTTCATTTAACTTGATTGTGAATTGAGTTTCTCAGAAGAGAGGTTGGCCCTTGTAGGAGAGTCGTGTTAAATATCTGGTCTTGGAGAAAGCCTACACTTCCAAGGTGTGTGATGGCAGCACTGCGTGTCTCGATCTCTATTTTGGGAAACTTTGTTCCATCTCAAATTCGCTGCTTCTAAGAAACCTCCCCTCCTGGTTTGCAGTTCCAATAATGTCTTCCAGATGACCAGTTGTCCTACATGGATATTTGTGTGTTCTGTGGTTAGAAAGACTTTGGAAATGCAGTTTCTTCACACGCAACATGCTAGCCTAAATGCTGTTGTGGCCATAGGATGTAGATTTGGATGAATTGGGTTATTGAATCAGTTTTGGCAGAAGAGGGCAGTACTGTGATGATAATCTGCATGGATCAGTTGGAGCCTTAGTTGCAGGTTTGATGTTTGACTTAAAAAGCAGTAATCATTTCTTAAGGTTGCAAAGAAGAAAATATGTTTCCAAGAAGGGTTTCATTCATGGTTTCTCAGCATTTTCAATCTGCAGACTTGTTTAACAGTTGAGCCTTTCAGAAAAACACCTTTTCAAAATACCCTTTTGCAAGTCCAAATATAATCCCTGCCAGCTCCTTCATCCTTTCATGTCCACACCTGGGCGCAAAGTTCAAAAGGCAAAATCAGTACCAAACAAAAAAAAAGTAAGACCTGGCTTCCTTCATGCCGCAGGATTTCTGCCAGGGCTGGGATGATATGCTTTTCTCACTATTTGATTTTTAACAAGTTTTTGGGTGCCGATTAGATTTAAATTGCGATTCCTAAGTTTTACAGACTTTTACTTTGCTTTTTAAACACCAGACCACGTGAAAAGATTGCATGATGACCAAGTTTACAGCCTATATCACGAGCACAATCTGTGACATATCACAGTTTTTAAGATTTATTCAGCATCAATATATCTGAGCCAGCTGTTTGAACTTATACTCATTTCAAAAGCTTGAACTGCATATGAAAGTGCTGGTTTGAGTGTCTGTTGACTTGCAGCTGCGCTACGTTTGGCTGTTAGCTCTGCATTTACCCCAGGATGACGTCTTCCTAGGTGGGCAGTAACATTAGTCATGTTACTGCAGTACGCGACATGTGAATTACAGAGTTTACAAACAGCTTTCGACACGGCTTTTCCCTTCAAAGCAAAAAAATCCAAAACGTGTCCACATTTACTTAAAATGTGATGATGGAGGATTTATCTCTGCACATTTTTACGGGTTGTCCACTGTTCTCCGTCTTCTAAGTTAAGTGTTTTCCAAAACAGATATAACGTCATGTTACTAGACAGTTGAAGATAAACATTTCGCCCTTCTTCTCCATTTGGTATCTAAACATATAAACATTTAAAATTGAGAAGAAAAAAAAGATTTTTGACCAAAGAAATTGATTTTAAAAATTATAAAATAAAAAAATCCTGATTTTTATGTGAAACGTTCTTTTTTTCTCCCACCCCTAATAACTTCAGTGCTCAAAACCTCCTGTTCTTGAATAAGTCTTTTAAAAATACACACATTTTACATTTGATCTTTGGTTGTGTACCTCCTTCCCTTGAAGATCTGAGCAGTTTGTTAGTCAAACAAACTGGTTGCTGGTTCCAGTCCATTCATCCCAGTAGGGTTAAATTGTGATCACCAAGACAATGTCATGAATTTTGCTTTTGGGTTATTGACAAAAACATTTGGACCAATGCAGAACCCTTAGAGTGTCCTGTAATTATCACAATTTTTACATAAACAGTATCCTGTTATAGAAGGAATAAGTCTGATTTAGTAAGGAGATTATCAGAAAAATGGTTATTGATGTCTGTTTAAAAGTATCTTGTCTAGATGAACTCATTGGCTGCCAAAGATGCCTTTTTGTAGCTTCTGTATATGGAAAGCCGATTTGGCCGGGGGTGCACCAAAGACGTTGTGAATACACTCCGAGTGTATACCAGGCCAAATCGACCCTCCTTATCTGCAGTCGCAGAACTCAACATCCCGCGGGTCCCGAAAGATGAGGCAAAAAGCTCCAAAATGCTGGCAGCTCTGGGCTCTCTGCTACAGCAATGGCTGGCAGCCAATTAGTGAAGGTTTGCTAAATGAATCGGCGGCTCAGTGGACAGTTGATAGGAAGCTAGTCGCTCTTTTAGTAATTACCTTTTGTTGCCTGTTGTCATTTTTTCCAGGCTTCTCTCTGCCGGACTTGACGGAGCAGTTTTCCCTTCATGAGACCGCTCCACCCATGCTGACCAGACTGTTGGAAGCTATCGAGAAGAAAGGTGAGCTCAGCCGAGAATTTTCAGTCTTTATGTGCATTTCCACATTTAACTGCTTATGTAACCTGTTTCAAAGAACCACGTAAGGTGACCTGTGTTTTATCTGTAGGTCTGGATAACCCCACTTTATATCGAACATTTACTGCTGGTGCTGGACTTGAAGTCAGACAGTATTTTGAAAGTGGTAAGTAGCCTTTTAGAAATGTTTTTTTCCTTTTGTCTTTGTTTAAAACCTGCAACCTTTCAGTGAGCGAGACCTGCATATGAAAAAGGAAGTCTCAGCTAGAAGGTAAAAAAAAAAGATGGCGCAAAGTGTGAGGAGACTAAAAATGACTTCTGAGTTTTCACATGATTTTAGAAGCAGCAGAAAAGATGTGGTTTATTCACATATAAGTTTCTGTATTAACATGCAGCTTGTCTTGTGTTACACTTCAGATCCTCCTTCGACAGACCTGGATCAGCTGGAACTTCCAGTCCTTTGTGATGGTCTACGTAGGTACCTGCAGGATCTTCCCCAGCCAATTATACCAACTGCGATACAAGCTCAGATGGTCCTCACTGCTAAAGGTGGGAGCGCCAGCACATTCTGTGATAATTTATTTACTGTACAGCTGGCTGAGAGCACAAGTGCTGACGTAATGCCCCCCCGTCCTGCTGTACATTCAGTACTTTGAACAGAAAACCACAAGAACACCTCAAAACCTTTTTATACCTCATTGTTGTTTTTTTTTTGTTGTTTTTTTTTGTTTTTTTACTTGATCATTTTTAAGCATTTTAAAGTATAATATATTTTTAAAAGTGTGCACAGTGTTTTTTTTTTTTTTTTTGCATTTTGTGTCTCTCTTTGTTGCTTCTTCTTAATGCTTTCTGCAAGCAGAGGAAAAATTCTCAGCCCGTCTGCTCTGTGGTGCTGCATTTTCTTGATGTCACATGGCCAGAAACAGGATATCTGTGGTTAATAGGAACTAAAACAAGCCTGAAAGTTTATCTGTAGCATCTCTGAGCAGCCAATCACATGCCAGTGTACCTTACACTCTCTGTCAACCACACAATCTCTCTGTGGTTGACAAGACTAAGTGAACAAGACGCCTTTTTCCATCTCTCTGTTGTTTAAAGAAGCAGCTTTCATTTTTCTGCTCCTCTTCAGATGAAGAAAATCCTGCAATGCATTATCAGTTTTTCACATCAGCCTTTCTGACCCTTGGCCGCTCTCATCTTTTTAAACAGAGGTGGTGAACCCTGAGGAATGTGCCCAGTTGCTGCGTCGCATCGCCAGCACCCCAAGCCTCCCTCCACAGTACTGGCTAACTCTCCACTGCCTGCTCAGGCATTTTGCTAGAGTGTGCCAGAACGGCTCCAAGAACCTGCTTAGTGCCAGATCGCTGGGTGAGATCTTCAGCCCGGTATTTTTCAGGCAGCAACCTACCAGGTGAGTGTTGGAGCTGTGGCCTCAAGCCTCACGTTGCACATTCTGGTTTGACAAGGATAGACACTCAGGCGGTAGACAGACAAGTGTGCAGGCTCAGTCATGCAGTGCTCACACACACACACACACACGCACACACACAGGCCCTCAGTCATGCACATTCAGAGCAGCAGTCAGCGTGCAGCCTGTCAGGCACTCATGGCTTTTAGCTGTACACAAATATAGGTTGGAGCTTTTCTTCTTCCCAGCTGTGCTGTGCAATTAAAGTTGCTAAGCCTTAATTACCTTCAGATTGTTACCAAAGCAGAAAAGCCAAAGCAACAGAAACTGTCACCTGGGTTGTAAAACTTTTTAATTTAACTTGCTGACTTTTCTCAAATCCTGCAGTTGTGAACCAAGTCTGGATGCTTTCATCAAGATCATTGAGGTTCTGGTGACCAGCGAGTGGAGTGAAAGCCAAGCTGCTCCAGGTAGTTAAACTTTGTGCTTTTCTCCTCAGAATCAAGCCTGTCCTGCATTGCATTGTTGCTACTGAGGGGAAACCCAACATGTGCATTATGTATTACTGGATGCAGAGCATGAATATGAAGTTCTGCAGGGACTGAATTGCTGCACAACACAAACTGATGCATGAGCTATTAATAGCATGTAGAGAGGTGTTGAGACTTGCAACTGCTGCACTTGTGGAAGACCACACGGTAGTCTGAGGAGGTAAACTATCGACACTCCAAAACTACAACGTGTTAGTACACTTTTATGTTATATTCTATCAGTTTGACTTTTTAAAACAACTTCTTAACAAATTTTTAGAACAACTAAATGACCATGTTCACGTTTTTAAACACATTTAATTGATTTTTCAAGGTTTTGCTGCTAGTTTCATGAAATCATAGTGCTGATTTCTGTCTGGATTTGGCTTTGAAGTTTGCATAAAGACTCTTTGCAACATTATTTTTGCTGAAATTTCATGTAGTTTTTTAGCAGTTGGTGCAATCGTCTTTCCTCATAGCGGATCTTCGAGCATGAAAAAATAACTTGGTTCCACAGTTTCTGTAGGTGGTCTTTTCAGACAAAGGCAGTGTGGTGGTGTGAGACAGCGGGGACTTTCGTGGCACCATTTTGTTTTTACAGTGCTGGTAAAAAGCCCCGTCGCTGGCTGGCCCAGAGGCCCAAGACTGACTGTAGCTGTTTAAACATTTTATTACCTGTTAGGGCTATTTATAATGTGCCTGTGCATGGACTGCTCTCAGCTGTCAGTAATTTGCACCTGCGGGAGCACTTTGGCAGTAAGATTGATGGATAGATGGATGGTCTGGCAGGCTAAACACAAATCCTGGTGTGTTTTTAGTTCGTCTCTCACATACACAGAGATGCATATGCCAGTGTATGACCTGTAACACGTTACAGAGTTTATGCCAGACTGGTTTCAGTCATCGGTCTCATTCAGATAATTGGAACCAAAGATGAGAGAGCCTACTTTGTAAACACACATGTTCAGATTGTGTGCGTTTCTATGAATGACCTGTGTGTCTGTGTATGTATATGTGTGTGCGCGGGTGTCTTCGTGCCTCCTCCCAGTTACTGTGAGCCTATTTTAAGTAAGCGACAAAAGGCCCACTTAGATTTGGTTGGCTGGAAAGTCGACCTGCGGCACAGAGCTGCTCTTGTTAACTGAGGACTACTTCCAGTCTGTAGAGCCACTCTTCTCCCCCTTCGGTCCTCCCTTTGCATGGATATCCACATGTCCTGCCCCTCAAAGTGCTCAGTCAGCAAATATTTGAAACTTTGCAAGTTAATCATAAGACTGAACTTCCCCCGAGCGCCCCCCCCCCCTCCTTTACAAACACAGAAAGAGGGAGTGACCAAAAAGCCTGGCAGAGGCGTGCACATGAACGCAGCTGGGATTCAGAACAGGCTGCCTCGACACCGAGCAGCCTCTGCTAATCATTAACTATCCGCCTCCACGTGAGCTGGCCTCAGCCTCACAGAGCTCAGAAAGGGAAAGACGGGGAGAGGGAGACTCAGCCCTTTAGCGCTCGCAGCAGGAACTGAACGCTCGGTGGACTGAGCGAGAGAATCAGTCTCAGTCAGCCGGTCGCACGCTGCACCTGCCTCACACTGAGGGGATTACCTGGATTTCATTAAGAAGCACATAAAGCTGCAATCTTTTAAGCATTAAAACAAACCACATCCTCGTACTCAGCAGTCTAAACTATGAAATGGAGCTTGACTGGAGGAATTGAATTCAGCTCTGTGGGATTACATTTAACCTTTGGAACTAAGAAAGAGGCTTTAAAGAAGAGAAGAAGAGTGTTGGTTCACCGAAACATGCACAACTTGCAACGTAAGTCTGGTGTTCTTGTGTAGGACTGAAACAGTTTCATTGTGCTGCTTTTTACCTTCAGGCTGTCAAGAAGACGGGCCTTATGGATAAAGGAGGCACAAGTCTTAAGAAGAAGGAAAAAAAGAGAACGAGATGATTTAGTTTTCTCTCTTTAAGCCGCCAGACATTGCTGAGAGCTAACTTGCCCGAGGCCACTGCTCATGCTGCATAGATACGAGCTGTTCCTCCACTTTGTTGCGAGTTCAGCGACACTCTTTGGTTTAGACTCGTTCACAAAGGCCCGAAAACATTCAGATTATTTATAGACATGCCGAAGCAAGTGATTAGAAATGAATCAAGAACTCTCAACATGCTGGTATGTTTGAAGGATTCATTCTGAGGAAAACGTTGAACAAATCCAGTTATCTGGATAGCAAATGACAAAAAAAAGTGTATACACAATGTTTAATCTAATTCACAGATTTATAGTTGATTCAATCTCTTTCATGACTTCTTTGTATTATTTGGTTAAGCCTTGGAGGATGATCAGTGCGTTTTACTGGAATCCTTAATTCTGTACCAAGAACTGGTCCTATTTTAGTTTCACTCAGGAAATCAAGTAGGCTATCTCTGTCACGCCGAGTGTCATGCTGTGGGATTACAGGCGTATTTTGGAGCTCAGGGTGCTGCTGACCGGGCCAGGCATTATAATTCAGCTGCGTACGTGCTGCTGCAGCAGAGCTGGCTTTGTCTGCGTGCCAGCAGTGGGACGGGCTAAGCGTCCGCACGACACATGCGGGGAGGAGGGGCCGAGCAACCTGCAGGAGAGCAAGTGGACAGGCTCAACAGAAGGAGACGGAGGATCACTGAGGGGAGGCATGAAGCAAGCTTCAGGCTCCTATTTCTTGTCCTTCTGCTGGCGAAGAGAAGCTGTTGAAGGTGGATACTAACGGCTGAGGAAATTTATGAGCGATATTTTTTTCACATAGCTGCTGCCTTTTAAAGAATTGAAGCAGAGCGGTAGAAGGAAATGTGCTTTAAGAATGACCTCATCGCTCTCAGGAAATGAAAGATGCAGGAGTGGTTGGTGACAGACCCCCTTTGTGATTGGCTTGTGGTAAGTGATGTAACACGTTACTGAGCAGGCTGCCCTTAATGGCTTTCCAAATTACAGTTTAGGTGCCGGCTTAATAAAATGTTGATTGTGCGTCCTCAGAGCGGAGACAGTGGCATTGTGTGTGTGTGTGTGTGTGTGTGTGTGTGTGGAGGCGTCAGCAGCCCAGTTAAAAATGAGAAATGTCTGTGATCAGGTTGGCAGAAAGTCCAGTCCATGTGCTGGTCCAGGCTGCGATTAAACTGGTTTAAAGCTGCTGTTGGGACTGTGTGGCTGGTTTTCACTGAGCAAAGTTCTGCAGGCTCCATCGCTGCGGAAAGGGGTGTTAATGCAGTGGCAGTGCAGATTTATGGGTTAAAAATAGCCAACTACCTTAGCTCTGCTACCGCTATCTTTGCTGTGAAACTGTTGGCTCAACTTTTATTGATCTATTGATTGTAAATCAATAGAACGGATTCTGGCACATTTAAGGTGGGGATTCTTTGATCAGCTGCTTCAGGGTTCAAAGTCAGGGTTCAAGTCCCCCCCGACTCATGCTTCATCTCTCCTCCCACCTCCCCTCTGTTGCCGCCTCTGTTAGAGGGGCAGTATTTCATCAGCTCTGTTTGATCAATGAGAAAAGGTTGAGTAGGAGCTACAGTGTGATTTCTCTGAAATGTAAGTTTTGGTATTTTCTGCTTTTTTCTTCTTCTTTACCAAAATGTCGGTAGATCTCCGGGGTTTTTCTTTAATCACAGCAGAAAATGAAATGCTCGACTTAATCTCACTTCCTGCTTAATGTAAGCTGGAGCTGCATATTTACATTCTGCTCTTGCTGCTCTTCTCCCCACAGCTCTACCTCCAAAGCCACCCAAACCCACGTCTGTGATTAACAACGGTATGAACAACAACATGGCTCTGCAGGACGCTGAATGGTACTGGGGAGACATCTCTCGGGAGGAGGTCAATGAGAAACTGAGGGACACTGCAGATGGTACGTTTTTGGTGCGAGACGCCTCTACGAAAATGCACGGCGACTACACTCTGACTTTGAGGTGAGCTGTTTCCCGTTTTTAGTTTGAAGTCAAGCTTTTTCTTTTACGTTGTGCAGTTTTTTCAACACTTTTTTAAAAATTATTATTAACAGGAAAGGAGGAAACAACAAACTTATTAAGATATTTCATCGGGATGGGAACTACGGCTTCTCAGACCCGCTGACCTTCAGCTCTGTTGTTGAGCTCATCAACCACTATCGCAATGAGTCACTGGCTCAGTACAACCCTAAGCTAGACGTCAAGCTGCTGTATCCCATCTCCAAACACCAGCAGGTAGGATGCTGCTCAGTTAGAAGCAGAATCATTCACATTTAATATGGTTTTTAGCTCATTTAAATGCAACTCTGCTTATTTCTGAATCGTTTCTCAGGATCAGGTGGTGAAAGAAGACAACATTGAAGCAGTGGGGAGGAAGCTTTGTGAATACCACCAGCAGTACCAAGAGAAGAACAGAGAGTACGACCGTCTCTATGAAGAGTACACCAGAACGTCACAGGTGAGGACTGGCTACACAGATGAAACAAGATTAAAGTTTTACGGCACCAGACACTAATAAAAATGTGCCTCCGCTTGCAGGAAATCCAAATGAAACGCACAGCGATAGAAGCTTTTAATGAAACCATAAAGATATTTGAGGAGCAATGTCAAACGCAAGAACGGTACAGCAAAGAGTATATAGAGAAATTCAGGAGAGAAGGCAACGAAAAGGAGATCCAGAGGTAAGAAACTTGCAAAAAGCAGCTTCAGCTCACAATCACAATGAGTTATGTCCCAAGCTAACTGTTCTGTCATCGTCTGCAGAATCATGGTTAACTACGAGAAGTTGAAATCAAGGATTAGTGAAATTGTAGACAGCAAGCGCAGACTGGAGGAAGATCTGAAGAAACAGGCAGCAGATTACAGAGAGATCGACAAGAGGATGAACAGTATCAAGCCCGACCTCATCCAGCTCCGCAAGACCAGAGACCAGTACCTCGTGTAAGTTAGCACACGAGTGATGTCCTGTTACCTCGGGAACAGATCTGCCCCGGTTTCTAACAACCACGTGCTTTGTGTCTCATAGATGGCTGACCCAGAAGGGAGTCAGACAGAAAAAACTCAACGAGTGGCTGGGAATCAAGAACGAGAACACAGAGGAGTAAGTCTGCCGCCAGGAACAAGCTGATGCCGAGTGGAAATGATGACCAACCCAAACTAACATTTATGTTCGCCATCTTTTCTTTCTTTAGTCAATACTCTATGGTGGATGATGACGAAGACCTTCCTCATCACGATGAGCGGACCTGGAATCTGGGGAAAATCGAACGACAGCAGGCCGAGGCGCTCCTGCAGAACAAGAGAGACGGAACATTCCTGGTTCGGGACAGCAGCAAAGCAGGATGCTACGCCTGCAGTGTTGTGTATGTATCACCGCTGCTTTCTGTTCTTTAAAGATAAACAGCTTTTAGCAAAGCCAGCAGACATTCCCCAATGCAAAACTCAGGGTTTCTTGCTCGTCTTCCTCTAGAAAACAGAGCAAAAAGCTCCCACTTCAAACATTTTGTCCTTGAACAACAGAGAATTTAGTTTTATAATTATTTTAATGCAGACTTGTGAGCAGTGGTTAAAAATAGTTTAAGAAGAAATCTTCCAGAGTGTTTTTATTTCCTGTCATCACAGAGCCGGTTGTGACCACTGTCTTGTACTTGCAGGGTGGAAGGTGAGGTGAAGCACTGCGTCATCAACAAGACCCCCTCAGGCTACGGCTTCGCGGAGCCATACAACCTGTACAGCTCATTAAAAGAACTCGTACTTCACTACCAGCACACGTCTTTGGTCCAGCACAATGACTCTCTGAATGTGACGCTAGCATACCCCCTCTATGCTCAGCAGAGACGGTGAAGGACCTGGATGTATCCGCCCGGACGCAAAGATTTAAGGACATGCTTGAGCTGGAGACACGTTGTGGACTCTATGATTTAAAGACGATATAAAAAGCAACGCTCCGATGCCTACTGGGGACTTGAAAAGACGAGATAAAGCCTGAAACATTTCAGTGACTTTGCCTGACCACAAGCCTGAGGCAAGTCTGAATGTATCTTTCTTTCTTTTTGCTTTGTGGGAGCACAGAATCAAGCGGAAACTGCTGAACTCCCCAGCTGGAGGACATTTGAGGCCTTTTCCTTATGGTGCTTGTTCTTTTTTCGAAGCTTTACCAGCCGAATGTTAAATAGCAGCAGACGGACTCTTTAAATGGACTTGCTGGCCACAACTTTTTTTTTCTGTTTAGTTTGTTTTTACACTTTTCATTTTTTTTCCTTTCACGTCATCGGTGTGCGTTTCTTTGTATGTGTCCGTGAGCGTGACTGTCCATGCGACCAAAACTCATAAATCAGGAAACTATGTGACGTTGGAGGACCGTGTAACACATTTGCTTGTGTTACTTGTTTATTTGCAGACCATGGATTAGCTGAAAAATGTAGCAAAATGGCACTTTTTAAAACACATTTTTAATTTTTCTTTTTGAAAAAAAAACTCCTATGGACTTCGACGAGATGAGCAGGGACGACGTGGCGTCTGTCTGCATCTTGCCTTCTCGCTGTTGAGCGTCACAGTGCAGAAGTAAGCTCGATCTTAACTGTGGGAAGGTGAAACTATGAATGGACTTACTCTTTCATGTACATATGTGAAATTGTTCAGTCATGAATCAAAGTGCACCGTACCAAAAAGGATCAGTTCTTGTTTAGTTATCTGATCTGCTATGCAATTCTTTCTCCATTTTTACTTTTAAATTGTTTTACTCTGTTGCAACCCACAATATAAGCTTGTTTTACTGCTTGAAAAGTATCTTTTCCTGTGTAAATATCCAAGAGGATATTTTGTGTCAAAATGCCAAGATACAAGATAGAAAATAATGCTTATGATTTTTAAAGATAATAGAAACAAACACTTTATTATAAATTACTTTAACAGCTGGTATAAAGATGGAAAAGAGTATTTTATTAGTCTTTTTCTTTTTTTTTTGCTTCAAACTAATGTGTTCCTCAGGCAGAGCCTTTCGAGTATTTGAACTGCTTCAGTCATCAGAACCTTACCCGACTGAGCCGAGCCAACACGCAGTTCTTTGTTCCAGTACTCAGAATGGGCCGATGGGATTGTACGACCCATATCACCACCAAAAACAGCAGTATAGATTTATTTTGTTACAAAGTATGTATGTTCCCATGTGAAAATATAAGATCAATATACATTTTCCACTTAGTATTTTTCTGTATCAGAAAACTCACTGTGTTTACAAGGGTTGGATCGGCTCACTTCAGAAAGAAATTTCATATTTCGAAGGATGACACGCGCCAGTGGAGTCTGTAATAGACTACATGTTCCTTCCACATCTTTAGGTTAGCTTTAACTAATCTCATTTGAATGGTACACATAGAAAGCCCAGTGGACTAAAATTATATTTTAGTTTCAGGTGGGGAAAATGTCATATTGGCTCATTTAAATAGACAAATGTCTGCCATGTTGGACATATTTTGAAATCCCCATGGTCAACATAAGCGGAAGTTCAATACAAACTTGGTGTTAAATCTTTGTAAGCGTTAAGAAAAGATAATTGTTTCCCTTTTCAGACATGTCAGAGGAGACTGGTAATTACCTTCATACAACTTTTACACAACTACGAGCAACTGCAGACAAAAACTCAGTTTTGATTTTATGCGTTTATATTTCTGAAGGTCAGAACTGCTTAAACTATGGTACACACAGCTGCTGTCAAAAGTATAACATGTTTCTGATGTACTCGACCAAATCCAAAATGTAATAATTATATGCACATGAAGAGCTCATTCATCTGGGTTCGATTGGATTTTTCTTCAAATTTGACAAATTTAGCTAGAATTTTAATTTTATTTACCTCCCCAACAGCTGCTGGCACAAACTTTGTTTATTGTTCCTTGTTTTCAAAATTCTCAAGACAGCATTCACCTTTTTTCTTTTTTGTTTTAACCCCAGTTCTGGGCTGTGTACTTCTTTTCGTTGTTGGATTCCTTCACACAAAGATTGGATTGAGATTTGCCAGTGTTCCCCAGTTTGGCTTCAAATCTGTATTTGGCTTTGTTGAAAAATTAAATAAAACACTTCTTTTTAAGAAACGAGTCTTTTGGTTTATTTGATTGAATTAAAAGACTGTGTGCGATGCAAATAAAAAACGATTCATTTTTCTGCTCAGAATTTGTCATTTCTTTTCAAGAATATACTGAAAATGTTCTTAAACCAGATACTCTTCAGTTGATGCTCCAATTTTTTTTTAAAAAGTGGTGCTTTGATGGTAAATTGTCTGAAATTTTACA